>NC_083722.1:116774951-117091355 GCF_028564815.1 Eubalaena glacialis
AACACAGCAGTGAAAAGCAGCTAAACCCCATTATAAAAATAGATTACTTAAAAAAAAAACCCCATAAAACAAAGACAGTGAAAGAGAGAGAAATTCTTACAAAATCCGTTCGGGGGCTCTGATGCAACCTGGATTGACCATATCTAGACCCACAGCTGGATGAGACATAAGGCTGGACACTCTTGGGGCTGAGAGGATTGGTGAGCTTGGGTGAGCAAACGCAGACCCTTTAAAGTCATACTGCGTGGTACCCATGCCGTGGGTCCCAAATCTCCAGGTTCAAGGGCATCTTCCTACATCGAAAACATGCGTGCGAAACCCAGAAGATGGTACACCGTGTGATCGGGAAAGGTTTCTCAAACGCACCTCATTTCTCCTCTCCTTGTGCTCGGGTTCGCCATTCCAGCCGCTCGACTAACAATCTCCCTACTTGGAGAATCAGCACCTTTAACCTCCTGTTTCGGACAGGTCGCAATTTGGCCTGAGGATGAACGGGAAGAGGGGGAACCAATGAGAGACCAGCTCTAGGTGTTGGGACAGGCACAGGTCACTCTATTTTCCCATCAGGAAGAAGAATGAACCACAGGCTCAGCCTGCCCCCCGGAACCAGAATAGGGCCTGAAGCAATCCTGCGCTTTGGCGGCCAGCTCCCAAAAAAGCGAGTTGACAAATGGAGCTCAGGGGCACTGCAACTCACAAACCTGCAGAGTTATAAATGATAACTCTCGTCCACAAATATATTGAGGGAAGGCAACGAGGAGGATTGGAAAGCAAGGTAGAATTGCAGGAAACAGGTTTCAGGAGGCAGACTCGACTCGCCTTGAAAGCACATGAAAAGCGGCAAAGCGTTGACAATGATGCCCTTGGCCAAAAAGGGCGTATGCGTTTTTTCCTGAATATATTCAGGGAAAAACGCATACGCCCTTTTTGGCCAACCAGGCAAGCCGGAAAGGCAAATCAGCGCTACAAAGAAGGCTCGCTTGCCATCGGTCAAAAGGGCCATGCTGAAAAAAGTGTAAAAACCAGAAATGCAGGACAGGCCATGGAGACATGGGAGCCTTGCTACGCTGATGGGCGGGCTGTAAATTGCCAACAGCCACTCTGGAGAAGTGTACGGTGTGTCCTGAAACATGTAATAAGCACAGCTTCGAGAGCATAGGGCACTTCCACTCATGGGCGTCTAAATCGGGAAACCTAAAAATCAACAAGACACAGGCACCCCAAAGTTTAGGGCTGCTCTGTTTCCAAGAACCTCCACTTCGGCACACCTTCAATATCCCAGGAAAGCGAAAAATGGATAAAGAAGTTGTGGTACTTAGGCACAATGGAATATCACTCAGCCATGAAATCAATGTCATAAGGCTAGTAGCAGCAGGATGAGTGGATTTAGGTACGATGACTCTCAGTGAAATAAGTCACAGAGAAAAAGACACTTATCCGAAGATATCACTGAGAGAGGGAATGTCAAAATCGCTACACTTGAACTGAATTACAAAACAGAACAGAGTCACACATTTAGAAAACGCACTATGGCTGCTTAACGGGAAAGGTGAGGTGGGGTGATGCATAAAACAAGGGTTTGAAATTAGCTCAGATACCGTTCCACAAGCCAAATATGTAATAGACAAGACCTACTCCCTGCTCAGTGAACTGGACTCAACAGCCCCTATTCACCGCCCAAGAATACATCTGACTAGTAAGAGTCTTAAAACCTATGTATTGATCTCTCTCTGGAAGTGAATCAAGAGGGTGTAAAGCGGCATAAACACAGCAGTGAAAAGCAGCTAAACCCCATTATAAAAATAGATTACTTAAAAAAAAAACCCCATAAAACAAAGACAGTGAAAGAGAGAGAAATTCTTACAAAATCCGTTCGGGGGCTCTGATGCAACCTGGATTGACCATATCTAGACCCACAGCTGGATGAGACATAAGGCTGGACACTCTTGGGGCTGAGAGGATTGGTGAGCTTGGGTGAGCAAACGCAGACCCTTTAAAGTCATACTGCGTGGTACCCATGCCGTGGGTCCCAAATCTCCAGGTTCAAGGGCATCTTCCTACATCGAAAACATGCGTGCGAAACCCAGAAGATGGTACACCGTGTGATCGGGAAAGGTTTCTCAAACGCACCTCATTTCTCCTCTCCTTGTGCTCGGGTTCGCCATTCCAGCCGCTCGACTAACAATCTCCCTACTTGGAGAATCAGCACCTTTAACCTCCTGTTTCGGACAGGTCGCAATTTGGCCTGAGGATGAACGGGAAGAGGGGGAACCAATGAGAGACCAGCTCTAGGTGTCGGGACAGGCACAGGTCACTCTATTTTCCCATCAGGAAGAAGAATGCACCACAGGCTCAGCCTCCCTCCCGGAACCAGAATAGGGCCTGAAGCAATCCTGCGCTTTGGCGGCCAGCTCCCAAAAAAGCGAGTTGACAAATGGAGCTCAGGGGCACTGCAACTCACAAACCTGCAGAGTTATAAATGATAACTCTCGTCCACAAATATATTGAGGGAAGGCAACGAGGAGGATTGGAAAGCAAGGCAGAATTGCAGGAAACAGGTTTCAGGAGGCAGACTCGACTCGCCTTGAAAGCACATGAAAAGCGGCAAAGCGTTGACAATGATGCCCTTGGCCAAAAAGGGCGTATGCGTTTTTTCCTGAATATATTCAGGAAAAAACGCATACGCCCTTTTTGGCCAACCAGGCAAGCCGGAAAGGCAAATCAGCGCTACAAAGAAGGCTCGCTTGCCATCGGTCAAAAGGGCCATGCTGAAAAAAGTGTAAAAACCAGAAATGCAGGACAGGCCATGGAGACATGGGAGCCTTGCTACGCTGATGGGCGGGCTGTAAATTGCCAACAGCCACTCTGGAGAAGTGTACGGTGTGTCCTGAAACATGTAATAAGCACAGCTTCGAGAGCATAGGGCACTTCCACTCATGGGCGTCTAAATCGGGAAACCTAAAAATCAACAAGACACAGGCACCCCAAAGTTTAGGGCTGCTCTGTTTCCAAGAACCTCCACTTCGGCACACCTTCAATATCCCAGGAAAGCGAAAAATGGATAAAGAAGTTGTGGTACTTAGGCACAATGGAATATCACTCAGCCATGAAATCAATGTCATAAGGCTAGTAGCAGCAGGATGAGTGGATTTAGGTACGATGACTCTCAGTGAAATAAGTCACAGAGAAAAAGACACTTATCCGAAGATATCACTGAGAGAGGGAATGTCAAAATCGCTACACTTGAACTGAATTACAAAACAGAACAGAGTCACACATTTAGAAAACGCACTATGGCTGCTTAACGGGAAAGGTGAGGTGGGGTGATGCATAAAACAAGGGTTTGAAATTAGCTCAGATACCGTTCCACAAGCCAAATATGTAATAGACAAGACCTACTCCCTGCTCAGTGAACTGGACTCAACAGCCCCTATTCACCGCCCAAGAATACATCTGACTAGTAAGAGTCTTAAAACCTATGTATTGATCTCTCTCTGGAAGTGAATCAAGAGGGTGTAAAGCGGCATAAACACAGCAGTGAAAAGCAGCTAAACCCCATTATAAAAATAGATTACTTAAAAAAAAAACCCCATAAAACAAAGACAGTGAAAGAGAGAGAAATTCTTACAAAATCCGTTCGGGGGCTCTGATGCAACCTGGATTGACCATATCTAGACCCACAGCTGGATGAGACATAAGGCTGGACACTCTTGGGGCTGAGAGGATTGGTGAGCTTGGGTGAGCAAACGCAGACCCTTTAAAGTCATACTGCGTGGTACCCATGCCGTGGGTCCCAAATCTCCAGGTTCAAGGGCATCTTCCTACATCGAAAACATGCGTGCGAAACCCAGAAGATGGTACACCGTGTGATCGGGAAAGGTTTCTCAAACGCACCTCATTTCTCCTCTCCTTGTGCTCGGGTTCGCCATTCCAGCCGCTCGACTAACAATCTCCCTACTTGGAGAATCAGCACCTTTAACCTCCTGTTTCGGACAGGTCGCAATTTGGCCTGAGGATGAACGGGAAGAGGGGGAACCAATGAGAGACCAGCTCTAGGTGTCGGGACAGGCACAGGTCACTCTATTTTCCCATCAGGAAGAAGAATGCACCACAGGCTCAGCCTCCCTCCCGGAACCAGAATAGGGCCTGAAGCAATCCTGCGCTTTGGCGGCCAGCTCCCAAAAAAGCGAGTTGACAAATGGAGCTCAGGGGCACTGCAACTCACAAACCTGCAGAGTTATAAATGATAACTCTCGTCCACAAATATATTGAGGGAAGGCAACGAGGAGGATTGGAAAGCAAGGCAGAATTGCAGGAAACAGGTTTCAGGAGGCAGACTCGACTCGCCTTGAAAGCACATGAAAAGCGGCAAAGCGTTGACAATGATGCCCTTGGCCAAAAAGGGCGTATGCGTTTTTTCCTGAATATATTCAGGAAAAAACGCATACGCCCTTTTTGGCCAACCAGGCAAGCCGGAAAGGCAAATCAGCGCTACAAAGAAGGCTCGCTTGCCATCGGTCAAAAGGGCCATGCTGAAAAAAGTGTAAAAACCAGAAATGCAGGACAGGCCATGGAGACATGGGAGCCTTGCTACGCTGATGGGCGGGCTGTAAATTGCCAACAGCCACTCTGGAGAAGTGTACGGTGTGTCCTGAAACATGTAATAAGCACAGCTTCGAGAGCATAGGGCACTTCCACTCATGGGCGTCTAAATCGGGAAACCTAAAAATCAACAAGACACAGGCACCCCAAAGTTTAGGGCTGCTCTGTTTCCAAGAACCTCCACTTCGGCACACCTTCAATATCCCAGGAAAGCGAAAAATGGATAAAGAAGTTGTGGTACTTAGGCACAATGGAATATCACTCAGCCATGAAATCAATGTCATAAGGCTAGTAGCAGCAGGATGAGTGGATTTAGGTACGATGACTCTCAGTGAAATAAGTCACAGAGAAAAAGACACTTATCCGAAGATATCACTGAGAGAGGGAATGTCAAAATCGCTACACTTGAACTGAATTACAAAACAGAACAGAGTCACACATTTAGAAAACGCACTATGGCTGCTTAACGGGAAAGGTGAGGTGGGGTGATGCATAAAACAAGGGTTTGAAATTAGCTCAGATACCGTTCCACAAGCCAAATATGTAATAGACAAGACCTACTCCCTGCTCAGTGAACTGGACTCAACAGCCCCTATTCACCGCCCAAGAATACATCTGACTAGTAAGAGTCTTAAAACCTATGTATTGATCTCTCTCTGGAAGTGAATCAAGAGGGTGTAAAGCGGCATAAACACAGCAGTGAAAAGCAGCTAAACCCCATTATAAAAATAGATTACTTAAAAAAAAAACCCCATAAAACAAAGACAGTGAAAGAGAGAGAAATTCTTACAAAATCCGTTCGGGGGCTCTGATGCAACCTGGATTGACCATATCTAGACCCACAGCTGGATGAGACATAAGGCTGGACACTCTTGGGGCTGAGAGGATTGGTGAGCTTGGGTGAGCAAACGCAGACCCTTTAAAGTCATACTGCGTGGTACCCATGCCGTGGGTCCCAAATCTCCAGGTTCAAGGGCATCTTCCTACATCGAAAACATGCGTGCGAAACCCAGAAGATGGTACACCGTGTGATCGGGAAAGGTTTCTCAAACGCACCTCATTTCTCCTCTCCTTGTGCTCGGGTTCGCCATTCCAGCCGCTCGACTAACAATCTCCCTACTTGGAGAATCAGCACCTTTAACCTCCTGTTTCGGACAGGTCGCAATTTGGCCTGAGGATGAACGGGAAGAGGGGGAACCAATGAGAGACCAGCTCTAGGTGTCGGGACAGGCACAGGTCACTCTATTTTCCCATCAGGAAGAAGAATGCACCACAGGCTCAGCCTCCCTCCCGGAACCAGAATAGGGCCTGAAGCAATCCTGCGCTTTGGCGGCCAGCTCCCAAAAAAGCGAGTTGACAAATGGAGCTCAGGGGCACTGCAACTCACAAACCTGCAGAGTTATAAATGATAACTCTCGTCCACAAATATATTGAGGGAAGGCAACGAGGAGGATTGGAAAGCAAGGCAGAATTGCAGGAAACAGGTTTCAGGAGGCAGACTCGACTCGCCTTGAAAGCACATGAAAAGCGGCAAAGCGTTGACAATGATGCCCTTGGCCAAAAAGGGCGTATGCGTTTTTTCCTGAATATATTCAGGAAAAAACGCATACGCCCTTTTTGGCCAACCAGGCAAGCCGGAAAGGCAAATCAGCGCTACAAAGAAGGCTCGCTTGCCATCGGTCAAAAGGGCCATGCTGAAAAAAGTGTAAAAACCAGAAATGCAGGACAGGCCATGGAGACATGGGAGCCTTGCTACGCTGATGGGCGGGCTGTAAATTGCCAACAGCCACTCTGGAGAAGTGTACGGTGTGTCCTGAAACATGTAATAAGCACAGCTTCGAGAGCATAGGGCACTTCCACTCATGGGCGTCTAAATCGGGAAACCTAAAAATCAACAAGACACAGGCACCCCAAAGTTTAGGGCTGCTCTGTTTCCAAGAACCTCCACTTCGGCACACCTTCAATATCCCAGGAAAGCGAAAAATGGATAAAGAAGTTGTGGTACTTAGGCACAATGGAATATCACTCAGCCATGAAATCAATGTCATAAGGCTAGTAGCAGCAGGATGAGTGGATTTAGGTACGATGACTCTCAGTGAAATAAGTCACAGAGAAAAAGACACTTATCCTAAGATATCACTGAGAGAGGGAATGTCAAAATCGCTACACTTGAACTGAATTACAAAACAGAACAGAGTCACACATTTAGAAAACGCACTATGGCTGCTTAACGGGAAAGGTGAGGTGGGGTGATGCATAAAACAAGGGTTTGAAATTAGCTCAGATACCGTTCCACAAGCCAAATATGTAATAGACAAGACCTACTCCCTGCTCAGTGAACTGGACTCAACAGCCCCTATTCACCGCCCAAGAATACATCTGACTAGTAAGAGTCTTAAAACCTATGTATTGATCTCTCTCTGGAAGTGAATCAAGAGGGTGTAAAGCGGCATAAACACAGCAGTGAAAAGCAGCTAAACCCCATTATAAAAATAGATTACTTAAAAAAAAAAACCCATAAAACAAAGACAGTGAAAGAGAGAGAAATTCTTACAAAATCCGTTCGGGGGCTCTGATGCAACCTGGATTGACCATATCTAGACCCACAGCTGGATGAGACATAAGGCTGGACACTCTTGGGGCTGAGAGGATTGGTGAGCTTGGGTGAGCAAACGCAGACCCTTTAAAGTCATACTGCGTGGTACCCATGCCGTGGGTCCCAAATCTCCAGGTTCAAGGGCATCTTCCTACATCGAAAACATGCGTGCGAAACCCAGAAGATGGTACACCGTGTGATCGGGAAAGGTTTCTCAAACGCACCTCATTTCTCCTCTCCTTGTGCTCGGGTTCGCCATTCCAGCCGCTCGACTAACAATCTCCCTACTTGGAGAATCAGCACCTTTAACCTCCTGTTTCGGATAGGTCGCAATTTGGCCTGAGGATGAACGGGAAGAGGGGGAACCAATGAGAGACCAGCTCTAGGTGTTGGGACAGGCACAGGTCACTCTATTTTCCCATCAGGAAGAAGAATGAACCACAGGCTCAGCCTGCCCCCCGGAACCAGAATAGGGCCTGAAGCAATCCTGCGCTTTGGCGGCCAGCTCCCAAAAAAGCGAGTTGACAAATGGAGCTCAGGGGCACTGCAACTCACAAACCTGCAGAGTTATAAATGATAACTCTCGTCCACAAATATATTGAGGGAAGGCAACGAGGAGGATTGGAAAGCAAGGCAGAATTGCAGGAAACAGGTTTCAGGAGGCAGACTCGACTCGCCTTGAAAGCACATGAAAAGCGGCAAAGCGTTGACAATGATGCCCTTGGCCAAAAAGGGCGTATGCGTTTTTTCCTGAATATATTCAGGGAAAAACGCATACGCCCTTTTTGGCCAACCAGGCAAGCCGGAAAGGCAAATCAGCGCTACAAAGAAGGCTCGCTTGCCATCGGTCAAAAGGGCCATGCTGAAAAAAGTGTAAAAACCAGAAATGCAGGACAGGCCATGGAGACATGGGAGCCTTGCTACGCTGATGGGCGGGCTGTAAATTGCCAACAGCCACTCTGGAGAAGTGTACGGTGTGTCCTGAAACATGTAATAAGCACAGCTTCGAGAGCATAGGGCACTTCCACTCATGGGCGTCTAAATCGGGAAACCTAAAAATCAACAAGACACAGGCACCCCAAAGTTTAGGGCTGCTCTGTTTCCAAGAACCTCCACTTCGGCACACCTTCAATATCCCAGGAAAGCGAAAAATGGATAAAGAAGTTGTGGTACTTAGGCACAATGGAATATCACTCAGCCATGAAATCAATGTCATAAGGCTAGTAGCAGCAGGATGAGTGGATTTAGGTACGATGACTCTCAGTGAAATAAGTCACAGAGAAAAAGACACTTATCCGAAGATATCACTGAGAGAGGGAATGTCAAAATCGCTACACTTGAACTGAATTACAAAACAGAACAGAGTCACACATTTAGAAAACGCACTATGGCTGCTTAACGGGAAAGGTGAGGTGGGGTGATGCATAAAACAAGGGTTTGAAATTAGCTCAGATACCGTTCCACAAGCCAAATATGTAATAGACAAGACCTACTCCCTGCTCAGTGAACTGGACTCAACAGCCCCTATTCACCGCCCAAGAATACATCTGACTAGTAAGAGTCTTAAAACCTATGTATTGATCTCTCTCTGGAAGTGAATCAAGAGGGTGTAAAGCGGCATAAACACAGCAGTGAAAAGCAGCTAAACCCCATTATAAAAATAGATTACTTAAAAAAAAAACCCCATAAAACAAAGACAGTGAAAGAGAGAGAAATTCTTACAAAATCCGTTCGGGGGCTCTGATGCAACCTGGATTGACCATATCTAGACCCACAGCTGGATGAGACATAAGGCTGGACACTCTTGGGGCTGAGAGGATTGGTGAGCTTGGGTGAGCAAACGCAGACCCTTTAAAGTCATACTGCGTGGTACCCATGCCGTGGGTCCCAAATCTCCAGGTTCAAGGGCATCTTCCTACATCGAAAACATGCGTGCGAAACCCAGAAGATGGTACACCGTGTGATCGGGAAAGGTTTCTCAAACGCACCTCATTTCTCCTCTCCTTGTGCTCGGGTTCGCCATTCCAGCCGCTCGACTAACAATCTCCCTACTTGGAGAATCAGCACCTTTAACCTCCTGTTTCGGACAGGTCGCAATTTGGCCTGAGGATGAACGGGAAGAGGGGGAACCAATGAGAGACCAGCTCTAGGTGTTGGGACAGGCACAGGTCACTCTATTTTCCCATCAGGAAGAAGAATGAACCACAGGCTCAGCCTGCCCCCCGGAACCAGAATAGGGCCTGAAGCAATCCTGCGCTTTGGCGGCCAGCTCCCAAAAAAGCGAGTTGACAAATGGAGCTCAGGGGCACTGCAACTCACAAACCTGCAGAGTTATAAATGATAACTCTCGTCCACAAATATATTGAGGGAAGGCAACGAGGAGGATTGGAAAGCAAGGCAGAATTGCAGGAAACAGGTTTCAGGAGGCAGACTCGACTCGCCTTGAAAGCACATGAAAAGCGGCAAAGCGTTGACAATGATGCCCTTGGCCAAAAAGGGCGTATGCGTTTTTTCCTGAATATATTCAGGAAAAAACGCATACGCCCTTTTTGGCCAACCAGGCAAGCCGGAAAGGCAAATCAGCGCTACAAAGAAGGCTCGCTTGCCATCGGTCAAAAGGGCCATGCTGAAAAAAGTGTAAAAACCAGAAATGCAGGACAGGCCATGGAGACATGGGAGCCTTGCTACGCTGATGGGCGGGCTGTAAATTGCCAACAGCCACTCTGGAGAAGTGTACGGTGTGTCCTGAAACATGTAATAAGCACAGCTTCGAGAGCATAGGGCACTTCCACTCATGGGCGTCTAAATCGGGAAACCTAAAAATCAACAAGACACAGGCACCCCAAAGTTTAGGGCTGCTCTGTTTCCAAGAACCTCCACTTCGGCACACCTTCAATATCCCAGGAAAGCGAAAAATGGATAAAGAAGTTGTGGTACTTAGGCACAATGGAATATCACTCAGCCATGAAATCAATGTCATAAGGCTAGTAGCAGCAGGATGAGTGGATTTAGGTACGATGACTCTCAGTGAAATAAGTCACAGAGAAAAAGACACTTATCCGAAGATATCACTGAGAGAGGGAATGTCAAAATCGCTACACTTGAACTGAATTACAAAACAGAACAGAGTCACACATTTAGAAAACGCACTATGGCTGCTTAACGGGAAAGGTGAGGTGGGGTGATGCATAAAACAAGGGTTTGAAATTAGCTCAGATACCGTTCCACAAGCCAAATATGTAATAGACAAGACCTACTCCCTGCTCAGTGAACTGGACTCAACAGCCCCTATTCACCGCCCAAGAATACATCTGACTAGTAAGAGTCTTAAAACCTATGTATTGATCTCTCTCTGGAAGTGAATCAAGAGGGTGTAAAGCGGCATAAACACAGCAGTGAAAAGCAGCTAAACCCCATTATAAAAATAGATTACTTAAAAAAAAAACCCCATAAAACAAAGACAGTGAAAGAGAGAGAAATTCTTACAAAATCCGTTCGGGGGCTCTGATGCAACCTGGATTGACCATATCTAGACCCACAGCTGGATGAGACATAAGGCTGGACACTCTTGGGGCTGAGAGGATTGGTGAGCTTGGGTGAGCAAACGCAGACCCTTTAAAGTCATACTGCGTGGTACCCATGCCGTGGGTCCCAAATCTCCAGGTTCAAGGGCATCTTCCTACATCGAAAACATGCGTGCGAAACCCAGAAGATGGTACACCGTGTGATCGGGAAAGGTTTCTCAAACGCACCTCATTTCTCCTCTCCTTGTGCTCGGGTTCGCCATTCCAGCCGCTCGACTAACAATCTCCCTACTTGGAGAATCAGCACCTTTAACCTCCTGTTTCGGACAGGTCGCAATTTGGCCTGAGGATGAACGGGAAGAGGGGGAACCAATGAGAGACCAGCTCTAGGTGTTGGGACAGGCACAGGTCACTCTATTTTCCCATCAGGAAGAAGAATGAACCACAGGCTCAGCCTGCCCCCCGGAACCAGAATAGGGCCTGAAGCAATCCTGCGCTTTGGCGGCCAGCTCCCAAAAAAGCGAGTTGACAAATGGAGCTCAGGGGCACTGCAACTCACAAACCTGCAGAGTTATAAATGATAACTCTCGTCCACAAATATATTGAGGGAAGGCAACGAGGAGGATTGGAAAGCAAGGCAGAATTGCAGGAAACAGGTTTCAGGAGGCAGACTCGACTCGCCTTGAAAGCACATGAAAAGCGGCAAAGCGTTGACAATGATGCCCTTGGCCAAAAAGGGCGTATGCGTTTTTTCCTGAATATATTCAGGGAAAAACGCATACGCCCTTTTTGGCCAACCAGGCAAGCCGGAAAGGCAAATCAGCGCTACAAAGAAGTCTCGCTTGCCATCGGTCAAAAGGGCCATGCTGAAAAAAGTGTAAAAACCAGAAATGCAGGACAGGCCATGGAGACATGGGAGCCTTGCTACGCTGATGGGCGGGCTGTAAATTGCCAACAGCCACTCTGGAGAAGTGTACGGTGTGTCCTGAAACATGTAATAAGCACAGCTTCCAGAGCATAGGGCACTTCCACTCATGGGCGTCTAAATCGGGAAACCTAAAAATCAACAAGACACAGGCACCCCAAAGTTTAGGGCTGCTCTGTTTCCAAGAACCTCCACTTCGGCACACCTTCAATATCCCAGGAAAGCGAAAAATGGATAAAGAAGTTGTGGTACTTAGGCACAATGGAATATCACTCAGCCATGAAATCAATGTCATAAGGCTAGTAGCAGCAGGATGAGTGGATTTAGGTACGATGACTCTCAGTGAAATAAGTCACAGAGAAAAAGACACTTATCCTAAGATATCACTGAGAGAGGGAATGTCAAAATCGCTACACTTGAACTGAATTACAAAACAGAACAGAGTCACACATTTAGAAAACGCACTATGGCTGCTTAACGGGAAAGGTGAGGTGGGGTGATGCATAAAACAAGGGTTTGAAATTAGCTCAGATACCGTTCCACAAGCCAAATATGTAATAGACAAGACCTACTCCCTGCTCAGTGAACTGGACTCAACAGCCCCTATTCACCGCCCAAGAATACATCTGACTAGTAAGAGTCTTAAAACCTATGTATTGATCTCTCTCTGGAAGTGAATCAAGAGGGTGTAAAGCGGCATAAACACAGCAGTGAAAAGCAGCTAAACCCCATTATAAAAATAGATTACTTAAAAAAAAAAACCCATAAAACAAAGACAGTGAAAGAGAGAGAAATTCTTACAAAATCCGTTCGGGGGCTCTGATGCAACCTGGATTGACCATATCTAGACCCACAGCTGGATGAGACATAAGGCTGGACACTCTTGGGGCTGAGAGGATTGGTGAGCTTGGGTGAGCAAACGCAGACCCTTTAAAGTCATACTGCGTGGTACCCATGCCGTGGGTCCCAAATCTCCAGGTTCAAGGGCATCTTCCTACATCGAAAACATGCGTGCGAAACCCAGAAGATGGTACACCGTGTGATCGGGAAAGGTTTCTCAAACGCACCTCATTTCTCCTCTCCTTGTGCTCGGGTTCGCCATTCCAGCCGCTCGACTAACAATCTCCCTACTTGGAGAATCAGCACCTTTAACCTCCTGTTTCGGACAGGTCGCAATTTGGCCTGAGGATGAACGGGAAGAGGGGGAACCAATGAGAGACCAGCTCTAGGTGTTGGGACAGGCACAGGTCACTCTATTTTCCCATCAGGAAGAAGAATGAACCACAGGCTCAGCCTGCCCCCCGGAACCAGAATAGGGCCTGAAGCAATCCTGCGCTTTGGCGGCCAGCTCCCAAAAAAGCGAGTTGACAAATGGAGCTCAGGGGCACTGCAACTCACAAACCTGCAGAGTTATAAATGATAACTCTCGTCCACAAATATATTGAGGGAAGGCAACGAGGAGGATTGGAAAGCAAGGCAGAATTGCAGGAAACAGGTTTCAGGAGGCAGACTCGACTCGCCTTGAAAGCACATGAAAAGCGGCAAAGCGTTGACAATGATGCCCTTGGCCAAAAAGGGCGTATGCGTTTTTTCCTGAATATATTCAGGGAAAAACGCATACGCCCTTTTTGGCCAACCAGGCAAGCCGGAAAGGCAAATCAGCGCTACAAAGAAGTCTCGCTTGCCATCGGTCAAAAGGGCCATGCTGAAAAAAGTGTAAAAACCAGAAATGCAGGACAGGCCATGGAGACATGGGAGCCTTGCTACGCTGATGGGCGGGCTGTAAATTGCCAACAGCCACTCTGGAGAAGTGTACGGTGTGTCCTGAAACATGTAATAAGCACAGCTTCCAGAGCATAGGGCACTTCCACTCATGGGCGTCTAAATCGGGAAACCTAAAAATCAACAAGACACAGGCACCCCAAAGTTTAGGGCTGCTCTGTTTCCAAGAACCTCCACTTCGGCACACCTTCAATATCCCAGGAAAGCGAAAAATGGATAAAGAAGTTGTGGTACTTAGGCACAATGGAATATCACTCAGCCATGAAATCAATGTCATAAGGCTAGTAGCAGCAGGATGAGTGGATTTAGGTACGATGACTCTCAGTGAAATAAGTCACAGAGAAAAAGACACTTATCCTAAGATATCACTGAGAGAGGGAATGTCAAAATCGCTACACTTGAACTGAATTACAAAACAGAACAGAGTCACACATTTAGAAAACGCACTATGGCTGCTTAACGGGAAAGGTGAGGTGGGGTGATGCATAAAACAAGGGTTTGAAATTAGCTCAGATACTGTTCCACAAGCCAAATATGTAATAGACAAGACCTACTCCCTGCTCAGTGAACTGGACTCAACAGCCCCTATTCACCGCCCAAGAATACATCTGACTAGTAAGAGTCTTAAAACCTATGTATTGATCTCTCTCTGGAAGTGAATCAAGAGGGTGTAAAGCGGCATAAACACAGCAGTGAAAAGCAGCTAAACCCCATTATAAAAATAGATTACTTAAAAAAAAAAACCCATAAAACAAAGACAGTGAAAGAGAGAGAAATTCTTACAAAATCCGTTCGGGGGCTCTGATGCAACCTGGATTGACCATATCTAGACCCACAGCTGGATGAGACATAAGGCTGGACACTCTTGGGGCTGAGAGGATTGGTGAGCTTGGGTGAGCAAACGCAGACCCTTTAAAGTCATACTGCGTGGTACCCATGCCGTGGGTCCCAAATCTCCAGGTTCAAGGGCATCTTCCTACATCGAAAACATGCGTGCGAAACCCAGAAGATGGTACACCGTGTGATCGGGAAAGGTTTCTCAAACGCACCTCATTTCTCCTCTCCTTGTGCTCGGGTTCGCCATTCCAGCCGCTCGACTAACAATCTCCCTACTTGGAGAATCAGCACCTTTAACCTCCTGTTTCGGACAGGTCGCAATTTGGCCTGAGGATGAACGGGAAGAGGGGGAACCAATGAGAGACCAGCTCTAGGTGTTGGGACAGGCACAGGTCACTCTATTTTCCCATCAGGAAGAAGAATGAACCACAGGCTCAGCCTGCCCCCCGGAACCAGAATAGGGCCTGAAGCAATCCTGCGCTTTGGCGGCCAGCTCCCAAAAAAGCGAGTTGACAAATGGAGCTCAGGGGCACTGCAACTCACAAACCTGCAGAGTTATAAATGATAACTCTCGTCCACAAATATATTGAGGGAAGGCAACGAGGAGGATTTGAAAGCAAGGCAGAATTGCAGGAAACAGGTTTCAGGAGGCAGACTCGACTCGCCTTGAAAGCACATGAAAAGCGGCAAAGCGTTGACAATGATGCCCTTGGCCAAAAAGGGCGTATGCGTTTTTTCCTGAATATATTCAGGGAAAAACGCATACGCCCTTTTTGGCCAACCAGGCAAGCCGGAAAGGCAAATCAGCGCTACAAAGAAGTCTCGCTTGCCATCGGTCAAAAGGGCCATGCTGAAAAAAGTGTAAAAACCAGAAATGCAGGACAGGCCATGGAGACATGGGAGCCTTGCTACGCTAATGGGCGGGCTGTAAATTGCCAACAGCCACTCTGGAGAAGTGTACGGTGTGTCCTGAAACATGTAATAAGCACAGCTTCCAGAGCATAGGGCACTTCCACTCATGGGCGTCTAAATCGGGAAACCTAAAAATCAACAAGACACAGGCACCCCAAAGTTTAGGGCTGCTCTGTTTCCAAGAACCTCCACTTCGGCACACCTTCAATATCCCAGGAAAGCGAAAAATGGATAAAGAAGTTGTGGTACTTAGGCACAATGGAATATCACTCAGCCATGAAATCAATGTCATAAGGCTAGTAGCAGCAGGATGAGTGGATTTAGGTACGATGACTCTCAGTGAAATAAGTCACAGAGAAAAAGACACTTATCCTAAGATATCACTGAGAGAGGGAATGTCAAAATCGCTACACTTGAACTGAATTACAAAACAGAACAGAGTCACACATTTAGAAAACGCACTATGGCTGCTTAACGGGAAAGGTGAGGTGGGGTGATGCATAAAACAAGGGTTTGAAATTAGCTCAGATACCGTTCCACAAGCCAAATATGTAATAGACAAGACCTACTCCCTGCTCAGTGAACTGGACTCAACAGCCCCTATTCACCGCCCAAGAATACATCTGACTAGTAAGAGTCTTAAAACCTATGTATTGATCTCTCTCTGGAAGTGAATCAAGAGGGTGTAAAGCGGCATAAACACAGCAGTGAAAAGCAGCTAAACCCCATTATAAAAATAGATTACTTAAAAAAAAAACCCATAAAACAAAGACAGTGAAAGAGAGAGAAATTCTTACAAAATCCGTTCGGGGGCTCTGATGCAACCTGGATTGACCATATCTAGACCTACAGCTGGATGAGACATAAGGCTGGATACTCTTGGGGCTGAGAGGATTGGTGAGCTTGGGTGAGCAAACGCAGACCCTTTAAAGTCATACTGCGTGGTACCCATGCCGTGGGTCCCAAATCTCCAGGTTCAAGGGCATCTTCCTACATCGAAAACATGCATGGGAAACCCAGAAGATGGTACACCGTGTGATCGGGAAAGGTTTCTCAAACGCACCTCATTTCTCCTCTCCTTGTGCTCGGGTTCGCCATTCCAGCCGCTCGACTAACAATCTCCCTACTTGGAGAATCAGCACCTTTAACCTCCTGTTTCGGACAGGTCGCAATTTGGCCTGAGGATGAACGGGAAGAGGGGGAACCAATGAGAGACCAGCTCTAGGTGTTGGGACAGGCACAGGTCACTCTATTTTCCCATCAGGAAGAAGAATGAACCACAGGCTCAGCCTGCCCCCCGGAACCAGAATAGGGCCTGAAGCAATCCTGCGCTTTGGCGGCCAGCTCCCAAAAAAGCGAGTTGACAAATGGAGCTCAGGGGCACTGCAACTCACAAACCTGCAGAGTTATAAATGATAACTCTCGTCCACAAATATATTGAGGGAAGGCAACGAGGAGGATTGGAAAGCAAGGCAGAATTGCAGGAAACAGGTTTCAGGAGGCAGACTCGACTCGCCTTGAAAGCACATGAAAAGCGGCAAAGCGTTGACAATGATGCCCTTGGCCAAAAAGGGCATATGCGTTTTTTCCTGAATATATTCAGGGAAAAACGCATACGCCCTTTTTGGCCAACCAGGCAAGCCGGAAAGGCAAATCAGCGCTACAAAGAAGGCTCGCTTGCCATCGGTCAAAAGGGCCATGCTGAAAAAAGTGTAAAAACCAGAAATGCAGGACAGGCCATGGAGACATGGGAGCCTTGCTACGCTGATGGGCGGGCTGTAAATTGCCAACAGCCACTCTGGAGAAGTGTACGGTGTGTCCTGAAACATGTAATAAGCACAGCTTCGAGGGCATAGGGCACTTCCACTCATGGGCGTCTAAATCGGGAAACCTAAAAATCAACAAGACACAGGCACCCCAAAGTTTAGGGCTGCTCTGTTTCCAAGAACCTCCACTTCGGCACACCTTCAATATCCCAGGAAAGCGAAAAATGGATAAAGAAGTTGTGGTACTTAGGCACAATGGAATATCACTCAGCCATGAAATCAATGTCATAAGGCTAGTAGCAGCAGGATGAGTGGATTTAGGTACGATGACTCTCAGTGAAATAAGTCACAGAGAAAAAGACACTTATCCGAAGATATCACTGAGAGAGGGAATGTCAAAATCGCTACACTTGAACTGAATTACAAAACAGAACAGAGTCACACATTTAGAAAACGCACTATGGCTGCTTAACGGGAAAGGTGAGGTGGGGTGATGCATAAAACAAGGGTTTGAAATTAGCTCAGATACCGTTCCACAAGCCAAATATGTAATAGACAAGACCTACTCCCTGCTCAGTGAACTGGACTCAACAGCCCCTATTCACCGCCCAAGAATACATCTGACTAGTAAGAGTCTTAAAACCTATGTATTGATCTCTCTCTGGAAGTGAATCAAGAGGGTGTAAAGCGGCATAAACACAGCAGTGAAAAGCAGCTAAACCCCATTATAAAAATAGATTACTTAAAAAAAAAACCCCATAAAACAAAGACAGTGAAAGAGAGAGAAATTCTTACAAAATCCGTTCGGGGGCTCTGATGCAACCTGGATTGACCATATCTAGACCCACAGCTGGATGAGACATAAGGCTGGACACTCTTGGGGCTGAGAGGATTGGTGAGCTTGGGTGAGCAAACGCAGACCCTTTAAAGTCATACTGCGTGGTACCCATGCCGTGGGTCCCAAATCTCCAGGTTCAAGGGCATCTTCCTACATCGAAAACATGCGTGCGAAACCCAGAAGATGGTACACCGTGTGATCGGGAAAGGTTTCTCAAACGCACCTCATTTCTCCTCTCCTTGTGCTCGGGTTCGCCATTCCAGCCGCTCGACTAACAATCTCCCTACTTGGAGAATCAGCACCTTTAACCTCCTGTTTCGGACAGGTCGCAATTTGGCCTGAGGATGAACGGGAAGAGGGGGAACCAATGAGAGACCAGCTCTAGGTGTTGGGACAGGCACAGGTCACTCTATTTTCCCATCAGGAAGAAGAATGAACCACAGGCTCAGCCTGCCCCCCGGAACCAGAATAGGGCCTGAAGCAATCCTGCGCTTTGGCGGCCAGCTCCCAAAAAAGCGAGTTGACAAATGGAGCTCAGGGGCACTGCAACTCACAAACCTGCAGAGTTATAAATGATAACTCTCGTCCACAAATATATTGAGGGAAGGCAACGAGGAGGATTGGAAAGCAAGGCAGAATTGCAGGAAACAGGTTTCAGGAGGCAGACTCGACTCGCCTTGAAAGCACATGAAAAGCGGCAAAGCGTTGACAATGATGCCCTTGGCCAAAAAGGGCGTATGCGTTTTTTCCTGAATATATTCAGGAAAAAACGCATACGCCCTTTTTGGCCAACCAGGCAAGCCGGAAAGGCAAATCAGCGCTACAAAGAAGGCTCGCTTGCCATCGGTCAAAAGGGCCATGCTGAAAAAAGTGTAAAAACCAGAAATGCAGGACAGGCCATGGAGACATGGGAGCCTTGCTACGCTGATGGGCGGGCTGTAAATTGCCAACAGCCACTCTGGAGAAGTGTACGGTGTGTCCTGAAACATGTAATAAGCACAGCTTCGAGAGCATAGGGCACTTCCACTCATGGGCGTCTAAATCGGGAAACCTAAAAATCAACAAGACACAGGCACCCCAAAGTTTAGGGCTGCTCTGTTTCCAAGAACCTCCACTTCGGCACACCTTCAATATCCCAGGAAAGCGAAAAATGGATAAAGAAGTTGTGGTACTTAGGCACAATGGAATATCACTCAGCCATGAAATCAATGTCATAAGGCTAGTAGCAGCAGGATGAGTGGATTTAGGTACGATGACTCTCAGTGAAATAAGTCACAGAGAAAAAGACACTTATCCGAAGATATCACTGAGAGAGGGAATGTCAAAATCGCTACACTTGAACTGAATTACAAAACAGAACAGAGTCACACATTTAGAAAACGCACTATGGCTGCTTAACGGGAAAGGTGAGGTGGGGTGATGCATAAAACAAGGGTTTGAAATTAGCTCAGATACCGTTCCACAAGCCAAATATGTAATAGACAAGACCTACTCCCTGCTCAGTGAACTGGACTCAACAGCCCCTATTCACCGCCCAAGAATACATCTGACTAGTAAGAGTCTTAAAACCTATGTATTGATCTCTCTCTGGAAGTGAATCAAGAGGGTGTAAAGCGGCATAAACACAGCAGTGAAAAGCAGCTAAACCCCATTATAAAAATAGATTACTTAAAAAAAAAACCCCATAAAACAAAGACAGTGAAAGAGAGAGAAATTCTTACAAAATCCGTTCGGGGGCTCTGATGCAACCTGGATTGACCATATCTAGACCCACAGCTGGATGAGACATAAGGCTGGACACTCTTGGGGCTGAGAGGATTGGTGAGCTTGGGTGAGCAAACGCAGACCCTTTAAAGTCATACTGCGTGGTACCCATGCCGTGGGTCCCAAATCTCCAGGTTCAAGGGCATCTTCCTACATCGAAAACATGCGTGCGAAACCCAGAAGATGGTACACCGTGTGATCGGGAAAGGTTTCTCAAACGCACCTCATTTCTCCTCTCCTTGTGCTCGGGTTCGCCATTCCAGCCGCTCGACTAACAATCTCCCTACTTGGAGAATCAGCACCTTTAACCTCCTGTTTCGGACAGGTCGCAATTTGGCCTGAGGATGAACGGGAAGAGGGGGAACCAATGAGAGACCAGCTCTAGGTGTTGGGACAGGCACAGGTCACTCTATTTTCCCATCAGGAAGAAGAATGAACCACAGGCTCAGCCTGCCCCCCGGAACCAGAATAGGGCCTGAAGCAATCCTGCGCTTTGGCGGCCAGCTCCCAAAAAAGCGAGTTGACAAATGGAGCTCAGGGGCACTGCAACTCACAAACCTGCAGAGTTATAAATGATAACTCTCGTCCACAAATATATTGAGGGAAGGCAACGAGGAGGATTGGAAAGCAAGGTAGAATTGCAGGAAACAGGTTTCAGGAGGCAGACTCGACTCGCCTTGAAAGCACATGAAAAGCGGCAAAGCGTTGACAATGATGCCCTTGGCCAAAAAGGGCGTATGCGTTTTTTCCTGAATATATTCAGGGAAAAACGCATACGCCCTTTTTGGCCAACCAGGCAAGCCGGAAAGGCAAATCAGCGCTACAAAGAAGGCTCGCTTGCCATCGGTCAAAAGGGCCATGCTGAAAAAAGTGTAAAAACCAGAAATGCAGGACAGGCCATGGAGACATGGGAGCCTTGCTACGCTGATGGGCGGGCTGTAAATTGCCAACAGCCACTCTGGAGAAGTGTACGGTGTGTCCTGAAACATGTAATAAGCACAGCTTCGAGAGCATAGGGCACTTCCACTCATGGGCGTCTAAATCGGGAAACCTAAAAATCAACAAGACACAGGCACCCCAAAGTTTAGGGCTGCTCTGTTTCCAAGAACCTCCACTTCGGCACACCTTCAATATCCCAGGAAAGCGAAAAATGGATAAAGAAGTTGTGGTACTTAGGCACAATGGAATATCACTCAGCCATGAAATCAATGTCATAAGGCTAGTAGCAGCAGGATGAGTGGATTTAGGTACGATGACTCTCAGTGAAATAAGTCACAGAGAAAAAGACACTTATCCGAAGATATCACTGAGAGAGGGAATGTCAAAATCGCTACACTTGAACTGAATTACAAAACAGAACAGAGTCACACATTTAGAAAACGCACTATGGCTGCTTAACGGGAAAGGTGAGGTGGGGTGATGCATAAAACAAGGGTTTGAAATTAGCTCAGATACCGTTCCACAAGCCAAATATGTAATAGACAAGACCTACTCCCTGCTCAGTGAACTGGACTCAACAGCCCCTATTCACCGCCCAAGAATACATCTGACTAGTAAGAGTCTTAAAACCTATGTATTGATCTCTCTCTGGAAGTGAATCAAGAGGGTGTAAAGCGGCATAAACACAGCAGTGAAAAGCAGCTAAACCCCATTATAAAAATAGATTACTTAAAAAAAAAAACCCATAAAACAAAGACAGTGAAAGAGAGAGAAATTCTTACAAAATCCGTTCGGGGGCTCTGATGCAACCTGGATTGACCATATCTAGACCCACAGCTGGATGAGACATAAGGCTGGACACTCTTGGGGCTGAGAGGATTGGTGAGCTTGGGTGAGCAAACGCAGACCCTTTAAAGTCATACTGCGTGGTACCCATGCCGTGGGTCCCAAATCTCCAGGTTCAAGGGCATCTTCCTACATCGAAAACATGCGTGCGAAACCCAGAAGATGGTACACCGTGTGATCGGGAAAGGTTTCTCAAACGCACCTCATTTCTCCTCTCCTTGTGCTCGGGTTCGCCATTCCAGCCGCTCGACTAACAATCTCCCTACTTGGAGAATCAGCACCTTTAACCTCCTGTTTCGGACAGGTCGCAATTTGGCCTGAGGATGAACGGGAAGAGGGGGAACCAATGAGAGACCAGCTCTAGGTGTCGGGACAGGCACAGGTCACTCTATTTTCCCATCAGGAAGAAGAATGCACCACAGGCTCAGCCTCCCTCCCGGAACCAGAATAGGGCCTGAAGCAATCCTGCGCTTTGGCGGCCAGCTCCCAAAAAAGCGAGTTGACAAATGGAGCTCAGGGGCACTGCAACTCACAAACCTGCAGAGTTATAAATGATAACTCTCGTCCACAAATATATTGAGGGAAGGCAACGAGGAGGATTGGAAAGCAAGGCAGAATTGCAGGAAACAGGTTTCAGGAGGCAGACTCGACTCGCCTTGAAAGCACATGAAAAGCGGCAAAGCGTTGACAATGATGCCCTTGGCCAAAAAGGGCGTATGCGTTTTTTCCTGAATATATTCAGGAAAAAACGCATACGCCCTTTTTGGCCAACCAGGCAAGCCGGAAAGGCAAATCAGCGCTACAAAGAAGGCTCGCTTGCCATCGGTCAAAAGGGCCATGCTGAAAAAAGTGTAAAAACCAGAAATGCAGGACAGGCCATGGAGACATGGGAGCCTTGCTACGCTGATGGGCGGGCTGTAAATTGCCAACAGCCACTCTGGAGAAGTGTACGGTGTGTCCTGAAACATGTAATAAGCACAGCTTCGAGAGCATAGGGCACTTCCACTCATGGGCGTCTAAATCGGGAAACCTAAAAATCAACAAGACACAGGCACCCCAAAGTTTAGGGCTGCTCTGTTTCCAAGAACCTCCACTTCGGCACACCTTCAATATCCCAGGAAAGCGAAAAATGGATAAAGAAGTTGTGGTACTTAGGCACAATGGAATATCACTCAGCCATGAAATCAATGTCATAAGGCTAGTAGCAGCAGGATGAGTGGATTTAGGTACGATGACTCTCAGTGAAATAAGTCACAGAGAAAAAGACACTTATCCGAAGATATCACTGAGAGAGGGAATGTCAAAATCGCTACACTTGAACTGAATTACAAAACAGAACAGAGTCACACATTTAGAAAACGCACTATGGCTGCTTAACGGGAAAGGTGAGGTGGGGTGATGCATAAAACAAGGGTTTGAAATTAGCTCAGATACCGTTCCACAAGCCAAATATGTAATAGACAAGACCTACTCCCTGCTCAGTGAACTGGACTCAACAGCCCCTATTCACCGCCCAAGAATACATCTGACTAGTAAGAGTCTTAAAACCTATGTATTGATCTCTCTCTGGAAGTGAATCAAGAGGGTGTAAAGCGGCATAAACACAGCAGTGAAAAGCAGCTAAACCCCATTATAAAAATAGATTACTTAAAAAAAAAACCCCATAAAACAAAGACAGTGAAAGAGAGAGAAATTCTTACAAAATCCGTTCGGGGGCTCTGATGCAACCTGGATTGACCATATCTAGACCCACAGCTGGATGAGACATAAGGCTGGACACTCTTGGGGCTGAGAGGATTGGTGAGCTTGGGTGAGCAAACGCAGACCCTTTAAAGTCATACTGCGTGGTACCCATGCCGTGGGTCCCAAATCTCCAGGTTCAAGGGCATCTTCCTACATCGAAAACATGCGTGCGAAACCCAGAAGATGGTACACCGTGTGATCGGGAAAGGTTTCTCAAACGCACCTCATTTCTCCTCTCCTTGTGCTCGGGTTCGCCATTCCAGCCGCTCGACTAACAATCTCCCTACTTGGAGAATCAGCACCTTTAACCTCCTGTTTCGGACAGGTCGCAATTTGGCCTGAGGATGAACGGGAAGAGGGGGAACCAATGAGAGACCAGCTCTAGGTGTCGGGACAGGCACAGGTCACTCTATTTTCCCATCAGGAAGAAGAATGCACCACAGGCTCAGCCTCCCTCCCGGAACCAGAATAGGGCCTGAAGCAATCCTGCGCTTTGGCGGCCAGCTCCCAAAAAAGCGAGTTGACAAATGGAGCTCAGGGGCACTGCAACTCACAAACCTGCAGAGTTATAAATGATAACTCTCGTCCACAAATATATTGAGGGAAGGCAACGAGGAGGATTGGAAAGCAAGGCAGAATTGCAGGAAACAGGTTTCAGGAGGCAGACTCGACTCGCCTTGAAAGCACATGAAAAGCGGCAAAGCGTTGACAATGATGCCCTTGGCCAAAAAGGGCGTATGCGTTTTTTCCTGAATATATTCAGGAAAAAACGCATACGCCCTTTTTGGCCAACCAGGCAAGCCGGAAAGGCAAATCAGCGCTACAAAGAAGGCTCGCTTGCCATCGGTCAAAAGGGCCATGCTGAAAAAAGTGTAAAAACCAGAAATGCAGGACAGGCCATGGAGACATGGGAGCCTTGCTACGCTGATGGGCGGGCTGTAAATTGCCAACAGCCACTCTGGAGAAGTGTACGGTGTGTCCTGAAACATGTAATAAGCACAGCTTCGAGAGCATAGGGCACTTCCACTCATGGGCGTCTAAATCGGGAAACCTAAAAATCAACAAGACACAGGCACCCCAAAGTTTAGGGCTGCTCTGTTTCCAAGAACCTCCACTTCGGCACACCTTCAATATCCCAGGAAAGCGAAAAATGGATAAAGAAGTTGTGGTACTTAGGCACAATGGAATATCACTCAGCCATGAAATCAATGTCATAAGGCTAGTAGCAGCAGGATGAGTGGATTTAGGTACGATGACTCTCAGTGAAATAAGTCACAGAGAAAAAGACACTTATCCGAAGATATCACTGAGAGAGGGAATGTCAAAATCGCTACACTTGAACTGAATTACAAAACAGAACAGAGTCACACATTTAGAAAACGCACTATGGCTGCTTAACGGGAAAGGTGAGGTGGGGTGATGCATAAAACAAGGGTTTGAAATTAGCTCAGATACCGTTCCACAAGCCAAATATGTAATAGACAAGACCTACTCCCTGCTCAGTGAACTGGACTCAACAGCCCCTATTCACCGCCCAAGAATACATCTGACTAGTAAGAGTCTTAAAACCTATGTATTGATCTCTCTCTGGAAGTGAATCAAGAGGGTGTAAAGCGGCATAAACACAGCAGTGAAAAGCAGCTAAACCCCATTATAAAAATAGATTACTTAAAAAAAAAAACCCATAAAACAAAGACAGTGAAAGAGAGAGAAATTCTTACAAAATCCGTTCGGGGGCTCTGATGCAACCTGGATTGACCATATCTAGACCCACAGCTGGATGAGACATAAGGCTGGACACTCTTGGGGCTGAGAGGATTGGTGAGCTTGGGTGAGCAAACGCAGACCCTTTAAAGTCATACTGCGTGGTACCCATGCCGTGGGTCCCAAATCTCCAGGTTCAAGGGCATCTTCCTACATCGAAAACATGCGTGCGAAACCCAGAAGATGGTACACCGTGTGATCGGGAAAGGTTTCTCAAACGCACCTCATTTCTCCTCTCCTTGTGCTCGGGTTCGCCATTCCAGCCGCTCGACTAACAATCTCCCTACTTGGAGAATCAGCACCTTTAACCTCCTGTTTCGGACAGGTCGCAATTTGGCCTGAGGATGAACGGGAAGAGGGGGAACCAATGAGAGACCAGCTCTAGGTGTTGGGACAGGCACAGGTCACTCTATTTTCCCATCAGGAAGAAGAATGAACCACAGGCTCAGCCTGCCCCCCGGAACCAGAATAGGGCCTGAAGCAATCCTGCGCTTTGGCGGCCAGCTCCCAAAAAAGCGAGTTGACAAATGGAGCTCAGGGGCACTGCAACTCACAAACCTGCAGAGTTATAAATGATAACTCTCGTCCACAAATATATTGAGGGAAGGCAACGAGGAGGATTGGAAAGCAAGGTAGAATTGCAGGAAACAGGTTTCAGGAGGCAGACTCGACTCGCCTTGAAAGCACATGAAAAGCGGCAAAGCGTTGACAATGATGCCCTTGGCCAAAAAGGGCGTATGCGTTTTTTCCTGAATATATTCAGGGAAAAACGCATACGCCCTTTTTGGCCAACCAGGCAAGCCGGAAAGGCAAATCAGCGCTACAAAGAAGGCTCGCTTGCCATCGGTCAAAAGGGCCATGCTGAAAAAAGTGTAAAAACCAGAAATGCAGGACAGGCCATGGAGACATGGGAGCCTTGCTACGCTGATGGGCGGGCTGTAAATTGCCAACAGCCACTCTGGAGAAGTGTACGGTGTGTCCTGAAACATGTAATAAGCACAGCTTCGAGAGCATAGGGCACTTCCACTCATGGGCGTCTAAATCGGGAAACCTAAAAATCAACAAGACACAGGCACCCCAAAGTTTAGGGCTGCTCTGTTTCCAAGAACCTCCACTTCGGCACACCTTCAATATCCCAGGAAAGCGAAAAATGGATAAAGAAGTTGTGGTACTTAGGCACAATGGAATATCACTCAGCCATGAAATCAATGTCATAAGGCTAGTAGCAGCAGGATGAGTGGATTTAGGTACGATGACTCTCAGTGAAATAAGTCACAGAGAAAAAGACACTTATCCTAAGATATCACTGAGAGAGGGAATGTCAAAATCGCTACACTTGAACTGAATTACAAAACAGAACAGAGTCACACATTTAGAAAACGCACTATGGCTGCTTAACGGGAAAGGTGAGGTGGGGTGATGCATAAAACAAGGGTTTGAAATTAGCTCAGATACCGTTCCACAAGCCAAATATGTAATAGACAAGACCTACTCCCTGCTCAGTGAACTGGACTCAACAGCCCCTATTCACCGCCCAAGAATACATCTGACTAGTAAGAGTCTTAAAACCTATGTATTGATCTCTCTCTGGAAGTGAATCAAGAGGGTGTAAAGCGGCATAAACACAGCAGTGAAAAGCAGCTAAACCCCATTATAAAAATAGATTACTTAAAAAAAAAAACCCATAAAACAAAGACAGTGAAAGAGAGAGAAATTCTTACAAAATCCGTTCGGGGGCTCTGATGCAACCTGGATTGACCATATCTAGACCCACAGCTGGATGAGACATAAGGCTGGACACTCTTGGGGCTGAGAGGATTGGTGAGCTTGGGTGAGCAAACGCAGACCCTTTAAAGTCATACTGCGTGGTACCCATGCCGTGGGTCCCAAATCTCCAGGTTCAAGGGCATCTTCCTACATCGAAAACATGCGTGCGAAACCCAGAAGATGGTACACCGTGTGATCGGGAAAGGTTTCTCAAACGCACCTCATTTCTCCTCTCCTTGTGCTCGGGTTCGCCATTCCAGCCGCTCGACTAACAATCTCCCTACTTGGAGAATCAGCACCTTTAACCTCCTGTTTCGGACAGGTCGCAATTTGGCCTGAGGATGAACGGGAAGAGGGGGAACCAATGAGAGACCAGCTCTAGGTGTTGGGACAGGCACAGGTCACTCTATTTTCCCATCAGGAAGAAGAATGAACCACAGGCTCAGCCTGCCCCCCGGAACCAGAATAGGGCCTGAAGCAATCCTGCGCTTTGGCGGCCAGCTCCCAAAAAAGCGAGTTGACAAATGGAGCTCAGGGGCACTGCAACTCACAAACCTGCAGAGTTATAAATGATAACTCTCGTCCACAAATATATTGAGGGAAGGCAACGAGGAGGATTGGAAAGCAAGGCAGAATTGCAGGAAACAGGTTTCAGGAGGCAGACTCGACTCGCCTTGAAAGCACATGAAAAGCGGCAAAGCGTTGACAATGATGCCCTTGGCCAAAAAGGGCGTATGCGTTTTTTCCTGAATATATTCAGGGAAAAACGCATACGCCCTTTTTGGCCAACCAGGCAAGCCGGAAAGGCAAATCAGCGCTACAAAGAAGGCTCGCTTGCCATCGGTCAAAAGGGCCATGCTGAAAAAAGTGTAAAAACCAGAAATGCAGGACAGGCCATGGAGACATGGGAGCCTTGCTACGCTGATGGGCGGGCTGTAAATTGCCAACAGCCACTCTGGAGAAGTGTACGGTGTGTCCTGAAACATGTAATAAGCACAGCTTCGAGAGCATAGGGCACTTCCACTCATGGGCGTCTAAATCGGGAAACCTAAAAATCAACAAGACACAGGCACCCCAAAGTTTAGGGCTGCTCTGTTTCCAAGAACCTCCACTTCGGCACACCTTCAATATCCCAGGAAAGCGAAAAATGGATAAAGAAGTTGTGGTACTTAGGCACAATGGAATATCACTCAGCCATGAAATCAATGTCATAAGGCTAGTAGCAGCAGGATGAGTGGATTTAGGTACGATGACTCTCAGTGAAATAAGTCACAGAGAAAAAGACACTTATCCGAAGATATCACTGAGAGAGGGAATGTCAAAATCGCTACACTTGAACTGAATTACAAAACAGAACAGAGTCACACATTTAGAAAACGCACTATGGCTGCTTAACGGGAAAGGTGAGGTGGGGTGATGCATAAAACAAGGGTTTGAAATTAGCTCAGATACCGTTCCACAAGCCAAATATGTAATAGACAAGACCTACTCCCTGCTCAGTGAACTGGACTCAACAGCCCCTATTCACCGCCCAAGAATACATCTGACTAGTAAGAGTCTTAAAACCTATGTATTGATCTCTCTCTGGAAGTGAATCAAGAGGGTGTAAAGCGGCATAAACACAGCAGTGAAAAGCAGCTAAACCCCATTATAAAAATAGATTACTTAAAAAAAAAACCCATAAAACAAAGACAGTGAAAGAGAGAGAAATTCTTACAAAATCCGTTCGGGGGCTCTGATGCAACCTGGATTGACCATATCTAGACCCACAGCTGGATGAGACATAAGGCTGGACACTCTTGGGGCTGAGAGGATTGGTGAGCTTGGGTGAGCAAACGCAGACCCTTTAAAGTCATACTGCGTGGTACCCATGCCGTGGGTCCCAAATCTCCAGGTTCAAGGGCATCTTCCTACATCGAAAACATGCGTGCGAAACCCAGAAGATGGTACACCGTGTGATCGGGAAAGGTTTCTCAAACGCACCTCATTTCTCCTCTCCGTGTGCTCGGGTTCGCCATTCCAGCCGCTCGACTAACAATCTCCCTACTTGGAGAATCAGCACCTTTAACCTCCTGTTTCGGACAGGTCGCAATTTGGCCTGAGGATGAACGGGAAGAGGGGGAACCAATGAGAGACCAGCTCTAGGTGTTGGGACAGGCACAGGTCACTCTATTTTCCCATCAGGAAGAAGAATGAACCACAGGCTCAGCCTGCCCCCCGGAACCAGAATAGGGCCTGAAGCAATCCTGCGCTTTGGCGGCCAGCTCCCAAAAAAGCGAGTTGACAAATGGAGCTCAGGGGCACTGCAACTCACAAACCTGCAGAGTTATAAATGATAACTCTCGTCCACAAATATATTGAGGGAAGGCAACGAGGAGGATTGGAAAGCAAGGCAGAATTGCAGGAAACAGGTTTCAGGAGGCAGACTCGACTCGCCTTGAAAGCACATGAAAAGCGGCAAAGCGTTGACAATGATGCCCTTGGCCAAAAAGGGCGTATGCGTTTTTTCCTGAATATATTCAGGAAAAAACGCATACGCCCTTTTTGGCCAACCAGGCAAGCCGGAAAGGCAAATCAGCGCTACAAAGAAGGCTCGCTTGCCATCGGTCAAAAGGGCCATGCTGAAAAAAGTGTAAAAACCAGAAATGCAGGACAGGCCATGGAGACATGGGAGCCTTGCTACGCTGATTGGCGGGCTGTAAATTGCCAACAGCCACTCTGGAGAAGTGTACGGTGTGTCCTGAAACATGTAATAAGCACAGCTTCGAGAGCATAGGGCACTTCCACTCATGGGCGTCTAAATCGGGAAACCTAAAAATCAACAAGACACAGGCACCCCAAAGTTTAGGGCTGCTCTGTTTCCAAGAACCTCCACTTCGGCACACCTTCAATATCCCAGGAAAGCGAAAAATGGATAAAGAAGTTGTGGTACTTAGGCACAATGGAATATCACTCAGCCATGAAATCAATGTCATAAGGCTAGTAGCAGCAGGATGAGTGGATTTAGGTACGATGACTCTCAGTGAAATAAGTCACAGAGAAAAAGACACTTATCCGAAGATATCACTGAGAGAGGGAATGTCAAAATCGCTACACTTGAACTGAATTACAAAACAGAACAGAGTCACACATTTAGAAAACGCACTATGGCTGCTTAACGGGAAAGGTGAGGTGGGGTGATGCATAAAACAAGGGTTTGAAATTAGCTCAGATACCGTTCCACAAGCCAAATATGTAATAGACAAGACCTACTCCCTGCTCAGTGAACTGGACTCAACAGCCCCTATTCACCGCCCAAGAATACATCTGACTAGTAAGAGTCTTAAAACCTATGTATTGATCTCTCTCTGGAAGTGAATCAAGAGGGTGTAAAGCGGCATAAACACAGCAGTGAAAAGCAGCTAAACCCCATTATAAAAATAGATTACTTAAAAAAAAAACCCCATAAAACAAAGACAGTGAAAGAGAGAGAAATTCTTACAAAATCCGTTCGGGGGCTCTGATGCAACCTGGATTGACCATATCTAGACCCACAGCTGGATGAGACATAAGGCTGGACACTCTTGGGGCTGAGAGGATTGGTGAGCTTGGGTGAGCAAACGCAGACCCTTTAAAGTCATACTGCGTGGTACCCATGCCGTGGGTCCCAAATCTCCAGGTTCAAGGGCATCTTCCTACATCGAAAACATGCGTGCGAAACCCAGAAGATGGTACACCGTGTGATCGGGAAAGGTTTCTCAAACGCACCTCATTTCTCCTCTCCTTGTGCTCGGGTTCGCCATTCCAGCCGCTCGACTAACAATCTCCCTACTTGGAGAATCAGCACCTTTAACCTCCTGTTTCGGACAGGTCGCAATTTGGCCTGAGGATGAACGGGAAGAGGGGGAACCAATGAGAGACCAGCTCTAGGTGTTGGGACAGGCACAGGTCACTCTATTTTCCCATCAGGAAGAAGAATGAACCACAGGCTCAGCCTGCCCCCCGGAACCAGAATAGGGCCTGAAGCAATCCTGCGCTTTGGCGGCCAGCTCCCAAAAAAGCGAGTTGACAAATGGAGCTCAGGGGCACTGCAACTCACAAACCTGCAGAGTTATAAATGATAACTCTCGTCCACAAATATATTGAGGGAAGGCAACGAGGAGGATTGGAAAGCAAGGCAGAATTGCAGGAAACAGGTTTCAGGAGGCAGACTCGACTCGCCTTGAAAGCACATGAAAAGCGGCAAAGCGTTGACAATGATGCCCTTGGCCAAAAAGGGCGTATGCGTTTTTTCCTGAATATATTCAGGAAAAAACGCATACGCCCTTTTTGGCCAACCAGGCAAGCCGGAAAGGCAAATCAGCGCTACAAAGAAGGCTCGCTTGCCATCGGTCAAAAGGGCCATGCTGAAAAAAGTGTAAAAACCAGAAATGCAGGACAGGCCATGGAGACATGGGAGCCTTGCTACGCTGATGGGCGGGCTGTAAATTGCCAACAGCCACTCTGGAGAAGTGTACGGTGTGTCCTGAAACATGTAATAAGCACAGCTTCGAGAGCATAGGGCACTTCCACTCATGGGCGTCTAAATCGGGAAACCTAAAAATCAACAAGACACAGGCACCCCAAAGTTTAGGGCTGCTCTGTTTCCAAGAACCTCCACTTCGGCACACCTTCAATATCCCAGGAAAGCGAAAAATGGATAAAGAAGTTGTGGTACTTAGGCACAATGGAATATCACTCAGCCATGAAATCAATGTCATAAGGCTAGTAGCAGCAGGATGAGTGGATTTAGGTACGATGACTCTCAGTGAAATAAGTCACAGAGAAAAAGACACTTATCCGAAGATATCACTGAGAGAGGGAATGTCAAAATCGCTACACTTGAACTGAATTACAAAACAGAACAGAGTCACACATTTAGAAAACGCACTATGGCTGCTTAACGGGAAAGGTGAGGTGGGGTGATGCATAAAACAAGGGTTTGAAATTAGCTCAGATACCGTTCCACAAGCCAAATATGTAATAGACAAGACCTACTCCCTGCTCAGTGAACTGGACTCAACAGCCCCTATTCACCGCCCAAGAATACATCTGACTAGTAAGAGTCTTAAAACCTATGTATTGATCTCTCTCTGGAAGTGAATCAAGAGGGTGTAAAGCGGCATAAACACAGCAGTGAAAAGCAGCTAAACCCCATTATAAAAATAGATTACTTAAAAAAAAACCCCATAAAACAAAGACAGTGAAAGAGAGAGAAATTCTTACAAAATCCGTTCGGGGGCTCTGATGCAACCTGGATTGACCATATCTAGACCCACAGCTGGATGAGACATAAGGCTGGACACTCTTGGGGCTGAGAGGATTGGTGAGCTTGGGTGAGCAAACGCAGACCCTTTAAAGTCATACTGCGTGGTACCCATGCCGTGGGTCCCAAATCTCCAGGTTCAAGGGCATCTTCCTACATCGAAAACATGCGTGCGAAACCCAGAAGATGGTACACCGTGTGATCGGGAAAGGTTTCTCAAACGCACCTCATTTCTCCTCTCCTTGTGCTCGGGTTCGCCATTCCAGCCGCTCGACTAACAATCTCCCTACTTGGAGAATCAGCACCTTTAACCTCCTGTTTCGGACAGGTCGCAATTTGGCCTGAGGATGAACGGGAAGAGGGGGAACCAATGAGAGACCAGCTCTAGGTGTTGGGACAGGCACAGGTCACTCTATTTTCCCATCAGGAAGAAGAATGAACCACAGGCTCAGCCTGCCCCCCGGAACCAGAATAGGGCCTGAAGCAATCCTGCGCTTTGGCGGCCAGCTCCCAAAAAAGCGAGTTGACAAATGGAGCTCAGGGGCACTGCAACTCACAAACCTGCAGAGTTATAAATGATAACTCTCGTCCACAAATATATTGAGGGAAGGCAACGAGGAGGATTGGAAAGCAAGGTAGAATTGCAGGAAACAGGTTTCAGGAGGCAGACTCGACTCGCCTTGAAAGCACATGAAAAGCGGCAAAGCGTTGACAATGATGCCCTTGGCCAAAAAGGGCGTATGCGTTTTTTCCTGAATATATTCAGGGAAAAACGCATACGCCCTTTTTGGCCAACCAGGCAAGCCGGAAAGGCAAATCAGCGCTACAAAGAAGGCTCGCTTGCCATCGGTCAAAAGGGCCATGCTGAAAAAAGTGTAAAAACCAGAAATGCAGGACAGGCCATGGAGACATGGGAGCCTTGCTACGCTGATGGGCGGGCTGTAAATTGCCAACAGCCACTCTGGAGAAGTGTACGGTGTGTCCTGAAACATGTAATAAGCACAGCTTCGAGAGCATAGGGCACTTCCACTCATGGGCGTCTAAATCGGGAAACCTAAAAATCAACAAGACACAGGCACCCCAAAGTTTAGGGCTGCTCTGTTTCCAAGAACCTCCACTTCGGCACACCTTCAATATCCCAGGAAAGCGAAAAATGGATAAAGAAGTTGTGGTACTTAGGCACAATGGAATATCACTCAGCCATGAAATCAATGTCATAAGGCTAGTAGCAGCAGGATGAGTGGATTTAGGTACGATGACTCTCAGTGAAATAAGTCACAGAGAAAAAGACACTTATCCTAAGATATCACTGAGAGAGGGAATGTCAAAATCGCTACACTTGAACTGAATTACAAAACAGAACAGAGTCACACATTTAGAAAACGCACTATGGCTGCTTAACGGGAAAGGTGAGGTGGGGTGATGCATAAAACAAGGGTTTGAAATTAGCTCAGATACCGTTCCACAAGCCAAATATGTAATAGACAAGACCTACTCCCTGCTCAGTGAACTGGACTCAACAGCCCCTATTCACCGCCCAAGAATACATCTGACTAGTAAGAGTCTTAAAACCTATGTATTGATCTCTCTCTGGAAGTGAATCAAGAGGGTGTAAAGCGGCATAAACACAGCAGTGAAAAGCAGCTAAACCCCATTATAAAAATAGATTACTTAAAAAAAAAACCCCATAAAACAAAGACAGTGAAAGAGAGAGAAATTCTTACAAAATCCGTTCGGGGGCTCTGATGCAACCTGGATTGACCATATCTAGACCCACAGCTGGATGAGACATAAGGCTGGACACTCTTGGGGCTGAGAGGATTGGTGAGCTTGGGTGAGCAAACGCAGACCCTTTAAAGTCATACTGCGTGGTACCCATGCCGTGGGTCCCAAATCTCCAGGTTCAAGGGCATCTTCCTACATGGAAAACATGCGTGCGAAACCCAGAAGATGGTACACCGTGTGATCGGGAAAGGTTTCTCAAACGCACCTCATTTCTCCTCTCCTTGTGCTCGGGTTCGCCATTCCAGCCGCTCGACTAACAATCTCCCTACTTGGAGAATCAGCACCTTTAACCTCCTGTTTCGGACAGGTCGCAATTTGGCCTGAGGATGAACGGGAAGAGGGGGAACCAATGAGAGACCAGCTCTAGGTGTTGGGACAGGCACAGGTCACTCTATTTTCCCATCAGGAAGAAGAATGAACCACAGGCTCAGCCTGCCCCCCGGAACCAGAATAGGGCCTGAAGCAATCCTGCGCTTTGGCGGCCAGCTCCCAAAAAAGCGAGTTGACAAATGGAGCTCAGGGGCACTGCAACTCACAAACCTGCAGAGTTATAAATGATAACTCTCGTCCACAAATATATTGAGGGAAGGCAACGAGGAGGATTGGAAAGCAAGGTAGAATTGCAGGAAACAGGTTTCAGGAGGCAGACTCGACTCGCCTTGAAAGCACATGAAAAGCGGCAAAGCGTTGACAATGATGCCCTTGGCCAAAAAGGGCGTATGCGTTTTTTCCTGAATATATTCAGGGGAAAACGCATACGCCCTTTTTGGCCAACCAGGCAAGCCGGAAAGGCAAATCAGCGCTACAAAGAAGGCTCGCTTGCCATCGGTCAAAAGGGCCATGCTGAAAAAAGTGTAAAAACCAGAAATGCAGGACAGGCCATGGAGACATGGGAGCCTTGCTACGCTGATGGGCGGGCTGTAAATTGCCAACAGCCACTCTGGAGAAGTGTACGGTGTGTCCTGAAACATGTAATAAGCACAGCTTCGAGAGCATAGGGCACTTCCACTCATGGGCGTCTAAATCGGGAAACCTAAAAATCAACAAGACACAGGCACCCCAAAGTTTAGGGCTGCTCTGTTTCCAAGAACCTCCACTTCGGCACACCTTCAATATCCCAGGAAAGCGAAAAATGGATAAAGAAGTTGTGGTACTTAGGCACAATGGAATATCACTCAGCCATGAAATCAATGTCATAAGGCTAGTAGCAGCAGGATGAGTGGATTTAGGTACGATGACTCTCAGTGAAATAAGTCACAGAGAAAAAGACACTTATCCTAAGATATCACTGAGAGACGGAATGTCAAAATCGCTACACTTGAACTGAATTACAAAACAGAACAGAGTCACACATTTAGAAAACGCACTATGGCTGCTTAACGGGAAAGGTGAGGTGGGGTGATGCATAAAACAAGGGTTTGAAATTAGCTCAGATACCGTTCCACAAGCCAAATATGTAATAGACAAGACCTACTCCCTGCTCAGTGAACTGGACTCAACAGCCCCTATTCACCGCCCAAGAATACATCTGACTAGTAAGAGTCTTAAAACCTATGTATTGATCTCTCTCTGGAAGTGAATCAAGAGGGTGTAAAGCGGCATAAACACAGCAGTGAAAAGCAGCTAAACCCCATTATAAAAATAGATTACTTAAAAAAAAAACCCATAAAACAAAGACAGTGAAAGAGAGAGAAATTCTTACAAAATCCGTTCGGGGGCTCTGATGCAACCTGGATTGACCATATCTAGACCCACAGCTGGATGAGACATAAGGCTGGACACTCTTGGGGCTGAGAGGATTGGTGAGCTTGGGTGAGCAAACGCAGACCCTTTAAAGTCATACTGCGTGGTACCCATGCCGTGGGTCCCAAATCTCCAGGTTCAAGGGCATCTTCCTACATCGAAAACATGCGTGCGAAACCCAGAAGATGGTACACCGTGTGATCGGGAAAGGTTTCTCAAACGCACCTCATTTCTCCTCTCCTTGTGCTCGGGTTCGCCATTCCAGCCGCTCGACTAACAATCTCCCTACTTGGAGAATCAGCACCTTTAACCTCCTGTTTCGGACAGGTCGCAATTTGGCCTGAGGATGAACGGGAAGAGGGGGAACCAATGAGAGACCAGCTCTAGGTGTTGGGACAGGCACAGGTCACTCTATTTTCCCATCAGGAAGAAGAATGAACCACAGGCTCAGCCTGCCCCCCGGAACCAGAATAGGGCCTGAAGCAATCCTGCGCTTTGGCGGCCAGCTCCCAAAAAAGCGAGTTGACAAATGGAGCTCAGGGGCACTGCAACTCACAAACCTGCAGAGTTATAAATGATAACTCTCGTCCACAAATATATTGAGGGAAGGCAACGAGGAGGATTGGAAAGCAAGGCAGAATTGCAGGAAACAGGTTTCAGGAGGCATACTCGACTCGCCTTGAAAGCACATGAAAAGCGGCAAAGCGTTGACAATGATGCCCTTGGCCAAAAAGGGCGTATGCGTTTTTTCCTGAATATATTCAGGGAAAAACGCATACGCCCTTTTTGGCCAACCAGGCAAGCCGGAAAGGCAAATCAGCGCTACAAAGAAGGCTCGCTTGCCATCGGTCAAAAGGGCCATGCTGAAAAAAGTGTAAAAACCAGAAATGCAGGACAGGCCATGGAGACATGGGAGCCTTGCTACGCTGATGGGCGGGCTGTAAATTGCCAACAGCCACTCTGGAGAAGTGTACGGTGTGTCCTGAAACATGTAATAAGCACAGCTTCGAGAGCATAGGGCACTTCCACTCATGGGCGTCTAAATCGGGAAACCTAAAAATCAACAAGACACAGGCACCCCAAAGTTTAGGGCTGCTCTGTTTCCAAGAACCTCCACTTCGGCACACCTTCAATATCCCAGGAAAGCGAAAAATGGATAAAGAAGTTGTGGTACTTAGGCACAATGGAATATCACTCAGCCATGAAATCAATGTCATAAGGCTAGTAGCAGCAGGATGAGTGGATTTAGGTACGATGACTCTCAGTGAAATAAGTCACAGAGAAAAAGACACTTATCCGAAGATATCACTGAGAGAGGGAATGTCAAAATCGCTACACTTGAACTGAATTACAAAACAGAACAGAGTCACACATTTAGAAAACGCACTATGGCTGCTTAACGGGAAAGGTGAGGTGGGGTGATGCATAAAACAAGGGTTTGAAATTAGCTCAGATACCGTTCCACAAGCCAAATATGTAATAGACAAGACCTACTCCCTGCTCAGTGAACTGGACTCAACAGCCCCTATACACCGCCCAAGAATACATCTGACTAGTAAGAGTCTTAAAACCTATGTATTGATCTCTCTCTGGAAGTGAATCAAGAGGGTGTAAAGCGGCATAAACACAGCAGTGAAAAGCAGCTAAACCCCATTATAAAAATAGATTACTTAAAAAAAAAACCCCATAAAACAAAGACATTGAAAGAGAGAGAAATTCTTACAAAATCCGTTCGGGGGCTCTGATGCAACCTGGATTGACCATATCTAGACCCACAGCTGGATGAGACATAAGGCTGGACACTCTTGGGGCTGAGAGGATTGGTGAGCTTGGGTGAGCAAACGCAGACCCTTTAAAGTCATACTGCGTGGTACCCATGCCGTGGGTCCCAAATCTCCAGGTTCAAGGGCATCTTCCTACATCGAAAACATGCGTGCGAAACCCAGAAGATGGTACACCGTGTGATCGGGAAAGGTTTCTCAAACGCACCTCATTTCTCCTCTCCTTGTGCTCGGGTTCGCCATTCCAGCCGCTCGACTAACAATCTCCCTACTTGGAGAATCAGCACCTTTAACCTCCTGTTTCGGACAGGTCGCAATTTGGCCTGAGGATGAACGGGAAGAGGGGGAACCAATGAGAGACCAGCTCTAGGTGTTGGGACAGGCACAGGTCACTCTATTTTCCCATCAGGAAGAAGAATGAACCACAGGCTCAGCCTGCCCCCCGGAACCAGAATAGGGCCTGAAGCAATCCTGCGCTTTGGCGGCCAGCTCCCAAAAAAGCGAGTTGACAAATGGAGCTCAGGGGCACTGCAACTCACAAACCTGCAGAGTTATAAATGATAACTCTCGTCCACAAATATATTGAGGGAAGGCAACGAGGAGGATTGGAAAGCAAGGCAGAATTGCAGGAAACAGGTTTCAGGAGGCAGACTCGACTCGCCTTGAAAGCACATGAAAAGCGGCAAAGCGTTGACAATGATGCCCTTGGCCAAAAAGGGCGTATGCGTTTTTTCCTGAATATATTCAGGAAAAAACGCATACGCCCTTTTTGGCCAACCAGGCAAGCCGGAAAGGCAAATCAGCGCTACAAAGAAGGCTCGCTTGCCATCGGTCAAAAGGGCCATGCTGAAAAAAGTGTAAAAACCAGAAATGCAGGACAGGCCATGGAGACATGGGAGCCTTGCTACGCTGATGGGCGGGCTGTAAATTGCCAACAGCCACTCTGGAGAAGTGTACGGTGTGTCCTGAAACATGTAATAAGCACAGCTTCGAGAGCATAGGGCACTTCCACTCATGGGCGTCTAAATCGGGAAACCTAAAAATCAACAAGACACAGGCACCCCAAAGTTTAGGGCTGCTCTGTTTCCAAGAACCTCCACTTCGGCACACCTTCAATATCCCAGGAAAGCGAAAAATGGATAAAGAAGTTGTGGTACTTAGGCACAATGGAATATCACTCAGCCATGAAATCAATGTCATAAGGCTAGTAGCAGCAGGATGAGTGGATTTAGGTACGATGACTCTCAGTGAAATAAGTCACAGAGAAAAAGACACTTATCCTAAGATATCACTGAGAGAGGGAATGTCAAAATCGCTACACTTGAACTGAATTACAAAACAGAACAGAGTCACACATTTAGAAAACGCACTATGGCTGCTTAACGGGAAAGGTGAGGTGGGGTGATGCATAAAACAAGGGTTTGAAATTAGCTCAGATACCGTTCCACAAGCCAAATATGTAATAGACAAGACCTACTCCCTGCTCAGTGAACTGGACTCAACAGCCCCTATTCACCGCCCAAGAATACATCTGACTAGTAAGAGTCTTAAAACCTATGTATTGATCTCTCTCTGGAAGTGAATCAAGAGGGTGTAAAGCGGCATAAACACAGCAGTGAAAAGCAGCTAAACCCCATTATAAAAATAGATTACTTAAAAAAAAAACCCATAAAACAAAGACAGTGAAAGAGAGAGAAATTCTTACAAAATCCGTTCGGGGGCTCTGATGCAACCTGGATTGACCATATCTAGACCCACAGCTGGATGAGACATAAGGCTGGACACTCTTGGGGCTGAGAGGATTGGTGAGCTTGGGTGAGCAAACGCAGACCCTTTAAAGTCATACTGCGTGGTACCCATGCCGTGGGTCCCAAATCTCCAGGTTCAAGGGCATCTTCCTACATCGAAAACATGCGTGCGAAACCCAGAAGATGGTACACCGTGTGATCGGGAAAGGTTTCTCAAACGCACCTCATTTCTCCTCTCCTTGTGCTCGGGTTCGCCATTCCAGCCGCTCGACTAACAATCTCCCTACTTGGAGAATCAGCACCTTTAACCTCCTGTTTCGGACAGGTCGCAATTTGGCCTGAGGATGAACGGGAAGAGGGGGAACCAATGAGAGACCAGCTCTAGGTGTTGGGACAGGCACAGGTCACTCTATTTTCCCATCAGGAAGAAGAATGAACCACAGGCTCAGCCTGCCCCCCGGAACCAGAATAGGGCCTGAAGCAATCCTGCGCTTTGGCGGCCAGCTCCCAAAAAAGCGAGTTGACAAATGGAGCTCAGGGGCACTGCAACTCACAAACCTGCAGAGTTATAAATGATAACTCTCGTCCACAAATATATTGAGGGAAGGCAACGAGGAGGATTGGAAAGCAAGGCAGAATTGCAGGAAACAGGTTTCAGGAGGCAGACTCGACTCGCCTTGAAAGCACATGAAAAGCGGCAAAGCGTTGACAATGATGCCCTTGGCCAAAAAGGGCGTATGCGTTTTTTCCTGAATATATTCAGGGAAAAACGCATACGCCCTTTTTGGCCAACCAGGCAAGCCGGAAAGGCAAATCAGCGCTACAAAGAAGGCTCGCTTGCCATCGGTCAAAAGGGCCATGCTGAAAAAAGTGTAAAAACCAGAAATGCAGGACAGGCCATGGAGACATGGGAGCCTTGCTACGCTGATGGGCGGGCTGTAAATTGCCAACAGCCACTCTGGAGAAGTGTACGGTGTGTCCTGAAACATGTAATAAGCACAGCTTCGAGAGCATAGGGCACTTCCACTCATGGGCGTATAAATCGGGAAACCTAAAAATCAACAAGACACAGGCACCCCAAAGTTTAGGGCTGCTCTGTTTCCAAGAACCTCCACTTCGGCACACCTTCAATATCCCAGGAAAGCGAAAAATGGATAAAGAAGTTGTTGGTACTTAGGCACAATGGAATATCACTCAGCCATGAAATCAATGTCATAAGGCTAGTAGCAGCAGGATGAGTGGATTTAGGTACGATGACTCTCAGTGAAATAAGTCACAGAGAAAAAGACACTTATCCGAAGATATCACTGAGAGAGGGAATGTCAAAATCGCTACACTTGAACTGAATTACAAAACAGAACAGAGTCACACATTTAGAAAACGCACTATGGCTGCTTAACGGGAAAGGTGAGGTGGGGTGATGCATAAAACAAGGGTTTGAAATTAGCTCAGATACCGTTCCACAAGCCAAATATGTAATAGACAAGACCTACTCCCTGCTCAGTGAACTGGACTCAACAGCCCCTATTCACCGCCCAAGAATACATATGACTAGTAAGAGTCTTAAAACCTATGTATTGATCTCTCTCTGGAAGTGAATCAAGAGGGTGTAAAGCGGCATAAACACAGCAGTGAAAAGCAGCTAAACCCCATTATAAAAATAGATTACTTAAAAAAAAAACCCATAAAACAAAGACAGTGGAAGAGAGAGAAATTCTTACAAAATCCGTTCGGGGGCTCTGATGCAACCTGGATTGACCATATCTAGACCCACAGCTGGATGAGACATAAGGCTGGACACTCTTGGGGCTGAGAGGATTGGTGAGCTTGGGTGAGCAAACGCAGACCCTTTAAAGTCATACTGCGTGGTACCCATGCCGTGGGTCCCAAATCTCCAGGTTCAAGGGCATCTTCCTACATCGAAAACATGCGTGCGAAACCCAGAAGATGGTACACCGTGTGATCGGGAAAGGTTTCTCAAACGCACCTCATTTCTCCTCTCCTTGTGCTCGGGTTCGCCATTCCAGCCGCTCGACTAACAATCTCCCTACTTGGAGAATCAGCACCTTTAACCTCCTGTTTCGGACAGGTCGCAATTTGGCCTGAGGATGAACGGGAAGAGGGGGAACCAATGAGAGACCAGCTCTAGGTGTTGGGACAGGCACAGGTCACTCTATTTTCCCATCAGGAAGAAGAATGAACCACAGGCTCAGCCTGCCCCCCGGAACCAGAATAGGGCCTGAAGCAATCCTGCGCTTTGGCGGCCAGCTCCCAAAAAAGCGAGTTGACAAATGGAGCTCAGGGGCACTGCAACTCACAAACCTGCAGAGTTATAAATGATAACTCTCGTCCACAAATATATTGAGGGAAGGCAACGAGGAGGATTGGAAAGCAAGGCAGAATTGCAGGAAACAGGTTTCAGGAGGCAGACTCGACTCGCCTTGAAAGCACATGAAAAGCGGCAAAGCGTTGACAATGATGCCCTTGGCCAAAAAGGGCGTATGCGTTTTTTCCTGAATATATTCAGGAAAAAACGCATACGCCCTTTTTGGCCAACCAGGCAAGCCGGAAAGGCAAATCAGCGCTACAAAGAAGGCTCGCTTGCCATCGGTCAAAAGGGCCATGCTGAAAAAAGTGTAAAAACCAGAAATGCAGGACAGGCCATGGAGACATGGGAGCCTTGCTACGCTGATGGGCGGGCTGTAAATTGCCAACAGCCACTCTGGAGAAGTGTACGGTGTGTCCTGAAACATGTAATAAGCACAGCTTCGAGAGCATAGGGCACTTCCACTCATGGGCGTCTAAATCGGGAAACCTAAAAATCAACAAGACACAGGCACCCCAAAGTTTAGGGCTGCTCTGTTTCCAAGAACCTCCACTTCGGCACACCTTCAATATCCCAGGAAAGCGAAAAATGGATAAAGAAGTTGTGGTACTTAGGCACAATGGAATATCACTCAGCCATGAAATCAATGTCATAAGGCTAGTAGCAGCAGGATGAGTGGATTTAGGTACGATGACTCTCAGTGAAATAAGTCACAGAGAAAAAGACACTTATCCGAAGATATCACTGAGAGAGGGAATGTCAAAATCGCTACACTTGAACTGAATTACAAAACAGAACAGAGTCACACATTTAGAAAACGCACTATGGCTGCTTAACGGGAAAGGTGAGGTGGGGTGATGCATAAAACAAGGGTTTGAAATTAGCTCAGATACCGTTCCACAAGCCAAATATGTAATAGACAAGACCTACTCCCTGCTCAGTGAACTGGACTCAACAGCCCCTATTCACCGCCCAAGAATACATCTGACTAGTAAGAGTCTTAAAACCTATGTATTGATCTCTCTCTGGAAGTGAATCAAGAGGGTGTAAAGCGGCATAAACACAGCAGTGAAAAGCAGCTAAACCCCATTATAAAAATAGATTACTTAAAAAAAAAAACCCATAAAACAAAGACAGTGAAAGAGAGAGAAATTCTTACAAAATCCGTTCGGGGGCTCTGATGCAACCTGGATTGACCATATCTAGACCCACAGCTGGATGAGACATAAGGCTGGACACTCTTGGGGCTGAGAGGATTGGTGAGCTTGGGTGAGCAAACGCAGACCCTTTAAAGTCATACTGCGTGGTACCCATGCCGTGGGTCCCAAATCTCCAGGTTCAAGGGCATCTTCCTACATCGAAAACATGCGTGCGAAACCCAGAAGATGGTACACCGTGTGATCGGGAAAGGTTTCTCAAACGCACCTCATTTCTCCTCTCCTTGTGCTCGGGTTCGCCATTCCAGCCGCTCGACTAACAATCTCCCTACTTGGAGAATCAGCACCTTTAACCTCCTGTTTCGGACAGGTCGCAATTTGGCCTGAGGATGAACGGGAAGAGGGGGAACCAATGAGAGACCAGCTCTAGGTGTTGGGACAGGCACAGGTCACTCTATTTTCCCATCAGGAAGAAGAATGAACCACAGGCTCAGCCTGCCCCCCGGAACCAGAATAGGGCCTGAAGCAATCCTGCGCTTTGGCGGCCAGCTCCCAAAAAAGCGAGTTGACAAATGGAGCTCAGGGGCACTGCAACTCACAAACCTGCAGAGTTATAAATGATAACTCTCGTCCACAAATATATTGAGGGAAGGCAACGAGGAGGATTGGAAAGCAAGGCAGAATTGCAGGAAACAGGTTTCAGGAGGCAGACTCGACTCGCCTTGAAAGCACATGAAAAGCGGCAAAGCGTTGACAATGATGCCCTTGGCCAAAAAGGGCGTATGCGTTTTTTCCTGAATATATTCAGGAAAAAACGCATACGCCCTTTTTGGCCAACCAGGCAAGCCGGAAAGGCAAATCAGCGCTACAAAGAAGGCTCGCTTGCCATCGGTCAAAAGGGCCATGCTGAAAAAAGTGTAAAAACCAGAAATGCAGGATAGGCCATGGAGACATGGGAGCCTTGCTACGCTGATGGGCGGGCTGTAAATTGCCAACAGCCACTCTGGAGAAGTGTACGGTGTGTCCTGAAACATGTAATAAGCACAGCTTCGAGAGCATAGGGCACTTCCACTCATGGGCGTCTAAATCGGGAAACCTAAAAATCAACAAGACACAGGCACCCCAAAGTTTAGGGCTGCTCTGTTTCCAAGAACCTCCACTTCGGCACACCTTCAATATCCCAGGAAAGCGAAAAATGGATAAAGAAGTTGTGGTACTTAGGCACAATGGAATATCACTCAGCCATGAAATCAATGTCATAAGGCTAGTAGCAGCAGGATGAGTGGATTTAGGTACGATGACTCTCAGTGAAATAAGTCACAGAGAAAAAGACACTTATCCTAAGATATCACTGAGAGAGGGAATGTCAAAATCGCTACACTTGAACTGAATTACAAAACAGAACAGAGTCACACATTTAGAAAACGCACTATGGCTGCTTAACGGGAAAGGTGAGGTGGGGTGATGCATAAAACAAGGGTTTGAAATTAGCTCAGATACCGTTCCACAAGCCAAATATGTAATAGACAAGACCTACTCCCTGCTCAGTGAACTGGACTCAACAGCCCCTATTCACCGCCCAAGAATACATCTGACTAGTAAGAGTCTTAAAACCTATGTATTGATCTCTCTCTGGAAGTGAATCAAGAGGGTGTAAAGCGGCATAAACACAGCAGTGAAAAGCAGCTAAACCCCATTATAAAAATAGATTACTTAAAAAAAAAACCCATAAAACAAAGACAGTGAAAGAGAGAGAAATTCTTACAAAATCCGTTCGGGGGCTCTGATGCAACCTGGATTGACCATATCTAGACCCACAGCTGGATGAGACATAAGGCTGGACACTCTTAGGGCTGAGAGGATTGGTGAGCTTGGGTGAGCAAACGCAGACCCTTTAAAGTCATACTGCGTGGTACCCATGCCGTGGGTCCCAAATCTCCAGGTTCAAGGGCATCTTCCTACATCGAAAACATGCGTGCGAAACCCAGAAGATGGTACACCGTGTGATCGGGAAAGGTTCCTCAAACGCACCTCATTTCTCCTCTCCTTGTGCTCGGGTTCGCCATTCCAGCCGCTCGACTAACAATCTCCCTACTTGGAGAATCAGCACCTTTAACCTCCTGTTTCGGACAGGTCGCAATTTGGCCTGAGGATGAACGGGAAGAGGGGGAACCAATGAGAGACCAGCTCTAGGTGTTGGGACAGGCACAGGTCACTCTATTTTCCCATCAGGAAGAAGAATGAACCACAGGCTCAGCCTGCCCCCCGGAACCAGAATACGGCCTGAAGCAATCCTGCGCTTTGGCGGCCAGCTCCCAAAAAAGCGAGTTGACAAATGGAGCTCAGGGGCACTGCAACTCACAAACCTGCAGAGTTATAAATGATAACTCTCGTCCACAAATATATTGAGGGAAGGCAACGAGGAGGATTGGAAAGCAAGGTAGAATTGCAGGAAACAGGTTTCAGGAGGCAGACTCGACTCGCCTTGAAAGCACATGAAAAGCGGCAAAGCGTTGACAATGATGCCCTTGGCCAAAAAGGGCGTATGCGTTTTTTCCTGAATATATTCAGGGAAAAACGCATACGCCCTTTTTGGCCAACCAGGCAAGCCGGAAAGGCAAATCAGCGCTACAAAGAAGGCTCGCTTGCCATCGGTCAAAAGGGCCATGCTGAAAAAAGTGTAAAAACCAGAAATGCAGGACAGGCCATGGAGACATGGGAGCCTTGCTACGCTGATGGGCGGGCTGTAAATTGCCAACAGCCACTCTGGAGAAGTGTACGGTGTGTCCTGAAACATGTAATAAGCACAGGTTCGAGAGCATACGGCACTTCCACTCATGGGCGTCTAAATCGGGAAACCTAAAAATCAACAAGACACAGGCACCCCAAAGTTTAGGGCTGCTCTGTTTCCAAGAACCTCCACTTCGGCACACCTTCAATATCCCAGGAAAGCGAAAAATGGATAAAGAAGTTGTGGTACTTAGGCACAATGGAATATCACTCAGCCATGAAATCAATGTCATAAGGCTAGTAGCAGCAGGATGAGTGGATTTAGGTACGATGACTCTCAGTGAAATAAGTCACAGAGAAAAAGACACTTATCCTAAGATATCACTGAGAGAGGGAATGTCAAAATCGCTACACTTGAACTGAATTACAAAACAGAACAGAGTCACACATTTAGAAAACGCACTATGGCTGCTTAACGGGAAAGGTGAGGTGGGGTGATGCATAAAACAAGGGTTTGAAATTAGCTCAGATACCGTTCCACAAGCCAAATATGTAATAGACAAGACCTACTCCCTGCTCAGTGAACTGGACTCAACAGCCCCTATTCACCGCCCAAGAATACATCTGACTAGTAAGAGTCTTAAAACCTATGTATTGATCTCTCTCTGGAAGTGAATCAAGAGGGTGTAAAGCGGCATAAACACAGCAGTGAAAAGCAGCTAAACCCCATTATAAAAATAGATTACTTAAAAAAAAACCCCATAAAACAAAGACAGTGAAAGAGAGAGAAATTCTTACAAAATCCGTTCGGGGGCTCTGATGCAACCTGGATTGACCATATCTAGACCCACAGCTGGATGAGACATAAGGCTGGACACTCTTGGGGCTGAGAGGATTGGTGAGCTTGGGTGAGCAAACGCAGACCCTTTAAAGTCATACTGCGTGGTACCCATGCCGTGGGTCCCAAATCTCCAGGTTCAAGGGCATCTTCCTACATCGAAAACATGCGTGCGAAACCCAGAAGATGGTACACCGTGTGATCGGGAAAGGTTTCTCAAACGCACCTCATTTCTCCTCTCCTTGTGCTCGGGTTCGCCATTCCAGCCGCTCGACTAACAATCTCCCTACTTGGAGAATCAGCACCTTTAACCTCCTGTTTCGGACAGGTCGCAATTTGGCCTGAGGATGAACGGGAAGAGGGGGAACCAATGAGAGACCAGCTCTAGGTGTTGGGACAGGCACAAGTCACTCTATTTTCCCATCAGGAAGAAGAATGAACCACAGGCTCAGCCTGCCCCCCGGAACCAGAATAGGGCCTGAAGCAATCCTGCGCTTTGGCGGCCAGCTCCCAAAAAAGCGAGTTGACAAATGGAGCTCAGGGGCACTGCAACTCACAAACCTGCAGAGTTATAAATGATAACTCTCGTCCACAAATATATTGAGGGAAGGCAACGAGGAGGATTGGAAAGCAAGGCAGAATTGCAGGAAACAGGTTTCAGGAGGCAGACTCGACTCGCCTTGAAAGCACATGAAAAGCGGCAAAGCGTTGACAATGATGCCCTTGGCCAAAAAGGGCGTATGCGTTTTTTCCTGAATATATTCAGGGAAAAACGCATACGCCCTTTTTGGCCAACCAGGCAAGCCGGAAAGGCAAATCAGCGCTACAAAGAAGGCTCGCTTGCCATCGGTCAAAAGGGCCATGCTGAAAAAAGTGTAAAAACCAGAAATGCAGGACAGGCCATGGAGACATGGGAGCCTTGCTACGCTGATGGGCGGGCTGTAAATTGCCAACAGCCACTCTGGAGAAGTGTACGGTGTGTCCTGAAACATGTAATAAGCACAGCTTCGAGAGCATAGGGCACTTCCACTCATGGGCGTCTAAATCGGGAAACCTAAAAATCAACAAGACACAGGCACCCCAAAGTTTAGGGCTGCTCTGTTTCCAAGAACCTCCACTTCGGCACACCTTCAATATCCCAGGAAAGCGAAAAATGGATAAAGAAGTTGTGGTACTTAGGCACAATGGAATATCACTCAGCCATGAAATCAATGTCATAAGGCTAGTAGCAGCAGGATGAGTGGATTTAGGTACGATGACTCTCAGTGAAATAAGTCACAGAGAAAAAGACACTTATCCGAAGATATCACTGAGAGAGGGAATGTCAAAATCGCTACACTTGAACTGAATTACAAAACAGAACAGAGTCACACATTTAGAAAACGCACTATGGCTGCTTAACGGGAAAGGTGAGGTGGGGTGATGCATAAAACAAGGGTTTGAAATTAGCTCAGATACCATTCCACAAGCCAAATATGTAATAGACAAGACCTACTCCCTGCTCAGTGAACTGGACTCAACAGCCCCTATTCACCGCCCAAGAATACATCTGACTAGTAAGAGTCTTAAAACCTATGTATTGATCTCTCTCTGGAAGTGAATCAAGAGGGTGTAAAGCGGCATAAACACAGCAGTGAAAAGCAGCTAAACCCCATTATAAAAATAGATTACTTAAAAAAAAAACCCCATAAAACAAAGACAGTGAAAGAGAGAGAAATTCTTACAAAATCCGTTCGGGGGCTCTGATGCAACCTGGATTGACCATATCTAGACCCACAGCTGGATGAGACATAAGGCTGGACACTCTTGGGGCTGAGAGGATTGGTGAGCTTGGGTGAGCAAACGCAGACCCTTTAAAGTCATACTGCGTGGTACCCATGCCGTGGGTCCCAAATCTCCAGGTTCAAGGGCATCTTCCTACATCGAAAACATGCGTGCGAAACCCAGAAGATGGTACACCGTGTGATCGGGAAAGGTTTCTCAAACGCACCTCATTTCTCCTCTCCTTGTGCTCGGGTTCGCCATTCCAGCCGCTCGACTAACAATCTCCCTACTTGGAGAATCAGCACCTTTAACCTCCTGTTTCGGACAGGTCGCAATTTGGCCTGAGGATGAACGGGAAGAGGGGGAACCAATGAGAGACCAGCTCTAGGTGTTGGGACAGGCACAGGTCACTCTATTTTCCCATCAGGAAGAAGAATGAACCACAGGCTCAGCCTGCCCCCCGGAACCAGAATAGGGCCTGAAGCAATCCTGCGCTTTGGCGGCCAGCTCCCAAAAAAGCGAGTTGACAAATGGAGCTCAGGGGCACTGCAACTCACAAACCTGCAGAGTTATAAATGATAACTCTCGTCCACAAATATATTGAGGGAAGGCAACGAGGAGGATTGGAAAGCAAGGCAGAATTGCAGGAAACAGGTTTCAGGAGGCAGACTCGACTCGCCTTGAAAGCACATGAAAAGCGGCAAAGCGTTGACAATGATGCCCTTGGCCAAAAAGGGCGTATGCGTTTTTTCCTGAATATATTCAGGAAAAAACGCATACGCCCTTTTTGGCCAACCAGGCAAGCCGGAAAGGCAAATCAGCGCTACAAAGAAGGCTCGCTTGCCATCGGTCAAAAGGGCCATGCTGAAAAAAGTGTAAAAACCAGAAATGCAGGACAGGCCATGGAGACATGGGAGCCTTGCTACGCTGATGGGCGGGCTGTAAATTGCCAACAGCCACTCTGGAGAAGTGTACGGTGTGTCCTGAAACATGTAATAAGCACAGCTTCGAGAGCATAGGGCACTTCCACTCATGGGCGTCTAAATCGGGAAACCTAAAAATCAACAAGACACAGGCACCCCAAAGTTTAGGGCTGCTCTGTTTCCAAGAACCTCCACTTCGGCACACCTTCAATATCCCAGGAAAGCGAAAAATGGATAAAGAAGTTGTGGTACTTAGGCACAATGGAATATCACTCAGCCATGAAATCAATGTCATAAGGCTAGTAGCAGCAGGATGAGTGGATTTAGGTACGATGACTCTCAGTGAAATAAGTCACAGAGAAAAAGACACTTATCCGAAGATATCACTGAGAGAGGGAATGTCAAAATCGCTACACTTGAACTGAATTACAAAACAGAACAGAGTCACACATTTAGAAAACGCACTATGGCTGCTTAACGGGAAAGGTGAGGTGGGGTGATGCATAAAACAAGGGTTTGAAATTAGCTCAGATACCGTTCCACAAGCCAAATATGTAATAGACAAGACCTACTCCCTGCTCAGTGAACTGGACTCAACAGCCCCTATTCACCGCCCAAGAATACATCTGACTAGTAAGAGTCTTAAAACCTATGTATTGATCTCTCTCTGGAAGTGAATCAAGAGGGTGTAAAGCGGCATAAACACAGCAGTGAAAAGCAGCTAAACCCCATTATAAAAATAGATTACTTAAAAAAAAAACCCCATAAAACAAAGACAGTGAAAGAGAGAGAAATTCTTACAAAATCCGTTCGGGGGCTCTGATGCAACCTGGATTGACCATATCTAGACCCACAGCTGGATGAGACATAAGGCTGGACACTCTTGGGGCTGAGAGGATTGGTGAGCTTGGGTGAGCAAACGCAGACCCTTTAAAGTCATACTGCATGGTACCCATGCCGTGGGTCCCAAATCTCCAGGTTCAAGGGCATCTTCCTACATCGAAAACATGCGTGCGAAACCCAGAAGATGGTACACCGTGTGATCGGGAAAGGTTTCTCAAACGCACCTCATTTCTCCTCTCCTTGTGCTCGGGTTCGCCATTCCAGCCGCTCGACTAACAATCTCCCTACTTGGAGAATCAGCACCTTTAACCTCCTGTTTCGGACAGGTCGCAATTTGGCCTGAGGATGAACGGGAAGAGGGGGAACCAATGAGAGACCAGCTCTAGGTGTTGGGACAGGCACAGGTCACTCTATTTTCCCATCAGGAAGAAGAATGAACCACAGGCTCAGCCTGCCCCCCGGAACCAGAATAGGGCCTGAAGCAATCCTGCGCTTTGGCGGCCAGCTCCCAAAAAAGCGAGTTGACAAATGGAGCTCAGGGGCACTGCAACTCACAAACCTGCAGAGTTATAAATGATAACTCTCGTCCACAAATATATTGAGGGAAGGCAACGAGGAGGATTGGAAAGCAAGGCAGAATTGCAGGAAACAGGTTTCAGGAGGCAGACTCGACTCGCCTTGAAAGCACATGAAAAGCGGCAAAGCGTTGACAATGATGCCCTTGGCCAAAAAGGGCGTATGCGTTTTTTCCTGAATATATTCAGGGAAAAACGCATACGCCCTTTTTGGCCAACCAGGCAAGCCGGAAAGGCAAATCAGCGCTACAAAGAAGGCTCGCTTGCCATCGGTCAAAAGGGCCATGCTGAAAAAAGTGTAAAAACCAGAAATGCAGGACAGGCCATGGAGACATGGGAGCCTTGCTACGCTGATGGGCGGGCTGTAAATTGCCAACAGCCACTCTGGAGAAGTGTACGGTGTGTCCTGAAACATGTAATAAGCACAGCTTCGAGAGCATAGGGCACTTCCACTCATGGGCGTCTAAATCGGGAAACCTAAAAATCAACAAGACACAGGCACCCCAAAGTTTAGGGCTGCTCTGTTTCCAAGAACCTCCACTTCGGCACACCTTCAATATCCCAGGAAAGCGAAAAATGGATAAAGAAGTTGTGGTACTTAGGCACAATGGAATATCACTCAGCCATGAAATCAATGTCATAAGGCTAGTAGCAGCAGGATGAGTGGATTTAGGTACGATGACTCTCAGTGAAATAAGTCACAGAGAAAAAGACACTTATCCGAAGATATCACTGAGAGAGGGAATGTCAAAATCGCTACACTTGAACTGAATTACAAAACAGAACAGAGTCACACATTTAGAAAACGCACTATGGCTGCTTAACGGGAAAGGTGAGGTGGGGTGATGCATAAAACAAGGGTTTGAAATTAGCTCAGATACCGTTCCACAAGCCAAATATGTAATAGACAAGACCTACTCCCTGCTCAGTGAACTGGACTCAACAGCCCCTATTCACCGCCCAAGAATACATCTGACTAGTAAGAGTCTTAAAACCTATGTATTGATCTCTCTCTGGAAGTGAATCAAGAGGGTGTAAAGCGGCATAAACACAGCAGTGAAAAGCAGCTAAACCCCATTATAAAAATAGATTACTTAAAAAAAAAACCCCATAAAACAAAGACAGTGAAAGAGAGAGAAATTCTTACAAAATCCGTTCGGGGGCTCTGATGCAACCTGGATTGACCATATCTAGACCCACAGCTGGATGAGACATAAGGCTGGACACTCTTGGGGCTGAGAGGATTGGTGAGCTTGGGTGAGCAAACGCAGACCCTTTAAAGTCATACTGCGTGGTACCCATGCCGTGGGTCCCAAATCTCCAGGTTCAAGGGCATCTTCCTACATCGAAAACATGCGTGCGAAACCCAGAAGATGGTACACCGTGTGATCGGGAAAGGTTTCTCAAACGCACCTCATTTCTCCTCTCCTTGTGCTCGGGTTCGCCATTCCAGCCGCTCGACTAACAATCTCCCTACTTGGAGAATCAGCACCTTTAACCTCCTGTTTCGGACAGGTCGCAATTTGGCCTGAGGATGAACGGGAAGAGGGGGAACCAATGAGAGACCAGCTCTAGGTGTTGGGACAGGCACAGGTCACTCTATTTTCCCATCAGGAAGAAGAATGAACCACAGGCTCAGCCTGCCCCCCGGAACCAGAATAGGGCCTGAAGCAATCCTGCGCTTTGGCGGCCAGCTCCCAAAAAAGCGAGTTGACAAATGGAGCTCAGGGGCACTGCAACTCACAAACCTGCAGAGTTATAAATGATAACTCTCGTCCACAAATATATTGAGGGAAGGCAACGAGGAGGATTGGAAAGCAAGGCAGAATTGCAGGAAACAGGTTTCAGGAGGCAGACTCGACTCGCCTTGAAAGCACATGAAAAGCGGCAAAGCGTTGACAATGATGCCCTTGGCCAAAAAGGGCGTATGCGTTTTTTCCTGAATATATTCAGGGAAAAACGCATACGCCCTTTTTGGCCAACCAGGCAAGCCGGAAAGGCAAATCAGCGCTACAAAGAAGGCTCGCTTGCCATCGGTCAAAAGGGCCATGCTGAAAAAAGTGTAAAAACCAGAAATGCAGGACAGGCCATGGAGACATGGGAGCCTTGCTACGCTGATGGGCGGGCTGTAAATTGCCAACAGCCACTCTGGAGAAGTGTACGGTGTGTCCTGAAACATGTAATAAGCACAGCTTCGAGAGCATAGGGCACTTCCACTCATGGGCGTATAAATCGGGAAACCTAAAAATCAACAAGACACAGGCACCCCAAAGTTTAGGGCTGCTCTGTTTCCAAGAACCTCCACTTCGGCACACCTTCAATATCCCAGGAAAGCGAAAAATGGATAAAGAAGTTGTGGTACTTAGGCACAATGGAATATCACTCAGCCATGAAATCAATGTCATAAGGCTAGTAGCAGCAGGATGAGTGGATTTAGGTACGATGACTCTCAGTGAAATAAGTCACAGAGAAAAAGACACTTATCCGAAGATATCACTGAGAGAGGGAATGTCAAAATCGCTACACTTGAACTGAATTACAAAACAGAACAGAGTCACACATTTAGAAAACGCACTATGGCTGCTTAACGGGAAAGGTGAGGTGGGGTGATGCATAAAACAAGGGTTTGAAATTAGCTCAGATACAGTTCCACAAGCCAAATATGTAATAGACAAGACCTACTCCCTGCTCAGTGAACTGGACTCAACAGCCCCTATTCACCGCCCAAGAATACATCTGACTAGTAAGAGTCTTAAAACCTAAGTATTGATCTCTCTCTGGAAGTGAATCAAGAGGGTGTAAAGCGGCATAAACACAGCAGTGAAAAGCAGCTAAACCCCATTATAAAAATAGATTACTTAAAAAAAAACCCCATAAAACAAAGACAGTGAAAGAGAGAGAAATTCTTACAAAATCCGTTCAGGGGCTCTGATGCAACCTGGATTGACCATATCTAGACCCACAGCTGGATGAGACATAAGGCTGGACACTCTTGGGGCTGAGAGGATTGGTGAGCTTGGGTGAGCAAACGCAGACCCTTTAAAGTCATACTGCGTGGTACCCATGCCGTGGGTCCCAAATCTCCAGGTTCAAGGGCATCTTCCTACATCGAAAACATGCGTGGGAAACCCAGAAGATGGTACACCGTGTGATCGGGAAAGGTTTCTCAAACGCACCTCATTTCTCCTCTCCTTGTGCTCGGGTTCGCCATTCCAGCCGCTCGACTAACAATCTCCCTACTTGGAGAATCAGCACCTTTAACCTCCTGTTTCGGACAGGTCGCAATTTGGCCTGAGGATGAACGGGAAGAGGGGGAACCAGTGAGAGACCAGCTCTAGGTGTTGGGACAGGCACAGGTCACTCTATTTTCCCATCAGGAAGAAGAATGAACCACAGGCTCAGCCTGCCCCCCGGAACCAGAATACGGCCTGAAGCAATCCTGCGCTTTGGCGGCCAGCTCCCAAAAAAGCGAGTTGACAAATGGAGCTCAGGGGCACTGCAACTCACAAACCTGCAGAGTTATAAATGATAACTCTCGTCCACAAATATATTGAGGGAAGGCAACGAGGAGGATTGGAAAGCAAGGCAGAATTGCAGGAAACAGGTTTCAGGAGGCAGACTCGACTCGCCTTGAAAGCACATGAAAAGCGGCAAAGCGTTGACAATGATGCCCTTGGCCAAAAAGGGCGTATGCGTTTTTTCCTGAATATATTCAGGAAAAAACGCATACGCCCTTTTTGGCCAACCAGGCAAGCCGGAAAGGCAAATCAGCGCTACAAAGAAGGCTCGCTTGCCATCGGTCAAAAGGGCCATGCTGAAAAAAGTGTAAAAACCAGAAATGCAGGACAGGCCATGGAGACATGGGAGCCTTGCTACGCTGATGGGCGGGCTGTAAATTGCCAACAGCCACTCTGGAGAAGTGTACGGTGTGTCCTGAAACATGTAATAAGCACAGCTTCGAGAGCATAGGGCACTTCCACTCATGGGCGTCTAAATCGGGAAACCTAAAAATCAACAAGACACAGGCACCCCAAAGTTTAGGGCTGCTCTGTTTCCAAGAACCTCCACTTCGGCACACCTTCAATATCCCAGGAAAGCGAAAAATGGATAAAGAAGTTGTGGTACTTAGGCACAATGGAATATCACTCAGCCATGAAATCAATGTCATAAGGCTAGTAGCAGCAGGATGAGTGGATTTAGGTACGATGACTCTCAGTGAAATAAGTCACAGAGAAAAAGACACTTATCCGAAGATATCACTGAGAGAGGGAATGTCAAAATCGCTACACTTGAACTGAATTACAAAACAGAACAGAGTCACACATTTAGAAAACGCACTATGGCTGCTTAACGGGAAAGGTGAGGTGGGGTGATGCATAAAACAAGGGTTTGAAATTAGCTCAGATACCGTTCCACAAGCCAAATATGTAATAGACAAGACCTACTCCCTGCTCAGTGAACTGGACTCAACAGCCCCTATTCACCGCCCAAGAATACATCTGACTAGTAAGAGTCTTAAAACCTATGTATTGATCTCTCTCTGGAAGTGAATCAAGAGGGTGTAAAGCGGCATAAACACAGCAGTGAAAAGCAGCTAAACCCCATTATAAAAATAGATTACTTAAAAAAAAAACCCCATAAAACAAAGACAGTGAAAGAGAGAGAAATTCTTACAAAATCCGTTCGGGGGCTCTGATGCAACCTGGATTGACCATATCTAGACCCACAGCTGGATGAGACATAAGGCTGGACACTCTTGGGGCTGAGAGGATTGGTGAGCTTGGGTGAGCAAACGCAGACCCTTTAAAGTCATACTGCGTGGTACCCATGCCGTGGGTCCCAAATCTCCAGGTTCAAGGGCATCTTCCTACATCGAAAACATGCGTGCGAAACCCAGAAGATGGTACACCGTGTGATCGGGAAAGGTTTCTCAAACGCACCTCATTTCTCCTCTCCTTGTGCTCGGGTTCGCCATTCCAGCCGCTCGACTAACAATCTCCCTACTTGGAGAATCAGCACCTTTAACCTCCTGTTTCGGACAGGTCGCAATTTGGCCTGAGGATGAACGGGAAGAGGGGGAACCAATGAGAGACCAGCTCTAGGTGTTGGGACAGGCACAGGTCACTCTATTTTCCCATCAGGAAGAAGAATGAACCACAGGCTCAGCCTGCCCCCCGGAACCAGAATAGGGCCTGAAGCAATCCTGCGCTTTGGCGGCCAGCTCCCAAAAAAGCGAGTTGACAAATGGAGCTCAGGGGCACTGCAACTCACAAACCTGCAGAGTTATAAATGATAACTCTCGTCCACAAATATATTGAGGGAAGGCAACGAGGAGGATTGGAAAGCAAGGCAGAATTGCAGGAAACAGGTTTCAGGAGGCAGACTCGACTCGCCTTGAAAGCACATGAAAAGCGGCAAAGCGTTGACAATGATGCCCTTGGCCAAAAAGGGCGTATGCGTTTTTTCCTGAATATATTCAGGAAAAAACGCATACGCCCTTTTTGGCCAACCAGGCAAGCCGGAAAGGCAAATCAGCGCTACAAAGAAGTCTCGCTTGCCATCGGTCAAAAGGGCCATGCTGAAAAAAGTGTAAAAACCAGAAATGCAGGACAGGCCATGGAGACATGGGAGCCTTGCTACGCTGATGGGCGGGCTGTAAATTGCCAACAGCCACTCTGGAGAAGTGTACGGTGTGTCCTGAAACATGTAATAAGCACAGCTTCGAGAGCATAGGGCACTTCCACTCATGGGCGTCTAAATCGGGAAACCTAAAAATCAACAAGACACAGGCACCCCAAAGTTTAGGGCTGCTCTGTTTCCAAGAACCTCCACTTCGGCACACCTTCAATATCCCAGGAAAGCGAAAAATGGATAAAGAAGTTGTGGTACTTAGGCACAATGGAATATCACTCAGCCATGAAATCAATGTCATAAGGCTAGTAGCAGCAGGATGAGTGGATTTAGGTACGATGACTCTCAGTGAAATAAGTCACAGAGAAAAAGACACTTATCCGAAGATATCACTGAGAGAGGGAATGTCAAAATCGCTACACTTGAACTGAATTACAAAACAGAACAGAGTCACACATTTAGAAAACGCACTATGGCTGCTTAACGGGAAAGGTGAGGTGGGGTGATGCATAAAACAAGGGTTTGAAATTAGCTCAGATACCGTTCCACAAGCCAAATATGTAATAGACAAGACCTACTCCCTGCTCAGTGAACTGGACTCAACAGCCCCTATTCACCGCCCAAGAATACATCTGACTAGTAAGAGTCTTAAAACCTATGTATTGATCTCTCTCTGGAAGTGAATCAAGAGGGTGTAAAGCGGCATAAACACAGCAGTGAAAAGCAGCTAAACCCCATTATAAAAATAGATTACTTAAAAAAAAAACCCCATAAAACAAAGACAGTGAAAGAGAGAGAAATTCTTACAAAATCCGTTCGGGGGCTCTGATGCAACCTGGATTGACCATATCTAGACCCACAGCTGGATGAGACATAAGGCTGGACACTCTTGGGGCTGAGAGGATTGGTGAGCTTGGGTGAGCAAACGCAGACCCTTTAAAGTCATACTGCGTGGTACCCATGCCGTGGGTCCCAAATCTCCAGGTTCAAGGGCATCTTCCTACATCGAAAACATGCGTGCGAAACCCAGAAGATGGTACACCGTGTGATCGGGAAAGGTTTCTCAAACGCACCTCATTTCTCCTCTCCTTGTGCTCGGGTTCGCCATTCCAGCCGCTCGACTAACAATCTCCCTACTTGGAGAATCAGCACCTTTAACCTCCTGTTTCGGACAGGTCGCAATTTGGCCTGAGGATGAACGGGAAGAGGGGGAACCAATGAGAGACCAGCTCTAGGTGTTGGGACAGGCACAGGTCACTCTATTTTCCCATCAGGAAGAAGAATGAACCACAGGCTCAGCCTGCCCCCCGGAACCAGAATAGGGCCTGAAGCAATCCTGCGCTTTGGCGGCCAGCTCCCAAAAAAGCGAGTTGACAAATGGAGCTCAGGGGCACTGCAACTCACAAACCTGCAGAGTTATAAATGATAACTCTCGTCCACAAATATATTGAGGGAAGGCAACGAGGAGGATTGGAAAGCAAGGCAGAATTGCAGGAAACAGGTTTCAGGAGGCAGACTCGACTCGCCTTGAAAGCACATGAAAAGCGGCAAAGCGTTGACAATGATGCCCTTGGCCAAAAAGGGCGTATGCGTTTTTTCCTGAATATATTCAGGAAAAAACGCATACGCCCTTTTTGGCCAACCAGGCAAGCCGGAAAGGCAAATCAGCGCTACAAAGAAGGCTCGCTTGCCATCGGTCAAAAGGGCCATGCTGAAAAAAGTGTAAAAACCAGAAATGCAGGACAGGCCATGGAGACATGGGAGCCTTGCTACGCTGATGGGCGGGCTGTAAATTGCCAACAGCCACTCTGGAGAAGTGTACGGTGTGTCCTGAAACATGTAATAAGCACAGCTTCGAGAGCATAGGGCACTTCCACTCATGGGCGTCTAAATCGGGAAACCTAAAAATCAACAAGACACAGGCACCCCAAAGTTTAGGGCTGCTCTGTTTCCAAGAACCTCCACTTCGGCACACCTTCAATATCCCAGGAAAGCGAAAAATGGATAAAGAAGTTGTGGTACTTAGGCACAATGGAATATCACTCAGCCATGAAATCAATGTCATAAGGCTAGTAGCAGCAGGATGAGTGGATTTAGGTACGATGACTCTCAGTGAAATAAGTCACAGAGAAAAAGACACTTATCCTAAGATATCACTGAGAGAGGGAATGTCAAAATCGCTACACTTGAACTGAATTACAAAACAGAACAGAGTCACACATTTAGAAAACGCACTATGGCTGCTTAACGGGAAAGGTGAGGTGGGGTGATGCATAAAACAAGGGTTTGAAATTAGCTCAGATACCGTTCCACAAGCCAAATATGTAATAGACAAGACCTACTCCCTGCTCAGTGAACTGGACTCAACAGCCCCTATTCACCGCCCAAGAATACATCTGACTAGTAAGAGTCTTAAAACCTATGTATTGATCTCTCTCTGGAAGTGAATCAAGAGGGTGTAAAGCGGCATAAACACAGCAGTGAAAAGCAGCTAAACCCCATTATAAAAATAGATTACTTAAAAAAAAACCCCATAAAACAAAGACAGTGAAAGAGAGAGAAATTCTTACAAAATCCGTTCGGGGGCTCTGATGCAACCTGGATTGACCATATCTAGACCCACAGCTGGATGAGACATAAGGCTGGACACTCTTGGGGCTGAGAGGATTGGTGAGCTTGGGTGAGCAAACGCAGACCCTTTAAAGTCATACTGCGTGGTACCCATGCCGTGGGTCCCAAATCTCCAGGTTCAAGGGCATCTTCCTACATCGAAAACATGCGTGGGAAACCCAGAAGATGGTACACCGTGTGATCGGGAAAGGATTCTCAAACGCACCTCATTTCTCCTCTCCTTGTGCTCGGGTTCGCCATTCCAGCCTCTCGACTAACAATCTCCCTACTTGGAGAATCAGCACCTTTAACCTCCTGTTTCGGACAGGTCGCAATTTGGCCTGAGGATGAACGGGAAGAGGGGGAACCAGTGAGAGACCAGCTCTAGGTGTTGGGACAGGCACAGGTCACTCTATTTTCCCATCAGGAAGAAGAATGAACCACAGGCTCAGCCTGCCTCCGGGAACCAGAATAGGGCCTGAAGCAATCCTGCGCTTTGGCGGCCAGCTCCCAAAAAAGCGAGTTGACAAATGGAGCTCAGGGGCACTGCAACTCACAAACCTGCAGAGTTATAAATGATAACTCTCGTCCACAAATATATTGAGGGAAGGCAACGAGGAGGATTGGAAAGCAAGGCAGAATTGCAGGAAACAGGTTTCAGGAGGCAGACTCGACTCGCCTTGAAAGCACATGAAAAGCGGCAAAGCGTTGACAATGATGCCCTTGGCCAAAAAGGGCGTATGCGTTTTTTCCTGAATATATTCAGGAAAAAACGCATACGCCCTTTTTGGCCAACCAGGCAAGCCGGAAAGGCAAATCAGCGCTACAAAGAAGGCTCGCTTGCCATCGGTCAAAAGGGCCATGCTGAAAAAAGTGTAAAAACCAGAAATGCAGGACAGGCCATGGAGACATGGGAGCCTTGCTACGCTGATGGGCGGGCTGTAAATTGCCAACAGCCACTCTGGAGAAGTGTACGGTGTGTCCTGAAACATGTAATAAGCACAGCTTCGAGAGCATAGGGCACTTCCACTCATGGGCGTCTAAATCGGGAAACCTAAAAATCAACAAGACACAGGCACCCCAAAGTTTAGGGCTGCTCTGTTTCCAAGAACCTCCACTTCGGCACACCTTCAATATCCCAGGAAAGCGAAAAATGGATAAAGAAGTTGTGGTACTTAGGCACAATGGAATATCACTCAGCCATGAAATCAATGTCATAAGGCTAGTAGCAGCAGGATGAGTGGATTTAGGTACGATGACTCTCAGTGAAATAAGTCACAGAGAAAAAGACACTTATCCTAAGATATCACTGAGAGAGGGAATGTCAAAATCGCTACACTTGAACTGAATTACAAAACAGAACAGAGTCACACATTTAGAAAACGCACTATGGCTGCTTAACGGGAAAGGTGAGGTGGGGTGATGCATAAAACAAGGGTTTGAAATTAGCTCAGATACCGTTCCACAAGCCAAATATGTAATAGACAAGACCTACTCCCTGCTCAGTGAACTGGACTCAACAGCCCCTATTCACCGCCCAAGAATACATCTGACTAGTAAGAGTCTTAAAACCTATGTATTGATCTCTCTCTGGAAGTGAATCAAGAGGGTGTAAAGCGGCATAAACACAGCAGTGAAAAGCATCTAAACCCCATTATAAAAATAGATTACTTAAAAAAAAAAACCCCATAAAACAAAGACAGTGAAAGAGAGAGAAATTCTTACAAAATCCGTTCGGGGGCTCTGATGCAACCTGGATTGACCATATCTAGACCCACAGCTGGATGAGACATAAGGCTGGACACTCTTGGGGCTGAGAGGATTGGTGAGCTTGGGTGAGCAAACGCAGACCCTTTAAAGTCATACTGCGTGGTACCCATGCCGTGGGTCCCAAATCTCCAGGTTCAAGGGCATCTTCCTACATCGAAAACATGCGTGCGAAACCCAGAAGATGGTACACCGTGTGATCGGGAAAGGTTTCTCAAACGCACCTCATTTCTCCTCTCCTTGTGCTCGGGTTCGCCATTCCAGCCGCTCGACTAACAATCTCCCTACTTGGAGAATCAGCACCTTTAACCTCCTGTTTCGGACAGGTCGCAATTTGGCCTGAGGATGAACGGGAAGAGGGGGAACCAATGAGAGACCAGCTCTAGGTGTTGGGACAGGCACAGGTCACTCTATTTTCCCATCAGGAAGAAGAATGAACCACAGGCTCAGCCTGCCCCCCGGAACCAGAATAGGGCCTGAAGCAATCCTGCGCTTTGGCGGCCAGCTCCCAAAAAAGCGAGTTGACAAATGGAGCTCAGGGGCACTGCAACTCACAAACCTGCAGAGTTATAAATGATAACTCTCGTCCACAAATATATTGAGGGAAGGCAACGAGGAGGATTGGAAAGCAAGGCAGAATTGCAGGAAACAGGTTTCAGGAGGCAGACTCGACTCGCCTTGAAAGCACATGAAAAGCGGCAAAGCGTTGACAATGATGCCCTTGGCCAAAAAGGGCGTATGCGTTTTTTCCTGAATATATTCAGGAAAAAACGCATACGCCCTTTTTGGCCAACCAGGCAAGCCGGAAAGGCAAATCAGCGCTACAAAGAAGGCTCGCTTGCCATCGGTCAAAAGGGCCATGCTGAAAAAAGTGTAAAAACCAGAAATGCAGGACAGGCCATGGAGACATGGGAGCCTTGCTACGCTGATGGGCGGGCTGTAAATTGCCAACAGCCACTCTGGAGAAGTGTACGGTGTGTCCTGAAACATGTAATAAGCACAGCTTCGAGAGCATAGGGCACTTCCACTCATGGGCGTCTAAATCGGGAAACCTAAAAATCAACAAGACACAGGCACCCCAAAGTTTAGGGCTGCTCTGTTTCCAAGAACCTCCACTTCGGCACACCTTCAATATCCCAGGAAAGCGAAAAATGGATAAAGAAGTTGTGGTACTTAGGCACAATGGAATATCACTCAGCCATGAAATCAATGTCATAAGGCTAGTAGCAGCAGGATGAGTGGATTTAGGTACGATGACTCTCAGTGAAATAAGTCACAGAGAAAAAGACACTTATCCTAAGATATCACTGAGAGAGGGAATGTCAAAATCGCTACACTTGAACTGAATTACAAAACAGAACAGAGTCACACATTTAGAAAACGCACTATGGCTGCTTAACGGGAAAGGTGAGGTGGGGTGATGCATAAAACAAGGGTTTGAAATTAGCTCAGATACCGTTCCACAAGCCAAATATGTAATAGACAAGACCTACTCCCTGCTCAGTGAACTGGACTCAACAGCCCCTATTCACCGCCCAAGAATACATCTGACTAGTAAGAGTCTTAAAACCTATGTATTGATCTCTCTCTGGAAGTGAATCAAGAGGGTGTAAAGCGGCATAAACACAGCAGTGAAAAGCAGCTAAACCCCATTATAAAAATAGATTACTTAAAAAAAAAACCCCATAAAACAAAGACAGTGAAAGAGAGAGAAATTCTTACAAAATCCGTTCGGGGGCTCTGATGCAACCTGGATTGACCATATCTAGACCCACAGCTGGATGAGACATAAGGCTGGACACTCTTGGGGCTGAGAGGATTGGTGAGCTTGGGTGAGCAAACGCAGACCCTTTAAAGTCATACTGCGTGGTACCCATGCCGTGGGTCCCAAATCTCCAGGTTCAAGGGCATCTTCCTACATCGAAAACATGCGTGCGAAACCCAGAAGATGGTACACCGTGTGATCGGGAAAGGTTTCTCAAACGCACCTCATTTCTCCTCTCCTTGTGCTCGGGTTCGCCATTCCAGCCGCTCGACTAACAATCTCCCTACTTGGAGAATCAGCACCTTTAACCTCCTGTTTCGGACAGGTCGCAATTTGGCCTGAGGATGAACGGGAAGAGGGGGAACCAATGAGAGACCAGCTCTAGGTGTTGGGACAGGCACAGGTCACTCTATTTTCCCATCAGGAAGAAGAATGAACCACAGGCTCAGCCTGCCCCCCGGAACCAGAATAGGGCCTGAAGCAATCCTGCGCTTTGGCGGCCAGCTCCCAAAAAAGCGAGTTGACAAATGGAGCTCAGGGGCACTGCAACTCACAAACCTGCAGAGTTATAAATGATAACTCTCGTCCACAAATATATTGAGGGAAGGCAACGAGGAGGATTGGAAAGCAAGGCAGAATTGCAGGAAACAGGTTTCAGGAGGCAGACTCGACTCGCCTTGAAAGCACATGAAAAGCGGCAAAGCGTTGACAATGATGCCCTTGGCCAAAAAGGGCGTATGCGTTTTTTCCTGAATATATTCAGGAAAAAACGCATACGCCCTTTTTGGCCAACCAGGCAAGCCGGAAAGGCAAATCAGCGCTACAAAGAAGGCTCGCTTGCCATCGGTCAAAAGGGCCATGCTGAAAAAAGTGTAAAAACCAGAAATGCAGGACAGGCCATGGAGACATGGGAGCCTTGCTACGCTGATGGGCGGGCTGTAAATTGCCAACAGCCACTCTGGAGAAGTGTACGGTGTGTCCTGAAACATGTAATAAGCACAGCTTCGAGAGCATAGGGCACTTCCACTCATGGGCGTCTAAATCGGGAAACCTAAAAATCAACAAGACACAGGCACCCCAAAGTTTAGGGCTGCTCTGTTTCCAAGAACCTCCACTTCGGCACACCTTCAATATCCCAGGAAAGCGAAAAATGGATAAAGAAGTTGTGGTACTTAGGCACAATGGAATATCACTCAGCCATGAAATCAATGTCATAAGGCTAGTAGCAGCAGGATGAGTGGATTTAGGTACGATGACTCTCAGTGAAATAAGTCACAGAGAAAAAGACACTTATCCGAAGATATCACTGAGAGAGGGAATGTCAAAATCGCTACACTTGAACTGAATTACAAAACAGAACAGAGTCACACATTTAGAAAACGCACTATGGCTGCTTAACGGGAAAGGTGAGGTGGGGTGATGCATAAAACAAGGGTTTGAAATTAGCTCAGATACCGTTCCACAAGCCAAATATGTAATAGACAAGACCTACTCCCTGCTCAGTGAACTGGACTCAACAGCCCCTATTCACCGCCCAAGAATACATCTGACTAGTAAGAGTCTTAAAACCTATGTATTGATCTCTCTCTGGAAGTGAATCAAGAGGGTGTAAAGCGGCATAAACACAGCAGTGAAAAGCATCTAAACCCCATTATAAAAATAGATTACTTAAAAAAAAAAACCCCATAAAACAAAGACAGTGAAAGAGAGAGAAATTCTTACAAAATCCGTTCGGGGGCTCTGATGCAACCTGGATTGACCATATCTAGACCCACAGCTGGATGAGACATAAGGCTGGACACTCTTGGGGCTGAGAGGATTGGTGAGCTTGGGTGAGCAAACGCAGACCCTTTAAAGTCATACTGCGTGGTACCCATGCCGTGGGTCCCAAATCTCCAGGTTCAAGGGCATCTTCCTACATCGAAAACATGCGTGCGAAACCCAGAAGATGGTACACCGTGTGATCGGGAAAGGTTTCTCAAACGCACCTCATTTCTCCTCTCCTTGTGCTCGGGTTCGCCATTCCAGCCGCTCGACTAACAATCTCCCTACTTGGAGAATCAGCACCTTTAACCTCCTGTTTCGGACAGGTCGCAATTTGGCCTGAGGATGAACGGGAAGAGGGGGAACCAATGAGAGACCAGCTCTAGGTGTTGGGACAGGCACAGGTCACTCTATTTTCCCATCAGGAAGAAGAATGAACCACAGGCTCAGCCTGCCCCCCGGAACCAGAATAGGGCCTGAAGCAATCCTGCGCTTTGGCGGCCAGCTCCCAAAAAAGCGAGTTGACAAATGGAGCTCAGGGGCACTGCAACTCACAAACCTGCAGAGTTATAAATGATAACTCTCGTCCACAAATATATTGAGGGAAGGCAACGAGGAGGATTGGAAAGCAAGGCAGAATTGCAGGAAACAGGTTTCAGGAGGCAGACTCGACTCGCCTTGAAAGCACATGAAAAGCGGCAAAGCGTTGACAATGATGCCCTTGGCCAAAAAGGGCGTATGCGTTTTTTCCTGAATATATTCAGGAAAAAACGCATACGCCCTTTTTGGCCAACCAGGCAAGCCGGAAAGGCAAATCAGCGCTACAAAGAAGGCTCGCTTGCCATCGGTCAAAAGGGCCATGCTGAAAAAAGTGTAAAAACCAGAAATGCAGGACAGGCCATGGAGACATGGGAGCCTTGCTACGCTGATGGGCGGGCTGTAAATTGCCAACAGCCACTCTGGAGAAGTGTACGGTGTGTCCTGAAACATGTAATAAGCACAGCTTCGAGAGCATAGGGCACTTCCACTCATGGGCGTCTAAATCGGGAAACCTAAAAATCAACAAGACACAGGCACCCCAAAGTTTAGGGCTGCTCTGTTTCCAAGAACCTCCACTTCGGCACACCTTCAATATCCCAGGAAAGCGAAAAATGGATAAAGAAGTTGTGGTACTTAGGCACAATGGAATATCACTCAGCCATGAAATCAATGTCATAAGGCTAGTAGCAGCAGGATGAGTGGATTTAGGTACGATGACTCTCAGTGAAATAAGTCACAGAGAAAAAGACACTTATCCTAAGATATCACTGAGAGAGGGAATGTCAAAATCGCTACACTTGAACTGAATTACAAAACAGAACAGAGTCACACATTTAGAAAACGCACTATGGCTGCTTAACGGGAAAGGTGAGGTGGGGTGATGCATAAAACAAGGGTTTGAAATTAGCTCAGATACCGTTCCACAAGCCAAATATGTAATAGACAAGACCTACTCCCTGCTCAGTGAACTGGACTCAACAGCCCCTATTCACCGCCCAAGAATACATCTGACTAGTAAGAGTCTTAAAACCTATGTATTGATCTCTCTCTGGAAGTGAATCAAGAGGGTGTAAAGCGGCATAAACACAGCAGTGAAAAGCAGCTAAACCCCATTATAAAAATAGATTACTTAAAAAAAAAACCCCATAAAACAAAGACAGTGAAAGAGAGAGAAATTCTTACAAAATCCGTTCGGGGGCTCTGATGCAACCTGGATTGACCATATCTAGACCCACAGCTGGATGAGACATAAGGCTGGACACTCTTGGGGCTGAGAGGATTGGTGAGCTTGGGTGAGCAAACGCAGACCCTTTAAAGTCATACTGCGTGGTACCCATGCCGTGGGTCCCAAATCTCCAGGTTCAAGGGCATCTTCCTACATCGAAAACATGCGTGCGAAACCCAGAAGATGGTACACCGTGTGATCGGGAAAGGTTTCTCAAACGCACCTCATTTCTCCTCTCCTTGTGCTCGGGTTCGCCATTCCAGCCGCTCGACTAACAATCTCCCTACTTGGAGAATCAGCACCTTTAACCTCCTGTTTCGGACAGGTCGCAATTTGGCCTGAGGATGAACGGGAAGAGGGGGAACCAATGAGAGACCAGCTCTAGGTGTTGGGACAGGCACAGGTCACTCTATTTTCCCATCAGGAAGAAGAATGAACCACAGGCTCAGCCTGCCCCCCGGAACCAGAATAGGGCCTGAAGCAATCCTGCGCTTTGGCGGCCAGCTCCCAAAAAAGCGAGTTGACAAATGGAGCTCAGGGGCACTGCAACTCACAAACCTGCAGAGTTATAAATGATAACTCTCGTCCACAAATATATTGAGGGAAGGCAACGAGGAGGATTGGAAAGCAAGGCAGAATTGCAGGAAACAGGTTTCAGGAGGCAGACTCGACTCGCCTTGAAAGCACATGAAAAGCGGCAAAGCGTTGACAATGATGCCCTTGGCCAAAAAGGGCGTATGCGTTTTTTCCTGAATATATTCAGGAAAAAACGCATACGCCCTTTTTGGCCAACCAGGCAAGCCGGAAAGGCAAATCAGCGCTACAAAGAAGGCTCGCTTGCCATCGGTCAAAAGGGCCATGCTGAAAAAAGTGTAAAAACCAGAAATGCAGGACAGGCCATGGAGACATGGGAGCCTTGCTACGCTGATGGGCGGGCTGTAAATTGCCAACAGCCACTCTGGAGAAGTGTACGGTGTGTCCTGAAACATGTAATAAGCACAGCTTCGAGAGCATAGGGCACTTCCACTCATGGGCGTCTAAATCGGGAAACCTAAAAATCAACAAGACACAGGCACCCCAAAGTTTAGGGCTGCTCTGTTTCCAAGAACCTCCACTTCGGCACACCTTCAATATCCCAGGAAAGCGAAAAATGGATAAAGAAGTTGTGGTACTTAGGCACAATGGAATATCACTCAGCCATGAAATCAATGTCATAAGGCTAGTAGCAGCAGGATGAGTGGATTTAGGTACGATGACTCTCAGTGAAATAAGTCACAGAGAAAAAGACACTTATCCGAAGATATCACTGAGAGAGGGAATGTCAAAATCGCTACACTTGAACTGAATTACAAAACAGAACAGAGTCACACATTTAGAAAACGCACTATGGCTGCTTAACGGGAAAGGTGAGGTGGGGTGATGCATAAAACAAGGGTTTGAAATTAGCTCAGATACCGTTCCACAAGCCAAATATGTAATAGACAAGACCTACTCCCTGCTCAGTGAACTGGACTCAACAGCCCCTATTCACCGCCCAAGAATACATCTGACTAGTAAGAGTCTTAAAACCTATGTATTGATCTCTCTCTGGAAGTGAATCAAGAGGGTGTAAAGCGGCATAAACACAGCAGTGAAAAGCAGCTAAACCCCATTATAAAAATAGATTACTTAAAAAAAAAACCCCATAAAACAAAGACAGTGAAAGAGAGAGAAATTCTTACAAAATCCGTTCGGGGGCTCTGATGCAACCTGGATTGACCATATCTAGACCCACAGCTGGATGAGACATAAGGCTGGACACTCTTGGGGCTGAGAGGATTGGTGAGCTTGGGTGAGCAAACGCAGACCCTTTAAAGTCATACTGCGTGGTACCCATGCCGTGGGTCCCAAATCTCCAGGTTCAAGGGCATCTTCCTACATCGAAAACATGCGTGCGAAACCCAGAAGATGGTACACCGTGTGATCGGGAAAGGTTTCTCAAACGCACCTCATTTCTCCTCTCCTTGTGCTCGGGTTCGCCATTCCAGCCGCTCGACTAACAATCTCCCTACTTGGAGAATCAGCACCTTTAACCTCCTGTTTCGGACAGGTCGCAATTTGGCCTGAGGATGAACGGGAAGAGGGGGAACCAATGAGAGACCAGCTCTAGGTGTTGGGACAGGCACAGGTCACTCTATTTTCCCATCAGGAAGAAGAATGAACCACAGGCTCAGCCTGCCCCCCGGAACCAGAATAGGGCCTGAAGCAATCCTGCGCTTTGGCGGCCAGCTCCCAAAAAAGCGAGTTGACAAATGGAGCTCAGGGGCACTGCAACTCACAAACCTGCAGAGTTATAAATGATAACTCTCGTCCACAAATATATTGAGGGAAGGCAACGAGGAGGATTGGAAAGCAAGGCAGAATTGCAGGAAACAGGTTTCAGGAGGCAGACTCGACTCGCCTTGAAAGCACATGAAAAGCGGCAAAGCGTTGACAATGATGCCCTTGGCCAAAAAGGGCGTATGCGTTTTTTCCTGAATATATTCAGGAAAAAACGCATACGCCCTTTTTGGCCAACCAGGCAAGCCGGAAAGGCAAATCAGCGCTACAAAGAAGGCTCGCTTGCCATCGGTCAAAAGGGCCATGCTGAAAAAAGTGTAAAAACCAGAAATGCAGGACAGGCCATGGAGACATGGGAGCCTTGCTACGCTGATGGGCGGGCTGTAAATTGCCAACAGCCACTCTGGAGAAGTGTACGGTGTGTCCTGAAACATGTAATAAGCACAGCTTCGAGAGCATAGGGCACTTCCACTCATGGGCGTCTAAATCGGGAAACCTAAAAATCAACAAGACACAGGCACCCCAAAGTTTAGGGCTGCTCTGTTTCCAAGAACCTCCACTTCGGCACACCTTCAATATCCCAGGAAAGCGAAAAATGGATAAAGAAGTTGTGGTACTTAGGCACAATGGAATATCACTCAGCCATGAAATCAATGTCATAAGGCTAGTAGCAGCAGGATGAGTGGATTTAGGTACGATGACTCTCAGTGAAATAAGTCACAGAGAAAAAGACACTTATCCTAAGATATCACTGAGAGAGGGAATGTCAAAATCGCTACACTTGAACTGAATTACAAAACAGAACAGAGTCACACATTTAGAAAACGCACTATGGCTGCTTAACGGGAAAGGTGAGGTGGGGTGATGCATAAAACAAGGGTTTGAAATTAGCTCAGATACCGTTCCACAAGCCAAATATGTAATAGACAAGACCTACTCCCTGCTCAGTGAACTGGACTCAACAGCCCCTATTCACCGCCCAAGAATACATCTGACTAGTAAGAGTCTTAAAACCTATGTATTGATCTCTCTCTGGAAGTGAATCAAGAGGGTGTAAAGCGGCATAAACACAGCAGTGAAAAGCAGCTAAACCCCATTATAAAAATAGATTACTTAAAAAAAAAAACCCATAAAACAAAGACAGTGAAAGAGAGAGAAATTCTTACAAAATCCGTTCGGGGGCTCTGATGCAACCTGGATTGACCATATCTAGACCCACAGCTGGATGAGACATAAGTCTGGACACTCTTGGGGCTGAGAGGATTGGTGAGCTTGGGTGAGCAAACGCAGACCCTTTAAAGTCATACTGCGTGGTACCCATGCCGTGGGTCCCAAATCTCCAGGTTCAAGGGCATCTTCCTACATCGAAAACATGCGTGGGAAACCCAGAAGATGGTACACCGTGTGATCGGGAAAGGTTTCTCAAACGCACCTCATTTCTCCTCTCCTTGTGCTCGGGTTCGCCATTCCAGCCGCTCGACTAACAATCTCCCTACTTGGAGAATCAGCACCTTTAACCTCCTGTTTCGGACAGGTCGCAATTTGGCCTGAGGATGAACGGGAAGAGGGGGAACCAATGAGAGACCAGCTCTAGGTGTTGGGACAGGCACAGGTCACTCTATTTTCCCATCAGGAAGAAGAATGAACCACAGGCTCAGCCTGCCCCCCGGAACCAGAATACGGCCTGAAGCAATCCTGCGCTTTGGCGGCCAGCTCCCAAAAAAGCGAGTTGACAAATGGAGCTCAGGGGCACTGCAACTCACAAACCTGCAGAGTTATAAATGATAACTCTCGTCCACAAATATATTGAGGGAAGGCAACGAGGAGGATTGGAAAGCAAGGCAGAATTGCAGGAAACAGGTTTCAGGAGGCAGACTCGACTCGCCTTGAAAGCACATGAAAAGCGGCAAAGCGTTGACAATGATGCCCTTGGCCAAAAAGGGCGTATGCGTTTTTTCCTGAATATATTCAGGGAAAAACGCATACGCCCTTTTTGGCCAACCAGGCAAGCCGGAAAGGCAAATCAGCGCTACAAAGAAGGCTCGCTTGCCATCGGTCAAAAGGGCCATGCTGAAAAAAGTGTAAAAACCAGAAATGCAGGACAGGCCATGGAGACATGGGAGCCTTGCTACGCTGATGGGCGGGCTGTAAATTGCCAACAGCCACTCTGGAGAAGTGTACGGTGTGTCCTGAAACATGTAATAAGCACAGCTTCGAGAGCATAGGGCACTTCCACTCATGGGCGTCTAAATCGGGAAACCTAAAAATCAACAAGACACAGGCACCCCAAAGTTTAGGGCTGCTCTGTTTCCAAGAACCTCCACTTCGGCACACCTTCAATATCCCAGGAAAGCGAAAAATGGATAAAGAAGTTGTGGTACTTAGGCACAATGGAATATCACTCAGCCATGAAATCAATGTCATAAGGCTAGTAGCAGCAGGATGAGTGGATTTAGGTACGATGACTCTCAGTGAAATAAGTCACAGAGAAAAAGACACTTATCCTAAGATATCACTGAGAGAGGGAATGTCAAAATCGCTACACTTGAACTGAATTACAAAACAGAACAGAGTCACACATTTAGAAAACGCACTATGGCTGCTTAACGGGAAAGGTGAGGTGGGGTGATGCATAAAACAAGGGTTTGAAATTAGCTCAGATACCGTTCCACAAGCCAAATATGTAATAGACAAGACCTACTCCCTGCTCAGTGAACTGGACTCAACAGCCCCTATTCACCGCCCAAGAATACATCTGACTAGTAAGAGTCTTAAAACCTATGTATTGATCTCTCTCTGGAAGTGAATCAAGAGGGTGTAAAGCGGCATAAACACAGCAGTGAAAAGCAGCTAAACCCCATTATAAAAATAGATTACTTAAAAAAAAAACCCCATAAAACAAAGACAGTGAAAGAGAGAGAAATTCTTACAAAATCCGTTCGGGGGCTCTGATGCAACCTGGATTGACCATATCTAGACCCACAGCTGGATGAGACATAAGGCTGGACACTCTTGGGGCTGAGAGGATTGGTGAGCTTGGGTGAGCAAACGCAGACCCTTTAAAGTCATACTGCGTGGTACCCATGCCGTGGGTCCCAAATCTCCAGGTTCAAGGGCATCTTCCTACATCGAAAACATGCGTGCGAAACCCAGAAGATGGTACACCGTGTGATCGGGAAAGGTTTCTCAAACGCACCTCATTTCTCCTCTCCTTGTGCTCGGGTTCGCCATTCCAGCCGCTCGACTAACAATCTCCCTACTTGGAGAATCAGCACCTTTAACCTCCTGTTTCGGACAGGTCGCAATTTGGCCTGAGGATGAACGGGAAGAGGGGGAACCAATGAGAGACCAGCTCTAGGTGTTGGGACAGGCACAGGTCACTCTATTTTCCCATCAGGAAGAAGAATGAACCACAGGCTCAGCCTGCCCCCCGGAACCAGAATAGGGCCTGAAGCAATCCTGCGCTTTGGCGGCCAGCTCCCAAAAAAGCGAGTTGACAAATGGAGCTCAGGGGCACTGCAACTCACAAACCTGCAGAGTTATAAATGATAACTCTCGTCCACAAATATATTGAGGGAAGGCAACGAGGAGGATTGGAAAGCAAGGCAGAATTGCAGGAAACAGGTTTCAGGAGGCAGACTCGACTCGCCTTGAAAGCACATGAAAAGCGGCAAAGCGTTGACAATGATGCCCTTGGCCAAAAAGGGCGTATGCGTTTTTTCCTGAATATATTCAGGAAAAAACGCATACGCCCTTTTTGGCCAACCAGGCAAGCCGGAAAGGCAAATCAGCGCTACAAAGAAGGCTCGCTTGCCATCGGTCAAAAGGGCCATGCTGAAAAAAGTGTAAAAACCAGAAATGCAGGACAGGCCATGGAGACATGGGAGCCTTGCTACGCTGATGGGCGGGCTGTAAATTGCCAACAGCCACTCTGGAGAAGTGTACGGTGTGTCCTGAAACATGTAATAAGCACAGCTTCGAGAGCATAGGGCACTTCCACTCATGGGCGTCTAAATCGGGAAACCTAAAAATCAACAAGACACAGGCACCCCAAAGTTTAGGGCTGCTCTGTTTCCAAGAACCTCCACTTCGGCACACCTTCAATATCCCAGGAAAGCGAAAAATGGATAAAGAAGTTGTGGTACTTAGGCACAATGGAATATCACTCAGCCATGAAATCAATGTCATAAGGCTAGTAGCAGCAGGATGAGTGGATTTAGGTACGATGACTCTCAGTGAAATAAGTCACAGAGAAAAAGACACTTATCCTAAGATATCACTGAGAGAGGGAATGTCAAAATCGCTACACTTGAACTGAATTACAAAACAGAACAGAGTCACACATTTAGAAAACGCACTATGGCTGCTTAACGGGAAAGGTGAGGTGGGGTGATGCATAAAACAAGGGTTTGAAATTAGCTCAGATACCGTTCCACAAGCCAAATATGTAACAGACAAGACCTACTCCCTGCTCAGTGAACTGGACTCAACAGCCCCTATTCACCGCCCAAGAATACATCTGACTAGTAAGAGTCTTAAAACCTATGTATTGATCTCTCTCTGGAAGTGAATCAAGAGGGTGTAAAGCGGCATAAACACAGCAGTGAAAAGCAGCTAAACCCCATTATAAAAATAGATTACTTAAAAAAAAAAACCCATAAAACAAAGACAGTGAAAGAGAGAGAAATTCTTACAAAATCCGTTCGGGGGCTCTGATGCAACCTGGATTGACCATATCTAGACCCACAGCTGGATGAGACATAAGGCTGGACACTCTTGGGGCTGAGAGGATTGGTGAGCTTGGGTGAGCAAACGCAGACCCTTTAAAGTCATACTGCGTGGTACCCATGCCGTGGGTCCCAAATCTCCAGGTTCAAGGGCATCTTCCTACATCGAAAACATGCGTGGGAAACCCAGAAGATGGTACACCGTGTGATCGGGAAAGGTTTCTCAAACGCACCTCATTTCTCCTCTCCTTGTGCTCGGGTTCGCCATTCCAGCCGCTCGACTAACAATCTCCCTACTTGGAGAATCAGCACCTTTAACCTCCTGTTTCGGACAGGTCGCAATTTGGCCTGAGGATGAACGGGAAGAGGGGGAACCAATGAGAGACCAGCTCTAGGTGTTGGGACAGGCACAGGTCACTCTATTTTCCCATCAGGAAGAAGAATGAACCACAGGCTCAGCCTGCCCCCCGGAACCAGAATACGGCCTGAAGCAATCCTGCGCTTTGGCGGCCAGCTCCCAAAAAAGCGAGTTGACAAATGGAGCTCAGGGGCACTGCAACTCACAAACCTGCAGAGTTATAAATGATAACTCTCGTCCACAAATATATTGAGGGAAGGCAACGAGGAGGATTGGAAAGCAAGGCAGAATTGCAGGAAACAGGTTTCAGGAGGCAGACTCGACTCGCCTTGAAAGCACATGAAAAGCGGCAAAGCGTTGACAATGATGCCCTTGGCCAAAAAGGGCGTATGCGTTTTTTCCTGAATATATTCAGGGAAAAACGCATACGCCCTTTTTGGCCAACCAGGCAAGCCGGAAAGGCAAATCAGCGCTACAAAGAAGGCTCGCTTGCCATCGGTCAAAAGGGCCATGCTGAAAAAAGTGTAAAAACCAGAAATGCAGGACAGGCCATGGAGACATGGGAGCCTTGCTACGCTGATGGGCGGGCTGTAAATTGCCAACAGCCACTCTGGAGAAGTGTACGGTGTGTCCTGAAACATGTAATAAGCACAGCTTCGAGAGCATAGGGCACTTCCACTCATGGGCGTCTAAATCGGGAAACCTAAAAATCAACAAGACACAGGCACCCCAAAGTTTAGGGCTGCTCTGTTTCCAAGAACCTCCACTTCGGCACACCTTCAATATCCCAGGAAAGCGAAAAATGGATAAAGAAGTTGTGGTACTTAGGCACAATGGAATATCACTCAGCCATGAAATCAATGTCATAAGGCTAGTAGCAGCAGGATGAGTGGATTTAGGTACGATGACTCTCAGTGAAATAAGTCACAGAGAAAAAGACACTTATCCGAAGATATCACTGAGAGAGGGAATGTCAAAATCGCTACACTTGAACTGAATTACAAAACAGAACAGAGTCACACATTTAGAAAACGCACTATGGCTGCTTAACGGGAAAGGTGAGGTGGGGTGATGCATAAAACAAGGGTTTGAAATTAGCTCAGATACCGTTCCACAAGCCAAATATGTAATAGACAAGACCTACTCCCTGCTCAGTGAACTGGACTCAACAGCCCCTATTCACCGCCCAAGAATACATCTGACTAGTAAGAGTCTTAAAACCTATGTATTGATCTCTCTCTGGAAGTGAATCAAGAGGGTGTAAAGCGGCATAAACACAGCAGTGAAAAGCAGCTAAACCCCATTATAAAAATAGATTACTTAAAAAAAAAACCCCATAAAACAAAGACAGTGAAAGAGAGAGAAATTCTTACAAAATCCGTTCGGGGGCTCTGATGCAACCTGGATTGACCATATCTAGACCCACAGCTGGATGAGACATAAGGCTGGACACTCTTGGGGCTGAGAGGATTGGTGAGCTTGGGTGAGCAAACGCAGACCCTTTAAAGTCATACTGCGTGGTACCCATGCCGTGGGTCCCAAATCTCCAGGTTCAAGGGCATCTTCCTACATCGAAAACATGCGTGCGAAACCCAGAAGATGGTACACCGTGTGATCGGGAAAGGTTTCTCAAACGCACCTCATTTCTCCTCTCCTTGTGCTCGGGTTCGCCATTCCAGCCGCTCGACTAACAATCTCCCTACTTGGAGAATCAGCACCTTTAACCTCCTGTTTCGGACAGGTCGCAATTTGGCCTGAGGATGAACGGGAAGAGGGGGAACCAATGAGAGACTAGCTCTAGGTGTTGGGACAGGCACAGGTCACTCTATTTTCCCATCAGGAAGAAGAATGAACCACAGGCTCAGCCTGCCCCCCGGAACCAGAATACGGCCTGAAGCAATCCTGCGCTTTGGCGGCTAGCTCCCAAAAAAGCGAGTTGACAAATGGAGCTCAGGGGCACTGCAACTCACAGACCTGCAGAGTTATAAATGATAACTCTCGTCCACAAATATATTGAGGGAAGGCAACGAGGAGGATTGGAAAGCAAGGCAGAATTGCAGGAAACAGGTTTCAGGAGGCAGACTCGACTCGCCTTGAAAGCACATGAAAAGCGGCAAAGCGTTGACAATGATGCCCTTGGCCAAAAAGGGCGTATGCGTTTTTTCCTGAATATATTCAGGAAAAAACGCATACGCCCTTTTTGGCCAACCAGGCAAGCCGGAAAGGCAAATCAGCGCTACAAAGAAGTCTCGCTTGCCATCGGTCAAAAGGGCCATGCTGAAAAAAGTGTAAAAACCAGAAATGCAGGACAGGCCATGGAGACATGGGAGCCTTGCTACGCTGATGGGCGGGCTGTAAATTGCCAACAGCCACTCTGGAGAAGTGTACGGCGTGTCCTGAAACATGTAATAAGCACAGCTTAGAGAGCATAGGGCACTTCCACTCATGGGCGTATAAATCGGGAAACCTAAAAATCAACAAGACACAGGCACCCCAAAGTTTAGGGCTGCTCTGTTTCCAAGAACCTCCACTTCGGTACACCTTCAATATCCCAGGAAAGCGAAAAATGGATAAAGAAGTTGTGGTACTTAGGCACAAGGGAATATCACTCAGCCATGAAATCAATGTCATAAGGCTAGTAGCAGCAGGATGAGTGGATTTAGGTACGATGACTCTCAGTGAAATAAGTCACAGAGAAAAAGACACTTATCCTAAGATATCACTGAGAGAGGGAATGTCAAAGTCGCTACACTTGAACTGAATTACAAAACAGAACAGAGTCACACATTTAGAAAACACACTATGGCTGCTTAACGGGAAAGGTGAGGTGGGGTGATGCATAAAACAAGGGTTTGAAATTAGCTCAGATACCGTTCCACAAGCCAAATATGTAATAGACAAGACCTACTCCCTGCTCAGTGAACTGGACTCAACAGCCCCTATTCACCGCCCAAGAATACATCTGACTAGTAAGAGTCTTAAAACCTATGTATTGACCTCTCTCTGGAAGTGAATCAAGAGGGTGTAAAGCGGCATAAACACAGCAGTGAAAAGCAGCTAAACCCCATTATAAAAATAGATTACTTAAAAAAAAAACCCCATAAAACAAAGACAGTGAAAGAGAGAGAAATTCTTACAAAATCCCTTCAGGGGCTCTGATGCAACCTGGATTGACCATATCTAGACCCACAGCTGGATGAGACATAAGGCTGGACACTCTTGGGGCTGAGAGGATTGGTGAGCTTGGGTGAGCAAACGCAGACCCTTTAAAGTCATACTGCGTGGTACCCATGCCGTGGGTCCCAAATCTCCAGGTTCAAGGGCATCTTCCTACATCGAAAACATGCGTGGGAAACCCAGAAGATGGTACACCGTGTGACCGGGAAAGGTTTCTCAAACGCACCTCATTTCTCCTCTCCTTGTGCTCGGGTTCGCCATTCCAGCCGCTCGACTAACCATCTCCCTACTTGGAGAATCAGCACCTTTAACCTCCTGTTTCGGACAGGTCGCAATTTGGCCTGAGGATGAACGGGAAGAGGGGGAACCAATGAGAGACTAGCTCTAGGTGTTGGGACAGGCACAGGTCACTCTATTTTCCCATCAGGAAGAAGAATGAACCACAGGCTCAGCCTGCCCCCCGGAACCAGAATACGGCCTGAAGCAATCCTGCGCTTTGGCGGCCAGCTCCCAAAAAAGCGAGTTGACAAATGGAGCTCAGGGGCACTGCAACTCACAAACCTGCAGAGTTATAAATGATAACTCTCGTCCACAAATATATTGAGGGAAGGCAACGAGGAGGATTGGAAAGCAAGGCAGAATTGCAGGAAACAGGTGTCAGGAGGCAGACTCGACTCGCCTTGAAAGCACATGAAAAGCGGCAAAGCGTTGACAATGATGCCCTTGGCCAAAAAGGGCGTATGCGTTTTTTCCTGAATATATTCAGGAAAAAACGCATACGCCCTTTTTGGCCAACCAGGCAAGCCGGAAAGGCAAATCAGCGCTACAAAGAAGTCTCGCTTGCCATCGGTCAAAAGGGCCATGCTGAAAAAAGTGTAAAAACCAGAAATGCAGGACAGGCCATGGAGACATGGGAGCCTTGCTACGCTGATGGGCGGGCTGTAAATTGCCAACAGCCACTCTGGAGAAGTGTACGGCGTGTCCTGAAACATGTAATAAGCACAGCTTAGAGAGCATAGGGCACTTCCACTCATGGGCGTATAAATCGGGAAACCTAAAAATCAACAAGACACAGGCACCCCAAAGTTTAGGGCTGCTCTGTTTCCAAGAACCTCCACTTCGGTACACCTTCAATATCCCAGGAAAGCGAAAAATGGATAAAGAAGTTGTGGTACTTAGGCACAAGGGAATATCACTCAGCCATGAAATCAATGTCATAAGGCTAGTAGCAGCAGGATGAGTGGATTTAGGTACGATGACTCTCAGTGAAAAAAGTCACAGAGAAAAAGACACTGATCCTAAGATATCACTGAGAGAGGGAATGTCAAAGTCGCTACACTTGAACTGAATTACAAAACAGAACAGAGTCACACATTTAGAAAACACACTATGGCTGCTTAACGGGAAAGGTGAGGTGGGGTGATGCATAAAACAAGGGTTTGAAATTAGCTCAGATACCGTTCCACAAGCCAAATATGTAATAGACAAGACCTACTCCCTGCTCAGTGAACTGGACTCAACAGCCCCTATTCACCGCCCAAGAATATATCTGACTAGTAAGAGTCTTAAAACCTATGTATTGACCTTTCTCTGGAAGTGAATCAAGAGGGGGTAAAGCGGCATAAACACAGCAGTGAAAAGCAGGTAAACCCCATTATAAAAATTGATTACTTAAAAAAAAAAACCCCATAAAACAAAGACAGTGAAAGAGAGAGAAATTCTTACAAAATCCGTTCAGGGGCTCTGATGCAACCTGGATTGACCATATCTAGACCCACAGCTGGATGAGACATAAGGCTGGACACTCTTGGGGCTGAGAGGATTGGTGAGCTTGGGTAAGCAAACGCAGACCCTTTAAAGTCATACTGCGTTGTACCCATGCCGTGGGTCCCAAATCTCCAGGTTCAAGGGCATCTTCCTACATCGAAAACATGCGTGCGAAACCCAGAAGATGGTACACCGTGTGACCGGGAAAGGTTTCTCAAACGCACCTCATTTCTCCTCTCCGTGTGCTCGGGTTCGCCATTCCAGCCGCTCGACTAACCATCTCCCTACTTGGAGAATCAGCACCTTTAACCTCCTGTTTCGGACAGGTCGCAATTTGGCCTGAGGATGAACGGGAAGAGGGGGAACCAATGAGAGACTAGCTCTAGGTGTTGGGACAGGCACAGGTCACTCTATTTTCCCATCAGGAAGAAGAATGAACCACAGGCTCAGCCTGCCCCCCGGAACCAGAATACGGCCTGAAGCAATCCTGCGCTTTGGCGGCCAGCTCCCAAAAAAGCGAGTTGACAAATGGAGCTCAGGGGCACTGCAACTCACAAACCTGCAGAGTTATAAATGATAACTCTCGTCCACAAATATATTGAGGGAAGGCAACGAGGAGGATTGGAAAGCAAGGCAGAATTGCAGGAAACAGGTGTCAGGAGGCAGACTCGACTCGCCTTGAAAGCACATGAAAAGCGGCAAAGCGTTGACAATGATGCCCTTGGCCAAAAAGGGCGTATGCGTTTTTTCCTGAATATATTCAGGAAAAAACGCATACGCCCTTTTTGGCCAACCAGGCAAGCCGGAAAGGCAAATCAGCGCTACAAAGAAGTCTCGCTTGCCATCGGTCAAAAGGGCCATGCTGAAAAAAGTGTAAAAACCAGAAATGCAGGACAGGCCATGGAGACATGGGAGCCTTGCTACGCTGATGGGCGGGCTGTAAATTGCCAACAGCCACTCTGGAGAAGTGTACGGCGTGTCCTGAAACATGTAATAAGCACAGCTTAGAGAGCATAGGGCACTTCCACTCATGGGCGTATAAATCGGGAAACCTAAAAATCAACAAGACACAGGCACCCCAAAGTTTAGGGCTGCTCTGTTTCCAAGAACCTCCACTTCGGTACACCTTCAATATCCCAGGAAAGCGAAAAATGGATAAAGAAGTTGTGGTACTTAGGCACAATGGAATATCACTCAGCCATGAAATCAATGTCATAAGGCTAGTAGCAGCAGGATGAGTGGATTTAGGTACGATGACTCTCAGTGAAATAAGTCACAGAGAAAAAGACACTTATCCTAAGATATCACTGAGAGAGGGAATGTCAAAGTCGCTACACTTGAACTGAATTACAAAACAGAACAGAGTCACACATTTAGAAAACACACTATGGCTGCTTAACGGGAAAGGTGAGGTGGGGTGATGCATAAAACAAGGGTTTGAAATTAGCTCAGATACCGTTCCACAAGCCAAATATGTAATAGACAAGACCTACTCCCTGCTCAGTAAACTGGACTCAACAGCCCCTATTCACCGCCCAAGAATATATCTGACTAGTAAGAGTCTTAAAACCTATGTATTGACCTCTCTCTGGAAGTGAATCAAGAGGGTGTAAAGCGGCATAAACACAGCAGTGAAAAGCAGGTAAACCCCATTATAAAAATTGATTACTTAAAAAAAAAACCCCATAAAACAAAGACAGTGAAAGAGAGAGAAATTCTTACAAAATCCGTTCAGGGGCTCTGATGCAACCTGGATTGACCATATCTAGACCCACAGCTGGATGAGACATAAGGCTGGACACTCTTGGGGCTGAGAGGATTGGTGAGCTTGGGTGAGCAAACGCAGACCCTTTAAAGTCATACTGCGTGGTACCCATGCCGTGGGTCCCAAATCTCCAGGTTCAAGGGCATCTTCCTACATCGAAAACATGCGTGGGAAACCCAGAAGATGGTACACCGTGTGACCGGGAAAGGTTTCTCAAACGCACCTCATTTCTCCTCTCCGTGTGCTCGGGTTCACCATTCCAGCCGCTCGACTAACCATCTCCCTACTTGGAGAATCAGCACCTTTAACCTCCTGTTTCGGACAGGTCGCAATTTGGCCTGAGGATGAACGGGAAGAGGGGGAACCAATGAGAGACTAGCTCTAGGTGTTGGGACAGGCACAGGTCACTCTATTTTCCCATCAGGAAGAAGAATGAACCACAGGCTCAGCCTGCCCCCCGGAACCAGAATACGGCCTGAAGCAATCCTGCGCTTTGGCGGCCAGCTCCCAAAAAAGCCAGTTGACAAATGGAGCTCAGGGGCACTGCAACTCACAAACCTGCAGAGTTATAAATGATAACTCTCGTCCACAAATATATTGAGGGAAGGCAACGAGGAGGATTGGAAAGCAAGGCAGAATTGCAGGAAACAGGTGTCAGGAGGCAGACTCGACTCGCCTTGAAAGCACATGAAAAGCGGCAAAGCGTTGACAATGATGCCCTTGGCCAAAAAGGGCATATGCGTTTTTTCCTGAATATATTCAGGAAAAAACGCATACGCCCTTTTTGGCCAACCAGGCAAGCCGGAAAGGCAAATCAGCGCTACAAAGAAGTCTCGCTTGCCATCGGTCAAAAGGGCCATGCTGAAAAAAGTGTAAAAACCAGAAATGCAGGACAGGCCATGGAGACATGGGAGCCTTGCTACGCTGATGGGCGGGCTGTAAATTGCCAACAGCCACTCTGGAGAAGTGTACGGCGTGTCCTGAAACATGTAATAAGCACAGCTTAGAGAGCATAGGGCACTTCCACTCATGGGCGTATAAATCGGGAAACCTAAAAATCAACAAGACACAGGCACCCCAAAGTTTAGGGCTGCTCTGTTTCCAAGAACCTCCACTTCGGTACACCTTCAATATCCCAGGAAAGCGAAAAATGGATAAAGAAGTTGTGGTACTTAGGCACAAGGGAATATCACTCAGCCATGAAATCAATGTCATAAGGCTAGTAGCAGCAGGATGAGTGGATTTAGGTACGATGACTCTCAGTGAAATAAGTCACAGAGAAAAAGACACTTATCCTAAGATATCTCTGAGAGAGGGAATGTCAAAATCGCTACACTTGAACTGAATTACAAAACAGAACAGAGTCACACATTTAGAAAACACACTATGGCTGCTTAACGGGAAAGGTGAGGTGGGGTGATGCATAAAACAAGGGTTTGAAATTAGCTCAGATACCGTTCCACAAGCCAAATATGTAATAGACAAGACCTACTCCCTGCTCAGTGAACTGGACTCAACAGCCCCTATTCACCGCCCAAGAATACATCTGACTAGTAAGAGTCTTAAAACCTATGTATTGACCTCTCTCTGGAAGTGAATCAAGAGGGTGTAAAGCGGCATAAACACAGCAGTGAAAAGCAGCTAAACCCCATTATAAAAATAGATTACTTAAAAAAAAAACCCCATAAAACAAAGACAGTGAAAGAGAGAGAAATTCTTACAAAATCCCTTCAGGGGCTCTGATGCAACCTGGATTGACCATATCTAGACCCACAGCTGGATGAGACATAAGGCTGGACACTCTTGGGGCTGAGAGGATTGGTGAGCTTGGGTGAGCAAACGCAGACCCTTTAAAGTCATACTGCGTGGTACCCATGCCGTGGGTCCCAAATCTCCAGGTTCAAGGGCATCTTCCTACATCGAAAACATGCGTGCGAAACCCAGAAGATGGTACACCGTGTGATCGGGAAAGGTTTCTCAAACGCACCTCATTTCTCCTCTCCGTGTGCTCGGGTTCGCCATTCCAGCCGCTCGACTAACCATCTCCCTACTTGGAGAATCAGCACCTTTAACCTCCTGTTTCGGACAGGTCGCAATTTGGCCTGAGGATGAACGGGAAGAGGGGGAACCAATGAGAGACTAGCTCTAGGTGTTGGGACAGGCACAGGTCACTCTATTTTCCCATCAGGAAGAAGAATGAACCACAGGCTCAGCCTGCCCCCCGGAACCAGAATACGGCCTGAAGCAATCCTGCGCTTTGGCGGCTAGCTCCCAAAAAAGCGAGTTGACAAATGGAGCTCAGGGGCACTGCAACTCACAGACCTGCAGAGTTATAAATGATAACTCTCGTCCACAAATATATTGAGGGAAGGCAACGAGGAGGATTGGAAAGCAAGGCAGAATTGCAGGAAACAGGTTTCAGGAGGCAGACTCGACTCGCCTTGAAAGCACATGAAAAGCGGCAAAGCGTTGACAATGATGCCCTTGGCCAAAAAGGGCGTATGCGTTTTTTCCTGAATATATTCAGGAAAAAACGCATACGCCCTTTTTGGCCAACCAGGCAAGCCGGAAAGGCAAATCAGCGCTACAAAGAAGTCTCGCTTGCCATCGGTCAAAAGGGCCATGCTGAAAAAAGTGTAAAAACCAGAAATGCAGGACAGGCCATGGAGACATGGGAGCCTTGCTACGCTGATGGGCGGGCTGTAAATTGCCAACAGCCACTCTGGAGAAGTGTACGGCGTGTCCTGAAACATGTAATAAGCACAGCTTAGAGAGCATAGGGCACTTCCACTCATGGGCGTATAAATCGGGAAACCTAAAAATCAACAAGACACAGGCACCCCAAAGTTTAGGGCTGCTCTGTTTCCAAGAACCTCCACTTCGGTACACCTTCAATATCCCAGGAAAGCGAAAAATGGATAAAGAAGTTGTGGTACTTAGGCACAAGGGAATATCACTCAGCCATGAAATCAATGTCATAAGGCTAGTAGCAGCAGGATGAGTGGATTTAGGTACGATGACTCTCAGTGAAATAAGTCACAGAGAAAAAGACACTTATCCTAAGATATCACTGAGAGAGGGAATGTCAAAGTCGCTACACTTGAACTGAATTACAAAACAGAACAGAGTCACACATTTAGAAAACACACTATGGCTGCTTAACGGGAAAGGTGAGGTGGGGTGATGCATAAAACAAGGGTTTGAAATTAGCTCAGATACCGTTCCACAAGCCAAATATGTAATAGACAAGACCTACTCCCTGCTCAGTGAACTGGACTCAACAGCCCCTATTCACCGCCCAAGAATACATCTGACTAGTAAGAGTCTTAAAACCTATGTATTGACCTCTCTCTGGAAGTGAATCAAGAGGGTGTAAAGCGGCATAAACACAGCAGTGAAAAGCAGCTAAACCCCATTATAAAAATAGATTACTTAAAAAAAAAACCCATAAAACAAAGACAGTGAAAGAGAGAGAAATTCTTACAAAATCCCTTCAGGGTCTCTGATGCAACCTGGATTGACCATATCTAGACCCACAGCTGGATGAGACATAAGGCTGGACACTCTTGGGGCTGAGAGGATTGGTGAGCTTGGGTGAGCAAACGCAGACCCTTTAAAGTCATACTGCGTGGTACCCATGCCGTGGGTCCCAAATCTCCAGGTTCAAGGGCATCTTCCTACATCGAAAACATGCGTGCGAAACCCAGAAGATGGTACACCGTGTGACCGGGAAAGGTTTCTCAAACGCACCTCATTTCTCCTCTCCTTGTGCTCGGGTTTGCCATTCCAGCCGCTCGACTAACCATCTCCCTACTTGGAGAATCAGCACCTTTAACCTCCTGTTTCGGACAGGTCGCAATTTGGCCTGAGGATGAACGGGAAGAGGGGGAACCAATGAGAGACTAGCTCTAGGTGTTGGGACAGGCACAGGTCACTCTATTTTCCCATCAGGAAGAAGAATGAACCACAGGCTCAGCCTGCCCCCCGGAACCAGAATACGGCCTGAAGCAATCCTGCGCTTTGGCGGCCAGCTCCCAAAAAAGCGAGTTGACAAATGGAGCTCAGGGGCACTGCAACTCACAAACCTGCAGAGTTATAAATGATAACTCTCGTCCACAAATATATTGAGGGAAGGCAACGAGGAGGATTGGAAAGCAAGGCAGAATTGCAGGAAACAGGTTTCAGGAGGCAGACTCGACTCGCCTTGAAAGCACATGAAAAGCGGCAAAGCGTTGACAATGATGCCCTTGGCCAAAAAGGGCGTATGCGTTTTTTCCTGAATATATTCAGGAAAAAACGCATACGCCCTTTTTGGCCAACCAGGCAAGCCAGAAAGGCAAATCAGCGCTACAAAGAAGTCTCGCTTGCCATCGGTCAAAAGGGCCATGCTGAAAAAAGTGTAAAAACCAGAAATGCAGGACAGGCCATGGAGACATGGGAGCCTTGCTACGCTGATGGGCGGGCTGTAAATTGCCAACAGCCACTCTGGAGAAGTGTACGGCGTGTCCTGAAACATGTAATAAGCACAGCTTAGAGAGCATAGGGCACTTCCACTCATGGGCGTACAAATCGGGAAACCTAAAAATCAACAAGACACAGGCACCCCAAAGTTTAGGGCTGCTCTGTTTCCAAGAACCTCCACTTCGGTACACCTTCAATATCCCAGGAAACCGAAAAATGGATAAAGAAGTTGTGGTACTTAGGCACAAGGGAATATCACTCAGCCATGAAATCAATGTCATAAGGCTAGTAGCAGCAGGATGAGTGGATTTAGGTACGATGACTCTCAGTGAAATAAGTCACAGAGAAAAAGACACTTATCCTAAGATATCACTGAGAGAGGGAATGTCAAAGTCGCTACACTTGAACTGAATTACAAAACAGAACAGAGTCACACATTTAGAAAACACACTATGGCTGCTTAACGGGAAAGGTGAGGTGGGGTGATGCATAAAACAAGGGTTTGAAATTAGCTCAGATACCGTTCCACAAGCCAAATATGTAATAGACAAGACCTACTCCCTGCTCAGTGAACTGGACTCAACAGCCCCTATTCACCGCCCAAGAATACATCTGACTAGTAAGAGTCTTAAAACCTATGTATTGACCTCTCTCTGGAAGTGAATCAAGAGGGTGTAAAGCGGCATAAACACAGCAGCGAAAAGCAGCTAAACCCCATTATAAAAATAGATTACTTAAAAAAAAACCCCATAAAACAAAGACAGTGAAAGAGAGAGAAATTCTTACAAAATCCCTTCAGGGGCTCTGATGCAACCTGGATTGACCATATCTAGACCCACAGCTGGATGAGACATAAGGCTGGACACTCTTGGGGCTGAGAGGATTGGTGAGCTTGGGTGAGCAAACGCAGACCCTTTAAAGTCATACTGCGTGGTACCCATGCCGTGGGTCCCAAATCTCCAGGTTCAAGGGCATCTTCCTACATCGAAAACATGCGTGCGAAACCCAGAAGATGGTACACCGTGTGACCGGGAAAGGTTTCTCAAACGCACCTCATTTCTCCTCTCCTTGTGCTCGGGTTCGCCATTCCAGCCGCTCGACTAACCATCTCCCTACTTGGAGAATCAGCACCTTTAACCTCCTGTTTCGGACAGGTCGCAATTTGGCCTGAGGATGAACGGGAAGAGGGGGAACCAATGAGAGACTAGCTCTAGGTGTTGGGACAGGCACAGGTCACTCTATTTTCCCATCAGGAAGAAGAATGAACCACAGGCTCAGCCTGCCCCCCGGAACCAGAATACGGCCTGAAGCAATCCTGCGCTTTGGCGGCCAGCTCCCAAAAAAGCGAGTTGACAAATGGAGCTCAGGGGCACTGCAACTCACAAACCTGCAGAGTTATAAATGATAACTCTCGTCCACAAATATATTGAGGGAAGGCAACGAGGAGGATTGGAAAGCAAGGCAGAATTGCAGGAAACAGGTGTCAGGAGGCAGACTCGACTCGCCTTGAAAGCACATGAAAAGCGGCAAAGCGTTGACAATGATGCCCTTGGCCAAAAAGGGCGTATGCGTTTTTTCCTGAATATATTCTGGAAAAAACGCATACGCCCTTTTTGGCCAACCAGGCAGGCCGGAAAGGCAAATCAGCGCTACAAAGAAGTCTCGCTTGCCATCGGTCAAAAGGGCCATGCTGAAAAAAGTGTAAAAACCAGAAATGCAGGACAGGCCATGGAGACATGGGAGCCTTGCTACGCTGATGGGCGGGCTGTAAATTGCCAACAGCCACTCTGGAGAAGTGTACGGCGTGTCCTGAAACATGTAATAAGCACAGCTTAGAGAGCATAGGGCACTTCCACTCATGGGCGTCTAAATCGGGAAACCTAAAAATCAACAAGACACAGGCACCCCAAAGTTTAGGGCTGCTCTGTTTCCAAGAACCTCCACTTCGGTACACCTTCAATATCCCAGGAAAGCGAAAAATGGATAAAGAAGTTGTGGTACTTAGGCACAAGGGAATATCACTCAGCCATGAAATCAATGTCATAAGGCTAGTAGCAGCAGGATGAGTGGATTTAGGTACGATGACTCTCAGTGAAATAAGTCACAGAGAAAAAGACACTTATCCTAAGATATCACTGAGAGAGGGAATGTCAAAGTCGCTACACTTGAACTGAATTACAAAACAGAACAGAGTCACACATTTAGAAAACACACTATGGCTGCTTAACGGGAAAGGTGAGGTGGGGTGATGCATAAAACAAGGGTTTGAAATTAGCTCAGATACCGTTCCACAAGCCAAATATGTAATAGACAAGACCTACTCCCTGCTCAGTGAACTGGACTCAACAGCCCCTATTCACCGCCCAAGAATACATCTGACTAGTAAGAGTCTTAAAACCTATGTATTGACCTCTCTCTGGAAGTGAATCAAGAGGGTGTAAAGCGGCATAAACACAGCAGTGAAAAGCAGCTAAACCCCATTATAAAAATAGATTACTTAAAAAAAAAACCCCATAAAACAAAGACAGTGAAAGAGAGAGAAATTCTTACAAAATCCCTTCAGGGGCTCTGATGCAACCTGGATTGACCATATCTAGACCCACAGCTGGATGAGACATAAGGCTGGACACTCTTGGGGCTGAGAGGATTGGTGAGCTTGGGTGAGCAAACGCAGACCCTTTAAAGTCATACTGCGTGGTACCCATGCCGTGGGTCCCAAATCTCCAGGTTCAAGGGCATCTTCCTACATCGAAAACATGCGTGCGAAACCCAGAAGATGGTACACCGTGTGACCGGGAAAGGTTTCTCAAACGCACCTCATTTCTCCTCTCCTTGTGCTCGGGTTCGCCATTCCAGCCGCTCGACTAACCATCTCCCTACTTGGAGAATCAGCACCTTTAACCTCCTGTTTCGGACAGGTCGCAATTTGGCCTGAGGATGAACGGGAAGAGGGGGAACCAATGAGAGACTAGCTCTAGGTGTTGGGACAGGCACAGGTCACTCTATTTTCCCATCAGGAAGAAGAATGAACCACAGGCTCAGCCTGCCCCCCGGAACCAGAATACGGCCTGAAGCAATCCTGCGCTTTGGCGGCCAGCTCCCAAAAAAGCGAGTTGACAAATGGAGCTCAGGGGCACTGCAACTCACAAACCTGCAGAGTTATAAATGATAACTCTCGTCCACAAATATATTGAGGGAAGGCAACGAGGAGGATTGGAAAGCAAGGCAGAATTGCAGGAAACAGGTGTCAGGAGGCAGACTCGACTCGCCTTGAAAGCACATGAAAAGCGGCAAAGCGTTGACAATGATGCCCTTGGCCAAAAAGGGCGTATGCGTTTTTTCCTGAATATATTCAGGAAAAAACGCATACGCCCTTTTTGGCCAACCAGGCAAGCCGGAAAGGCAAATCAGCGCTACAAAGAAGTCTCGCTTGCCATCGGTCAAAAGGGCCATGCTGAAAAAAGTGTAAAAACCAGAAATGCAGGACAGGCCATGGAGACATGGGAGCCTTGCTACGCTGATGGGCGGGCTGTAAATTGCCAACAGCCACTCTGGAGAAGTGTACGGCGTGTCCTGAAACATGTAATAAGCACAGCTTAGAGAGCATAGGGCACTTCCACTCATGGGCGTATAAATCGGGAAACCTAAAAATCAACAAGACACAGGCACCCCAAAGTTTAGGGCTGCTCTGTTTCCAAGAACCTCCACTTCGGTACACCTTCAATATCCCAGGAAAGCGAAAAATGGATAAAGAAGTTGTGGTACTTAGGCACAAGGGAATATCACTCAGCCATGAAATCAATGTCATAAGGCTAGTAGCAGCAGGATGAGTGGATTTAGGTACGATGACTCTCAGTGAAATAAGTCACAGAGAAAAAGACACTTATCCTAAGATATCTCTGAGAGAGGGAATGTCAAAATCGCTACACTTGAACTGAATTACAAAACAGAACAGAGTCACACATTTAGAAAACACACTATGGCTGCTTAACGGGAAAGGTGAGGTGGGGTGATGCATAAAACAAGGGTTTGAAATTAGCTCAGATACCGTTCCACAAGCCAAATATGTAATAGACAAGACCTACTCCCTGCTCAGTGAACTGGACTCAACAGCCCCTATTCACCGCCCAAGAATACATCTGACTAGTAAGAGTCTTAAAACCTATGTATTGACCTCTCTCTGGAAGTGAATCAAGAGGGTGTAAAGCGGCATAAACACAGCAGTGAAAAGCAGCTAAACCCCATTATAAAAATAGATTACTTAAAAAAAAAACCCCATAAAACAAAGACAGTGAAAGAGAGAGAAATTCTTACAAAATCCCTTCAGGGGCTCTGATGCAACCTGGATTGACCATATCTAGACCCACAGCTGGATGAGACATAAGGCTGGACACTCTTGGGGCTGAGAGGATTGGTGAGCTTGGGTGAGCAAACGCAGACCCTTTAAAGTCATACTGCGTGGTACCCATGCCGTGGGTCCCAAATCTCCAGGTTCAAGGGCATCTTCCTACATCGAAAACATGCGTGGGAAACCCAGAAGATGGTACACCGTGTGACCGGGAAAGGTTTCTCAAACGCACCTCATTTCTCCTCTCCGTGTGCTCGGGTTCGCCATTCCAGCCGCTCGACTAACCATCTCCCTACTTGGAGAATCAGCACCTTTAACCTCCTGTTTCGGACAGGTCGCAATTTGGCCTGAGGATGAACGGGAAGAGGGGGAACCAATGAGAGACTAGCTCTAGGTGTTGGGACAGGCACAGGTCACTCTATTTTCCCATCAGGAAGAAGAATGAACCACAGGCTCAGCCTGCCCCCCGGAACCAGAATACGGCCTGAAGCAATCCTGCGCTTTGGCGGCCAGCTCCCAAAAAAGCGAGTTGACAAATGGAGCTCAGGGGCACTGCAACTCACAAACCTGCAGAGTTATAAATGATAACTCTCGTTCACAAATATATTGAGGGAAGGCAACGAGGAGGATTGAAGAGCAAGGCAGAATTGCAGGAAACAGGTTTCAGGAGGCAGACTCGACTCGCCTTGAAAGCACATGAAAAGCGGCAAAGCGTTGACAATGATGCCCTTGGCCAAAAAGGGCGTATGCGTTTTTTCCTGAATATATTCAGGAAAAAACGCATACGCCCTTTTTGGCCAACCAGGCAAGCCGGAAAGGCAAATCAGCGCTACAAAGAAGTCTCGCTTGCCATCGGTCAAAAGGGCCATGCTGAAAAAAGTGTAAAAACCAGAAATGCAGGACAGGCCATGGAGACATGGGAGCCTTGCTACGCTGATGGGCGGGCTGTAAATTGCCAACAGCCACTCTGGAGAAGTGTACGGCGTGTCCTGAAACATGTAATAAGCACAGCTTAGAGAGCATAGGGCACTTCCACTCATGGGCGTATAAATCGGGAAACCTAAAAATCAACAAGACACAGGCACCCCAAAGTTTAGGGCTGCTCTGTTTCCAAGAACCTCCACTTCGGTACACCTTCAATATCCCAGGAAAGCGAAAAATGGATAAAGAAGTTGTGGTACTTAGGCACAAGGGAATATCACTCAGCCATGAAATCAATGTCATAAGGCTAGTAGCAGCAGGATGAGTGGATTTAGGTACGATGACTCTCAGTGAAATAAGTCACAGAGAAAAAGACACTTATCCTAAGATATCTCTGAGAGAGGGAATGTCAAAATCGCTACACTTGAACTGAATTACAAAACAGAACAGAGTCACACATTTAGAAAACACACTATGGCTGCTTAACGGGAAAGGTGAGGTGGGGTGATGCATAAAACAAGGGTTTGAAATTAGCTCAGATACCGTTCCACAAGCCAAATATGTAATAGACAAGACCTACTCCCTGCTCAGTGAACTGGACTCAACAGCCCCTATTCACCGCCCAAGAATACATCTGACTAGTAAGAGTCTTAAAACCTATGTATTGACCTCTCTCTGGAAGTGAATCAAGAGGGTGTAAAGCGGCATAAACACAGCAGTGAAAAGCAGCTAAACCCCATTATAAAAATAGATTACTTAAAAAAAAAACCCCATAAAACAAAGACAGTGAAAGAGAGAGAAATTCTTACAAAATCCCTTCAGGGGCTCTGATGCAACCTGGATTGACCATATCTAGACCCACAGCTGGATGAGACATAAGGCTGGACACTCTTGGGGCTGAGAGGATTGGTGAGCTTGGGTGAGCAAACGCAGACCCTTTAAAGTCATACTGCGTGGTACCCATGCCGTGGGTCCCAAATCTCCAGGTTCAAGGGCATCTTCCTACATCGAAAACATGCGTGGGAAACCCAGAAGATGGTACACCGTGTGACCGGGAAAGGTTTCTCAAACGCACCTCATTTCTCCTCTCCGTGTGCTCGGGTTCGCCATTCCAGCCGCTCGACTAACCATCTCCCTACTTGGAGAATCAGCACCTTTAACCTCCTGTTTCGGACAGGTCGCAATTTGGCCTGAGGATGAACGGGAAGAGGGGGAACCAATGAGAGACTAGCTCTAGGTGTTGGGACAGGCACAGGTCACTCTATTTTCCCATCAGGAAGAAGAATGAACCACAGGCTCAGCCTGCCCCCCGGAACCAGAATACGGCCTGAAGCAATCCTGCGCTTTGGCGGCCAGCTCCCAAAAAAGCGAGTTGACAAATGGAGCTCAGGGGCACTGCAACTCACAAACCTGCAGAGTTATAAATGATAACTCTCGTTCACAAATATATTGAGGGAAGGCAACGAGGAGGATTGAAGAGCAAGGCAGAATTGCAGGAAACAGGTTTCAGGAGGCAGACTCGACTCGCCTTGAAAGCACATGAAAAGCGGCAAAGCGTTGACAATGATGCCCTTGGCCAAAAAGGGCGTATGCGTTTTTTCCTGAATATATTCAGGAAAAAACGCATACGCCCTTTTTGGCCAACCAGGCAAGCCGGAAAGGCAAATCAGCGCTACAAAGAAGTCTCGCTTGCCATCGGTCAAAAGGGCCATGCTGAAAAAAGTGTAAAAACCAGAAATGCAGGACAGGCCATGGAGACATGGGAGCCTTGCTACGCTGATGGGCGGGCTGTAAATTGCCAACAGCCACTCTGGAGAAGTGTACGGCGTGTCCTGAAACATGTAATAAGCACAGCTTAGAGAGCATAGGGCACTTCCACTCATGGGCGTATAAATCGGGAAACCTAAAAATCAACAAGACACAGGCACCCCAAAGTTTAGGGCTGCTCTGTTTCCAAGAACCTCCACTTCGGTACACCTTCAATATCCCAGGAAAGCGAAAAATGGATAAAGAAGTTGTGGTACTTAGGCACAAGGGAATATCACTCAGCCATGAAATCAATGTCATAAGGCTAGTAGCAGCAGGATGAGTGGATTTAGGTACGATGACTCTCAGTGAAATAAGTCACAGAGAAAAAGACACTTATCCTAAGATATCACTGAGAGAGGGAATGTCAAAGTCGCTACACTTGAACTGAATTACAAAACAGAACAGAGTCACACATTTAGAAAACACACTATGGCTGCTTAACGGGAAAGGTGAGGTGGGGTGATGCATAAAACAAGGGTTTGAAATTAGCTCAGATACCGTTCCACAAGCCAAATATGTAATAGACAAGACCTACTCCCTGCTCAGTGAACTGGACTCAACAGCCCCTATTCACCGCCCAAGAATACATCTGACTAGTAAGAGTCTTAAAACCTATGTATTGACCTCTCTCTGGAAGTGAATCAAGAGGGTGTAAAGCGGCATAAACACAGCAGTGAAAAGCAGCTAAACCCCATTATAAAAATAGATTACTTAAAAAAAAAACCCCATAAAACAAAGACAGTGAAAGAGAGAGAAATTCTTACAAAATCCCTTCAGGGGCTCTGATGCAACCTGGATTGACCATATCTAGACCCACAGCTGGATGAGACATAAGGCTGGACACTCTTGGGGCTGAGAGGATTGGTGAGCTTGGGTGAGCAAACGCAGACCCTTTAAAGTCATACTGCGTGGTACCCATGCCGTGGGTCCCAAATCTCCAGGTTCAAGGGCATCTTCCTACATCGAAAACATGCGTGGGAAACCCAGAAGATGGTACACCGTGTGACCGGGAAAGGTTTCTCAAACGCACCTCATTTCTCCTCTCCTTGTGCTCGGGTTCGCCATTCCAGCCGCTCGACTAACCATCTCCCTACTTGGAGAATCAGCACCTTTAACCTCCTGTTTCGGACAGGTCGCAATTTGGCCTGAGGATGAACGGGAAGAGGGGGAACCAATGAGAGACTAGCTCTAGGTGTTGGGACAGGCACAGGTCACTCTATTTTCCCATCAGGAAGAAGAATGAACCACAGGCTCAGCCTGCCCCCCGGAACCAGAATACGGCCTGAAGCAATCCTGCGCTTTGGCGGCCAGCTCCCAAAAAAGCGAGTTGACAAATGGAGCTCAGGGGCACTGCAACTCACAAACCTGCAGAGTTATAAATGATAACTCTCGTTCACAAATATATTGAGGGAAGGCAACGAGGAGGATTGAAAAGCAAGGCAGAATTGCAGGAAACAGGTTTCAGGAGGCAGACTCGACTCGCCTTGAAAGCACATGAAAAGCGGCAAAGCGTTGACAATGATGCCCTTGGCCAAAAAGGGCGTATGCGTTTTTTCCTGAATATATTCAGGAAAAAACGCATACGCCCTTTTTGGCCAACCAGGCAAGCCGGAAAGGCAAATCAGCGCTACAAAGAAGTCTCGCTTGCCATCGGTCAAAAGGGCCATGCTGAAAAAAGTGTAAAAACCAGAAATGCAGGACAGGCCATGGAGACATGGGAGCCTTGCTACGCTGATGGGCGGGCTGTAAATTGCCAACAGCCACTCTGGAGAAGTGTACGGCGTGTCCTGAAACATGTAATAAGCACAGCTTAGAGAGCATAGGGCACTTCCACTCATGGGCGTATAAATCGGGAAACCTAAAAATCAACAAGACACAGGCACCCCAAAGTTTAGGGCTGCTCTGTTTCCAAGAACCTCCACTTCGGTACACCTTCAATATCCCAGGAAAGCGAAAAATGGATAAAGAAGTTGTGGTACTTAGGCACAAGGGAATATCACTCAGCCATGAAATCAATGTCATAAGGCTAGTAGCAGCAGGATGAGTGGATTTAGGTACGATGACTCTCAGTGAAATAAGTCACAGAGAAAAAGACACTTATCCTAAGATATCACTGAGAGAGGGAATGTCAAAGTCGCTACACTTGAACTGAATTACAAAACAGAACAGAGTCACACATTTAGAAAACACACTATGGCTGCTTAACGGGAAAGGTGAGGTGGGGTGATGCATAAAACAAGGGTTTGAAATTAGCTCAGATACCGTTCCACAAGCCAAATATGTAATAGACAAGACCTACTCCCTGCTCAGTGAACTGGACTCAACAGCCCCTATTCACCGCCCAAGAATACATCTGACTAGTAAGAGTCTTAAAACCTATGTATTGACCTCTCTCTGGAAGTGAATCAAGAGGGTGTAAAGCGGCATAAACACAGCAGTGAAAAGCAGCTAAACCCCATTATAAAAATAGATTACTTAAAAAAAAACCCCATAAAACAAAGACAGTGAAAGAGAGAGAAATTCTTACAAAATCCGTTCAGGGGCTCTGATGCAACCTGGATTGACCATATCTAGACCCACAGCTGGATGAGACATAAGGCTGGACACTCTTGGGGCTGAGACGATTGGTGAGCTTGGGTGAGCAAACGCAGACCCTTTAAAGTCATACTGCGTGGTACCCATGCCGTGGGTCCCAAATCTCCAGGTTCAAGGGCATCTTCCTACATCGAAAACATGCGTGCGAAACCCAGAAGATGGTACACCGTGTGACCGGGAAAGGTTTCTCAAACGCACCTCATTTCTCCTCTCCTTGTGCTCGGGTTCGCCATTCCAGCCGCTCGACTAACCATCTCCCTACTTGGAGAATCAGCACCTTTAACCTCCTGTTTCGGACAGGTCGCAATTTGGCCTGAGGATGAACGGGAAGAGGGGGAACCAATGAGAGACTAGCTCTAGGTGTTGGGACAGGCACAGGTCACTCTATTTTCCCATCAGGAAGAAGAATGAACCACAGGCTCAGCCTGCCCCCCGGAACCAGAATACGGCCTGAAGCAATCCTGCGCTTTGGCGGCCAGCTCCCAAAAAAGCCAGTTGACAAATGGAGCTCAGGGGCACTGCAACTCACAAACCTGCAGAGTTATAAATGATAACTCTCGTCCACAAATATATTGAGGGAAGGCAACGAGGAGGATTGGAAAGCAAGGCAGAATTGCAGGAAACAGGTTTCAGGAGGCAGACTCGACTCGCCTTGAAAGCACATGAAAAGCGGCAAAGCGTTGACAATGATGCCCTTGGCCAAAAAGGGCGCATGCGTTTTTTCCTGAATATATTCAGGAAAAAACGCATGCGCCCTTTTTGGCCAACCAGGCAAGCCGGAAAGGCAAATCAGCGCTACAAAGAAGTCTCGCTTGCCATCGGTCAAAAGGGCCATGCTGAAAAAAGTGTAAAAACCAGAAATGCAGGACAGGCCATGGAGACATGGGAGCCTTGCTACGCTGATGGGCGGGCTGTAAATTGCCAACAGCCACTCTGGAGAAGTGTACGGCGTGTCCTGAAACATGTAATAAGCACAGCTTAGAGAGCATAGGGCACTTCCACTCATGGGCGTATAAATCGGGAAACCTAAAAATCAACAAGACACAGGCACCCCAAAGTTTAGGGCTGCTCTGTTTCCAAGAACCTCCACTTCGGTACACCTTCAATATCCCAGGAAAGCGAAAAATGGATAAAGAAGTTGTGGTACTTAGGCACAAGGGAATATCACTCAGCCATGAAATCAATGTCATAAGGCTAGTAGCAGCAGGATGAGTGGATTTAGGTACGATGACTCTCAGTGAAATAAGTCACAGAGAAAAAGACACTTATCCTAAGATATCACTGAGAGAGGGAATGTCAAAGTCGCTACACTTGAACTGAATTACAAAACAGAACAGAGTCACACATTTAGAAAACACACTATGGCTGCTTAACGGGAAAGGTGAGGTGGGGTGATGCATAAAACAAGGGTTTGAAATTAGCTCAGATACCGTTCCACAAGCCAAATATGTAATAGACAAGACCTACTCCCTGCTCAGTGAACTGGACTCAACAGCCCCTATTCACCGCCCAAGAATACATCTGACTAGTAAGAGTCTTAAAACCTATGTATTGACCTCTCTCTGGAAGTGAATCAAGAGGGTGTAAAGCGGCATAAACACAGCAGTGAAAAGCAGCTAAACCCCATTATAAAAATAGATTACTTAAAAAAAAAACCCATAAAACAAAGACAGTGAAAGAAAGAGAAATTCTTACAAAATCCGTTCAGGGGCTCTGATGCAACCTGGATTGACCATATCTAGACCCACAGCTGGATGAGACATAAGGCTGGACACTCTTGGGGCTGAGACGATTGGTGAGCTTGGGTGAGCAAACGCAGACCCTTTAAAGTCATACTGCGTGGTACCCATGCCGTGGGTCCCAAATCTCCAGGTTCAAGGGCATCTTCCTACATCGAAAACATGCGTGCGAAACCCAGAAGATGGTACACCGTGTGACCGGGAAAGGTTTCTCAAACGCACCTCATTTCTCCTCTCCTTGTGCTCGGGTTCGCCATTCCAGCCGCTCGACTAACCATCTCCCTACTTGGAGAATCAGCACCTTTAACCTCCTGTTTCGGACAGGTCGCAATTTGGCCTGAGGATGAACGGGAAGAGGGGGAACCAATGAGAGACTAGCTCTAGGTGTTGGGACAGGCACAGGTCACTCTATTTTCCCATCAGGAAGAAGAATGAACCACAGGCTCAGCCTGCCCCCCGGAACCAGAATAGGGCCTGAAGCAATCCTGCGCTTTGGCGGCCAGCTCCCAAAAAAGCGAGTTGACAAATGGAGCTCAGGGGCACTGCAACTCACAAACCTGCAGAGTTATAAATGATAACTCTCGTCCACAAATATATTGAGGGAAGGCAACGAGGAGGATTGGAAAGCAAGGCAGAATTGCAGGAAACAGGTTTCAGGAGGCAGACTCGACTCGCCTTGAAAGCACATGAGAAGCGGCAAAGCGTTGACAATGATGCCCTTGGCCAAAAAGGGCGTATGCGTTTTTTCCTGAATATATTCAGGAAAAAACGCATACGCCCTTTTTGGCCAACCAGGCAAGCCGGAAAGGCAAATCAGCGCTACAAAGAAGTCTCGCTTGCCATCGGTCAAAAGGGCCATGCTGAAAAAAGTGTAAAAACCAGAAATGCAGGACAGGCCATGGAGACATGGGAGCCTTGCTACGCTGATGGGCGGGCTGTAAATTGCCAACAGCCACTCTGGAGAAGTGTACGGTGTGTCCTGAAACATGTAATAAGCACAGCTTAGAGAGCATAGGGCACTTCCACTCATGGGCGTATAAATCGGGAAACCTAAAAATCAACAAGACACAGGCACCCCAAAGTTTAGGGCTGCTCTGTTTCCAAGAACCTCCACTTCGGTACACCTTCAATATCCCAGGAAAGCGAAAAATGGATAAAGAAGTTGTGGTACTTAGGCACAAGGGAATATCACTCAGCCATGAAATCAATGTCATAAGGCTAGTAGCAGCAGGATGAGTGGATTTAGGTACGATGACTCTCAGTGAAATAAGTCACAGAGAAAAAGACACTTATCCTAAGATATCACTGAGAGAGGGAATGTCAAAGTCGCTACACTTGAACTGAATTACAAAACAGAACAGAGTCACACATTTAGAAAACACACTATGGCTGCTTAACGGGAAAGGTGAGGTGGGGTGATGCATAAAACAAGGGTTTGAAATTAGCTCAGATACCGTTCCACAAGCCAAATATGTAATAGACAAGACCTACTCCCTGCTCAGTGAACTGGACTCAATAGCCCCTATTCACCGCCCAAGAATATATCTGACTAGTAAGAGTCTTAAAACCTATGTATTGACCTCTCTCTGGAAGTGAATCAAGAGGGTGTAAAGCGGCATAAACACAGCAGTGAAAAGCAGGTAAACCCCATTATAAAAATTGATTACTTAAAAAAAAAAAACCCCATAAAACAAAGACAGTGAAAGAGAGAGAAATTCTTACAAAATCCGTTCAGGGGCTCTGATGCAACCTGGATTGACCATATCTAGACCCACAGCTGGATGAGACATAAGGCTGGACACTCTTGGGGCTGAGAGGATTGGTGAGCTTGGGTGAGCAAACGCAGACCCTTTAAAGTCATACTGCGTGGTACCCATGCCGTGGGTCCCAAATCTCCAGGTTCAAGGGCATCTTCCTACATCGAAAACATGCGTGGGAAACCCAGAAGATGGTACACCGTGTGACCGGGAAAGGTTTCTCAAACGCACCTCATTTCTCCTCTCCTTGTGCTCGGGTTCGCCATTCCAGCCGCTCGACTAACCATCTCCCTACTTGGAGAATCAGCACCTTTAACCTCCTGTTTCGGACAGGTCGCAATTTGGCCTGAGGATGAACGGGAAGAGGGGGAACCAATGAGAGACCAGCTCTAGGTGTTGGGACAGGCACAGGTCACTCTATTTTCCCATCAGGAAGAAGAATGAACCACAGGCTCAGCCTGCCCCCCGGAACCAGAATAGGGCCTGAAGCAATCCTGCGCTTTGGCGGCCAGCTCCCAAAAAAGCGAGTTGACAAATGGAGCTCAGGGGCACTGCAACTCACAAACCTGCAGAGTTATAAATGATAACTCTCGTCCACAAATATATTGAGGGAAGGCAACGAGGAGGATTGGAAAGCAAGGCAGAATTGCAGGAAACAGGTTTCAGGAGGCAGACTCGACTCGCCTTGAAAGCACATGAAAAGCGGCAAAGCGTTGACAATGATGCCCTTGGCCAAAAAGGGCGTATGCGTTTTTTCCTGAATATATTCAGGAAAAAACGCATACGCCCTTTTTGGCCAACCAGGCAAGCCGGAAAGGCAAATCAGCGCTACAAAGAAGTCTCGCTTGCCATCGGTCAAAAGGGCCATGCTGAAAAAAGTGTAAAAACCAGAAATGCAGGACAGGCCATGGAGACATGGGAGCCTTGCTACGCTGATGGGCGGGCTGTAAATTGCCAACAGCCACTCTGGAGAAGTGTACGGCGTGTCCTGAAACATGTAATAAGCACAGCTTAGAGAGCATAGGGCACTTCCACTCATGGGCGTATAAATCGGGAAACCTAAAAATCAACAAGACACAGGCACCCCAAAGTTTAGGGCTGCTCTGTTTCCAAGAACCTCCACTTCGGCACACCTTCAATATCCCAGGAAAGCGAAAAATGGATAAAGAAGTTGTGGTACTTAGGCACAAGGGAATATCACTCAGCCATGAAATCAATGTCATAAGGCTAGTAGCAGCAGGATGAGTGGATTTAGGTACGGTGACTCTCAGTGAAATAAGTCACAGAGAAAAAGACACTTATCCTAAGATATCACTGAGAGAGGGAATGTCAAAGTCGCTACACTTGACCTGAATTACAAAACAGAACAGAGTCACACATTTAGAAAACACACTATGGCTGCTTAACGGGAAAGGTGAGGTGGGGTGATGCATAAAACAAGGGTTTGAAATTAGCTCAGATACCGTTCCACAAGCCAAATATGTAATAGACAAGACCTACTCCCTGCTCAGTGAACTGGACTCAACATCCCCTATTCACTGCCCAAGAATATATCTGACTAGTAAGTCTTAAAACCTATGTATTGATCTCTCTCTGGAAGTGAATCAAGAGGGTGTAAAGCGGCATAAACACAGCAGTGAAAAGCAGGTAAACCCCATTATAAAAATTGATTACTTAAAAAAAAAACCCCATAAAACAAAGACAGTGAAAGAGAGAGAAATTCTTACAAAATCCGTTCAGGGGCTCTGATGCAACCTGGATTGACCATATCTAGACCCACAGCTGGATGAGACATAAGGCTGGACACTCTTGGGGCTGAGAGGATTGGTGAGCTTGGGTGAGCAAACGCAGACCCTTTAAAGTCATACTGCGTGGTACCCATGCCGTGGGTCCCAAATCTCCAGGTTCAAGGGCATCTTCCTACATCGAAAACATGCGTGGGAAACCCAGAAGATGGTACACCGTGTGACCGGGAAAGGTTTCTCAAACGCACCTCATTTCTCCTCTCCTTGTGCTCGGGTTCGCCATTCCAGCCGCTCGACTAACCATCTCCCTACTTGGAGAATCAGCACCTTTAACCTCCTGTTTCGGACAGGTCGCAATTTGGCCTGAGGATGAACGGGAAGAGGGGGAACCAATGAGAGACTAGCTCTAGGTGTTGGGACAGGCACAGGTCACTCTATTTTCCCATCAGGAAGAAGAATGAACCACAGGCTCAGCCTGCCCCCCGGAACCAGAATAGGGCCTGAAGCAATCCTGCGCTTTGGCGGCCAGCTCCCAAAAAAGCCAGTTGACAAATGGAGCTCAGGGGCACTGCAACTCACAAACCTGCAGAGTTATAAATGATAACTCTCGTCCACAAATATATTGAGGGAAGGCAACGAGGAGGATTGGAAAGCAAGGCAGAATTGCAGGAAACAGGTGTCAGGAGGCAGACTCGACTCGCCTTGAAAGCACATGAAAAGCGGCAAAGCGTTGACAATGATGCCCTTGGCCAAAAAGGGCGTATGCGTTTTTTCCTGAATATATTCAGGAAAAAACGCATACGCCCTTTTTGGCCAACCAGGCAAGCCGGAAAGGCAAATCAGCGCTACAAAGAAGTCTCGCTTGCCATCGGTCAAAAGGGCCATGCTGAAAAAAGTGTAAAAACCAGAAATGCAGGACAGGCCATGGAGACATGGGAGCCTTGCTACGCTGATGGGCGGGCTGTAAATTGCCAACAGCCACTCTGGAGAAGTGTACGGCGTGTCCTGAAACATGTAATAAGCACAGCTTAGAGAGCATAGGGCACTTCCACTCATGGGCGTATAAATCGGGAAACCTAAAAATCAACAAGACACAGGCACCCCAAAGTTTAGGGCTGCTCTGTTTCCAAGAACCTCCACTTCGGTACACCTTCAATATCCCAGGAAAGCGAAAAATGGATAAAGAAGTTGTGGTACTTAGGCACAAGGGAATATCACTCAGCCATGAAATCAATGTCATAAGGCTAGTAGCAGCAGGATGAGTGGATTTAGGTACGATGACTCTCAGTGAAATAAGTCACAGAGAAAAAGACACTTATCCTAAGATATCACTGAGAGAGGGAATGTCAAAGTCGCTACACTTGACCTGAATTACAAAACAGAACAGTGTCACACATTTAGAAAACACACTATGGCTGCTTAACGGGAAAGGTGAGGTGGGGTGATGCATAAAACAAGGGTTTGAAATTAGCTCAGATACCGTTTCACAAGCCAAATATGTAATAGACAAGACCTACTCCCTGCTCAGTGAACTGGACTCAACAGCCCCTATTCACCGCCCAAGAATATATCTGACTAGTAACAGTCTTAAAACCTATGTATTGACCTCTCTCTGGAAGTGAATCAAGAGGGTGTAAAGCGGCATAAACACAGCAGTGAAAAGCAGCTAAACCCCATTATAAAAATAGATTACTTAAAAAAAAAAACCCCATAAAACAAAGACAGTGAAAGAGAGAGAAATTCTTACAAAATCCGTTCAGGGGCTCTGATGCAACCTGGATTGACCATATCTAGACCCACAGCTGGATGAGACATAAGGCTGGACACTCTTGGGGCTGAGAGGATTGGTGGGCTTGGGTGAGCAAACGCAGACCCTTTAAAGTCATACTGCGTGGTACCCATGCCGTGGGTCCCAAATCTCCAGGTTCAAGGGCATCTTCCTACATCGAAAACATGCGTGGGAAACCCAGAAGATGGTACACCGTGTGACCGGGAAAGGTTTCTCAAACGCACCTCATTTCTCCTCTCCTTGTGCTCGGGTTCGCCATTCCAGCCGCTCGACTAACCATCTCCCTACTTGGAGAATCAGCACCTTTAACCTCCTGTTTCGGACAGGTCGCAATTTGGCCTGAGGATGAACGGGAAGAGGGGGAACCAATGAGAGACTAGCTCTAGGTGTTGGGACAGGCACAGGTCACTCTATTTTCCCATCAGGAAGAACAATGAACCACAGGCTCAGCCTGCCCCCCGGAACCAGAATACGGCCTGAAGCAATCCTGCGCTTTGGCGGCCAGCTCCCAAAAAAGCCAGTTGACAAATGGAGCTCAGGGGCACTGCAACTCACAAACCTGCAGAGTTATAAATGATAACTCTCGTCCACAAATATATTGAGGGAAGGCAACGAGGAGGATTGGAAAGCAAGGCAGAATTGCAGGAAACAGGTGTCAGGAGGCAGACTCGACTCGCCTTGAAAGCACATGAAAAGCGGCAAAGCGTTGACAATGATGCCCTTGGCCAAAAAGGGCGTATGCGTTTTTTCCTGAATATATTCAGGAAAAAACGCATACGCCCTTTTTGGCCAACCAGGCAAGCCGGAAAGGCAAATCAGCGCTACAAAGAAGTCTCGCTTGCCATCGGTCAAAAGGGCCATGCTGAAAAAAGTGTAAAAACCAGAAATGCAGGACAGGCCATGGAGACATGGGAGCCTTGCTACGCTGATGGGCGGGCTGTAAATTGCCAACAGCCACTCTGGAGAAGTGTACGGCGTGTCCTGAAACATGTAATAAGCACAGCTTAGAGAGCATAGGGCACTTCCACTCATGGACGTATAAATCGGGAAACCTAAAAATCAACAAGACACAGGCACCCCAAAGTTTAGGGCTGCTCTGTTTCCAAGAACCTCCACTTCGGTACACCTTCAATATCCCAGGAAAGCGAAAAATGGATAAAGAAGTTGTGGTACTTAGGCACAAGGGAATATCACTCAGCCATGAAATCAATGTCATAAGGCTAGTAGCAGCAGGATGAGTGGATTTAGGTACGATGACTCACAGTGAAATAAGTCACAGAGAAAAAGACACTTATCCTAAGATATCACTGAGAGAGGGAATGTCAAAGTCGCTACACTTGAACTGAATTACAAAACAGAACAGAGTCACACATTTAGAAAACACACTATGGCTGCTTAACGGGAAAGGTGAGGTGGGGTGATGCATAAAACAAGGGTTTGAAATTAGCTCAGATACCGTTCCACAAGCCAAATATGTAATAGACAAGACCTACTCCCTGCTCAGTGAACTGGACTCAACAGCCCCTATTCACCGCCCAAGAATACATCTGACTAGTAAGAGTCTTAAAACCTATGTATTGACCTCTCTCTGGAAGTGAATCAAGAGGGTGTAAAGCGGCATAAACACAGCAGTGAAAAGCAGCTAAACCCCATTATAAAAATAGATTACTTAAAAAAAACCCCATAAAACAAAGACAGTGAAAGAGAGAGAAATTCTTACAAAATCCGTTCAGGGGCTCTGATGCAACCTGGATTGACCATATCTAGACCCACAGCTGGATGAGACATAAGGCTGGACACTCTTGGGGCTGAGAGGATTGGTGAGCTTGGGTGAGCAAACGCAGACCCTTTAAAGTCATACTGCGTGGTACCCATGCCGTGGGTCCCAAATCTCCAGGTTCAAGGGCATCTTCCTACATCGAAAACATGCGTGCGAAACCCAGAAGATGGTACACCGTGTGACCGGGAAAGGTTTCTCAAACGCACCTCATTTCTCCTCTCCTTGTGCTCGGGTTCGCCATTCCAGCCGCTCGACTAACCATCTCCCTACTTGGAGAATCAGCACCTTTAACCTCCTGTTTCGGACAGGTCGCAATTTGGCCTGAGGATGAACGGGAAGAGGGGGAACCAATGAGAGACTAGCTCTAGGTGTTGGGACAGGCACAGGTCACTCTATTTTCCCATCAGGAAGAAGAATGAACCACAGGCTCAGCCTGCCCCCCGGAACCAGAATACGGCCTGAAGCAATCCTGCGCTTTGGCGGCCAGCTCCCAAAAAAGCGAGTTGACAAATGGAGCTCAGGGGCACTGCAACTCACAAACCTGCAGAGTTATAAATGATAACTCTCGTCCACAAATATATTGAGGGAAGGCAACGAGGAGGATTGGAAAGCAAGGCAGAATTGCAGGAAACAGGTGTCAGGAGGCAGACTCGACTCGCCTTGAAAGCACATGAAAAGCGGCAAAGCGTTGACAATGATGCCCTTGGCCAAAAAGGGCGTATGCGTTTTTTCCTGAATATATTCAGGAAAAAACGCATACGCCCTTTTTGGCCAACCAGGCAAGCCGGAAAGGCAAATCAGCGCTACAAAGAAGTCTCGCTTGCCATCGGTCAAAAGGGCCATGCTGAAAAACGTGTAAAAACCAGAAATGCAGGACAGGCCATGGAGACATGGGAGCCTTGCTACGCTGATGGGCGGGCTGTAAATTGCCAACAGCCACTCTGGAGAAGTGTACGGCGTGTCCTGAAACATGTAATAAGCACAGCTTAGAGAGCATAGGGCACTTCCACTCATGGACGTATAAATCGGGAAACCTAAAAATCAACAAGACACAGGCACCCCAAAGTTTAGGGCTGCTCTGTTTCCAAGAACCTCCACTTCGGTACACCTTCAATATCCCAGGAAAGCGAAAAATGGATAAAGAAGTTGTGGTACTTAGGCACAAGGGAATATCACTCAGCCATGAAATCAATGTCATAAGGCTAGTAGCAGCAGGATGAGTGGATTTAGGTACGATGACTCACAGTGAAATAAGTCACAGAGAAAAAGACACTTATCCTAAGATATCACTGAGAGAGGGAATGTCAAAGTCGCTACACTTGAACTGAATTACAAAACAGAACAGAGTCACACATTTAGAAAACACACTATGGCTGCTTAACGGGAAAGGTGAGGTGGGGTGATGCATAAAACAAGGGTTTGAAATTAGCTCAGATACCGTTCCACAAGCCAAATATGTAATAGACAAGACCTACTCCCTGCTCAGTGAACTGGACTCAACAGCCCCTATTCACCGCCCAAGAATACATCTGACTAGTAAGAGTCTTAAAACCTATGTATTGACCTCTCTCTGGAAGTGAATCAAGAGGGTGTAAAGCGGCATAAACACAGCAGTGAAAAGCAGCTAAACCCCATTATAAAAATAGATTACTTAAAAAAAACCCCATAAAACAAAGACAGTGAAAGAGAGAGAAATTCTTACAAAATCCGTTCAGGGGCTCTGATGCAACCTGGATTGACCATATCTAGACCCACAGCTGGATGAGACATAAGGCTGGACACTCTTGGGGCTGAGAGGATTGGTGAGCTTGGGTGAGCAAACGCAGACCCTTTAAAGTCATACTGCGTGGTACCCATGCCGTGGGTCCCAAATCTCCAGGTTCAAGGGCATCTTCCTACATCGAAAACATGCGTGCGAAACCCAGAAGATGGTACACCGTGTGACCGGGAAAGGTTTCTCAAACGCACCTCATTTCTCCTCTCCTTGTGCTCGGGTTCGCCATTCCAGCCGCTCGACTAACCATCTCCCTACTTGGAGAATCAGCACCTTTAACCTCCTGTTTCGGACAGGTCGCAATTTGGCCTGAGGATGAACGGGAAGAGGGGGAACCAATGAGAGACTAGCTCTAGGTGTTGGGACAGGCACAGGTCACTCTATTTTCCCATCAGGAAGAAGAATGAACCACAGGCTCAGCCTGCCCCCCGGAACCAGAATACGGCCTGAAGCAATCCTGCGCTTTGGCGGCCAGCTCCCAAAAAAGCCAGTTGACAAATGGAGCTCAGGGGCACTGCAACTCACAAACCTGCAGAGTTATAAATGATAACTCTCGTCCACAAATATATTGAGGGAAGGCAACGAGGAGGATTGGAAAGCAAGGCAGAATTGCAGGAAACAGGTGTCAGGAGGCAGACTCGACTCGCCTTGAAAGCACATGAAAAGCGGCAAAGCGTTGACAATGATGCCCTTGGCCAAAAAGGGCGTATGCGTTTTTTCCTGAATATATTCAGGAAAAAACGCATACGCCCTTTTTGGCCAACCAGGCAAGCCGGAAAGGCAAATCAGCGCTACAAAGAAGTCTCGCTTGCCATCGGTCAAAAGGGCCATGCTGAAAAACGTGTAAAAACCAGAAATGCAGGACAGGCCATGGAGACATGGGAGCCTTGCTACGCTGATGGGCGGGCTGTAAATTGCCAACAGCCACTCTGGAGAAGTGTACGGCGTGTCCTGAAACATGTAATAAGCACAGCTTAGAGAGCATAGGGCACTTCCACTCATGGGCGTATAAATCGGGAAACCTAAAAATCAACAAGACACAGGCACCCCAAAGTTTAGGGCTGCTCTGTTTCCAAGAACCTCCACTTCGGTACACCTTCAATATCCCAGGAAAGCGAAAAATGGATAAAGAAGTTGTGGTACTTAGGCACAAGGGAATATCACTCAGCCATGAAATCAATGTCATAAGGCTAGTAGCAGCAGGATGAGTGGATTTAGGTACGATGACTCTCAGTGAAATAAGTCACAGAGAAAAAGACACTTATCCTAAGATATCACTGAGAGAGGGAATGTCAAAGTCGCTACACTTGAACTGAATTACAAAACAGAACAGAGTCACACATTTAGAAAACACACTATGGCTGCTTAACGGCAAAGGTGAGGTGGGGTGATGCATAAAACAAGGGTTTGAAATTAGCTCAGATACCGTTCCACAAGCCAAATATGTAATAGACAAGACCTACTCCCTGCTCAGTGAACTGGACTCAACAGCCCCTATTCACCGCCCAAGAATACATCTGACTAGTAAGAGTCTTAAAACCTATGTATTGACCTCTCTCTGCAAGTGAATCAAGAGGGTGTAAAGCGGCATAAACACAGCAGTGAAAAGCAGCTAAACCCCATTATAAAAATAGATTACTTAAAAAAAAACCCCATAAAACAAAGACAGTGAAAGAGAGAGAAATTCTTACAAAATCCGTTCAGGGGCTCTGATGCAACCTGGATTGACCATATCTAGACCCACAGCTGGATGAGACATAAGGCTGGACACTCTTGGGGCTGAGAGGATTGGTGAGCTTGGGTGAGCAAACGCAGACCCTTTAAAGTCATACTGCGTGGTACCCATGCCGTGGGTCCCAAATCTCCAGGTTCAAGGGCATCTTCCTACATCGAAAACATGCGTGGGAAACCCAGAAGACGGTACACCGTGTGACCGGGAAAGGTTTCTCAAACGCACCTCATTTCTCCTCTCCTTGTGCTCGGGTTCGCCATTCCAGCCGCTCGACTAACCATCTCCCTACTTGGAGAATCAGCACCTTTAACCTCCTGTTTCGGACAGGTCGCAATTTGGCCTGAGGATGAACGGGAAGAGGGGGAACCAATGAGAGACTAGCTCTAGGTGTTGGGACAGGCACAGGTCACTCTATTTTCCCATCAGGAAGAAGAATGAACCACAGGCTCAGCCTGCCCCCCGGAACCAGAATACGGCCTGAAGCAATCCTGCGCTTTGGCGGCCAGCTCCCAAAAAAGCCAGTTGACAAATGGAGCTCAGGGGCACTGCAACTCACAAACCTGCAGAGTTATAAATGATAACTCTCGTCCACAAATATATTGAGGGAAGGCAACGAGGAGGATTGGAAAGCAAGGCAGAATTGCAGGAAACAGGTTTCAGGAGGCAGACTCGACTCGCCTTGAAAGCACATGAGAAGCGGCAAAGCGTTGACAATGATGCCCTTGGCCAAAAAGGGCGTATGCGTTTTTTCCTGAATATATTCAGGAAAAAACGCATACGCCCTTTTTGGCCAACCAGGCAAGCCGGAAAGGCAAATCAGCGCTACAAAGAAGTCTCGCTTGCCATCGGTCAAAAGGGCCATGCTGAAAAAAGTGTAAAAACCAGAAATGCAGGACAGGCCATGGAGACATGGGAGCCTTGCTACGCTGATGGGCGGGCTGTAAATTGCCAACAGCCACTCTGGAGAAGTGTACGGTGTGTCCTGAAACATGTAATAAGCACAGCTTAGAGAGCATAGGGCACTTCCACTCATGGGCGTATAAATCGGGAAACCTAAAAATCAACAAGACACAGGCACCCCAAAGTTTAGGGCTGCTCTGTTTCCAAGAACCTCCACTTCGGTACACCTTCAATATCCCAGGAAAGCGAAAAATAGATAAAGAAGTTGTGGTACTTAGGCACAATGGAATATCACTCAGCCATGAAATCAATGTCATAAGGCTAGTAGCAGCAGGATGAGTGGATTTAGGTACGATGACTCTCAGTGAAATAAGTCACAGAGAAAAAGACACTTATCCTAAGATATCACTGAGAGAGGGAATCTCAAAATCGCTACACTTGAACTGAATTACAAAACAGAACAGAGTCACACATTTAGAAAACACACTATGGCTGCTTAACGGGAAAGGTGAGGTGGGGTGATGCATAAAACAAGGGTTTGAAATTAGCTCAGATACCGTTCCACAAGCCAAATATGTAATAGACAAGACCTACTCCCTGCTCAGTGAACTGGACTCAACAGCCCCTATTCACCGCCCAAGAATACATCTGACTAGTAAGAGTCTTAAAACCTATGTATTGACCTCTCTCTGGAAGTGAATCAAGAGGGTGTGAGGCGGCATAAACACAGCAGTGAAAAGCAGCTAAACCCCATTATAAAAATAGATTACTTAAAAAAAAACCCCATAAAACAAAGACAGTGAAAGAGAGAGAAATTCTTACAAAATCCGTTCAGGGGCTCTGATGCAACCTGGATTGACCATATCTAGACCCACAGCTGGATGAGACATGAGGCTGGACACTCTTGGGGCTGAGAGGATTGGTGAGCTTGGGTGAGCAAACGCAGACCCTTTAAAGTCATACTGCGTGGTACCCATGCCGTGGGTCCCAAATCTCCAGGTTCAAGGGCATCTTCCTACATCGAAAACATGCGTGCGAAACCCAGAAGATGGTACACCGTGTGATCGGGAAAGGTTTCTCAAACGCACCTCATTTCTCCTCTCCTTGTGCTCGGGTTCGCCATTCCAGCCGCTCGACTAACCATCTCCCTACTTGGAGAATCAGCACCTTTAACCTCCTGTTTCGGACAGGTCGCAATTTGGCCTGAGGATGAACGGGAAGAGGGGGAACCAATGAGAGACTAGCTCTAGGTGTTGGGACAGGCACAGGTCACTCTATTTTCCCATCAGGAAGAAGAATGAACCACAGGCTCAGCCTGCCCCCCGGAACCAGAATACGGCCTGAAGCAATCCTGCGCTTTGGCGGCCAGCTCCCAAAAAAGCGAGTTGACAAATGGAGCTCAGGGGCACTGCAACTCACAAACCTGCAGAGTTATAAATGATAACTCTCGTCCACAAATATATTGAGGGAAGGCAACGAGGAGGATTGGAAAGCAAGGCAGAATTGCAGGAAACAGGTGTCAGGAGGCAGACTCGACTCGCCTTGAAAGCACATGAAAAGCGGCAAAGCGTTGACAATGATGCCCTTGGCCAAAAAGGGCGTATGCGTTTTTTCCTGAATATATTCAGGAAAAAACGCATACGCCCTTTTTGGCCAACCAGGCAAGCCGGAAAGGCAAATCAGCGCTACAAAGAAGTCTCGCTTGCCATCGGTCAAAAGGGCCATGCTGAAAAAAGTGTAAAAACCAGAAATGCAGGACAGGCCATGGAGACATGGGAGCCTTGCTACGCTGATGGGCGGGCTGTAAATTGCCAACAGCCACTCTGGAGAAGTGTACGGCGTGTCCTGAAACATGTAATAAGCACAGCTTAGAGAGCATAGGGCACTTCCACTCATGGGCGTCTAAATCGGGAAACCTAAAAATCAACAAGACACAGGCACCCCAAAGTTTAGGGCTGCTCTGTTTCCAAGAACCTCCACTTCGGTACACCTTCAATATCCCAGGAAAGCGAAAAATGGATAAAGAAGTTGTGGTACTTAGGCACAAGGGAATATCACTCAGCCATGAAATCAATGTCATAAGGCTAGTAGCAGCAGGATGAGTGGATTTAGGTACGATGACTCTCAGTGAAATAAGTCACAGAGAAAAAGACACTTATCCTAAGATATCACTGAGAGAGGGAATGTCAAAGTCGCTACACTTGAACTGAATTACAAAACAGAACAGAGTCACACATTTAGAAAACACACTATGGCTGCTTAACGGGAAAGGTGAGGTGGGGTGATGCATAAAACAAGGGTTTGAAATTAGCTCAGATACCGTTCCACAAGCCAAATATGTAATAGACAAGACCTACTCCCTGCTCAGTGAACTGGACTCAACAGCCCCTATTCACCGCCCAAGAATACATCTGACTAGTAATAGTCTTAAAACCTATGTATTGACCTCTCTCTGGAAGTGAATCAAGAGGGTGTAAAGCGGCATAAAGACAGCAGTGAAAAGCAGGTAAACCCCATTATAAAAATTGATTACTTAAAAAAAAAACCCCATAAAACAAAGACAGTGAAAGAGAGAGAAATTCTTACAAAATCCCTTCAGGGGCTCTGATGCAACCTGGATTGACCATATCTAGACCCACAGCTGGATGAGACATAAGGCTGGACACTCTTGGGGCTGAGAGGATTGGTGAGCTTGGGTGAGCAAACGCAGACCCTTTAAAGTCATACTGCGTGGTACCCATGCCGTGGGTCCCAAATCTCCAGGTTCAAGGGCATCTTCCTACATCGAAAACATGCGTGCGAAACCCAGAAGATGGTACACCGTGTGACCGGGAAAGTTTTCTCAAACGCACCTCATTTCTCCTCTCCTTGTGCTCGGGTTCGCCATTCCAGCCGCTCGACTAACCATCTCCCTACTTGGAGAATCAGCACCTTTAACCTCCTGTTTCGGACAGGTCGCAATTTGGCCTGAGGATGAACGGGAAGAGGGAGAACCAATGAGAGACTAGCTCTAGGTGTTGGGACAGGCACAGGTCACTCTATTTTCCCATCAGGAAGAAGAATGAACCACAGGCTCAGCCTGCCCCCCGGAACCAGAATACGGCCTGAAGCAATCCTGCGCTTTGGCGGCCAGCTCCCAAAAAAGCGAGTTGAGAAATGGAGCTCAGGGGCACTGCAACTCACAAACCTGCAGAGTTATAAATGATAACTCTCGTCCACAAATATATTGAGGGAAGGCAACGAGGAGGATTGGAAAGCAAGGCAGAATTGCAGGAAACAGGTGTCAGGAGGCAGACTCGACTCGCCTTGAAAGCACATGAAAAGCGGCAAAGCGTTGACAATGATGCCCTTGGCCAAAAAGGGCGTATGCGTTTTTTCCTGAATATATTCAGGAAAAAACGCATACGCCCTTTTTGGCCAACCAGGCAAGCCGGAAAGGCAAATCAGCGCTACAAAGAAGTCTCGCTTGCCATCGGTCAAAAGGGCCATGCTGAAAAAAGTGTAAAAACCAGAAATGCAGGACAGGCCATGGAGACATGGGAGCCTTGCTACGCTGATGGGCGGGCTGTAAATTGCCAACAGCCACTCTGGAGAAGTGTACGGCGTGTCCTGAAACATGTAATAAGCACAGCTTAGAGAGCATAGGGCACTTCCACTCATGGGCGTCTAAATCGGGAAACCTAAAAATCAACAAGACACAGGCACCCCAAAGATTAGGGCTGCTCTGTTTCCAAGAACCTCCACTTCGGTACACCTTCAATATCCCAGGAAAGCGAAAAATGGATAAAGAAGTTGTGGTACTTAGGCACAAGGGAATATCACTCAGCCATGAAATCAATGTCATAAGGCTAGTAGCAGCAGGATGAGTGGATTTAGGTACGATGACTCTCAGTGAAATAAGTCACAGAGAAAAAGACACTTATCCTAAGATATCACTGAGAGAGGGAATGTCAAAGTCGCTACACTTGAACTGAATTACAAAACAGAACAGAGTCACACATTTAGAAAACACACTATGGCTGCTTAACGGGAAAGGTGAGGTGGGGTGATGCATAAAACAAGGGTTTGAAATTAGCTCAGATACCGTTCCACAAGCCAAATATGTAATAGACAAGACCTACTCCCTGCTCAGTGAACTGGACTCAACAGCCCCTATTCACCGCCCAAGAATACATCTGACTAGTAAGAGTCTTAAAACCTATGTATTGATCTCTCTCTGGAAGTGAATCAAGAGGGTGTAAAGCGGCATAAACACAGCAGTGAAAAGCAGCTAAACCCCATTATAAAAATAGATTACTTAAAAAAAAAACCCATAAAACAAAGACAGTGAAAGAGAGAGAAATTCTTACAAAATCCGTTCAGGGGCTCTGATGCAACCTGGATTGACCATATCTAGACCCACAGCTGGATGAGACATAAGGCTGGACACTCTTGGGGCTGAGAGGATTGGTGAGCGTGGGTGAGCAAACGCAGACCCTTTAAAGTCATACTGCGTGGTACCCATGCCGTGGGTCCCAAATCTCCAGGTTCAAGGGCATCTTCCTACATCGAAAACATGCGTGCGAAACCCAGAAGATGGTACACCGTGTGATCGGGAAAGGTTTCTCAAACGCACCTCATTTCTCCTCTCCTTGTGCTCGGGTTCGCCATTCCAGCCGCTCGACTAACCATCTCCCTACTTGGAGAATCAGCACCTTTAACCTCCTGTTTCGGACAGGTCGCAATTTGGCCTGAGGATGAATGGGAAGAGGGGGAACCAATGAGAGACTAGCTCTAGGTGTTGGGACAGGCACAGGTCACTCTATTTTCCCATCAGGAAGAAGAATGAACCACAGGCTCAGCCTGCCCCCCGGAACCAGAATACGGCCTGAAGCAATCCTGCGCTTTGGCGGCCAGCTCCCAAAAAAGCGAGTTGACAAATGGAGCTCAGGGGCACTGCAACTCACAAACCTGCAGAGTTATAAATGATAACTCTCGTCCACAAATATATTGAGGGAAGGCAACGAGGAGGATTGGAAAGCAAGGCAGAATTGCAGGAAACAGGTGTCAGGAGGCAGACTCGACTCGCCTTGAAAGCACATGAAAAGCGGCAAAGCGTTGACAATGATGCCCTTGGCCAAAAAGGGCGTATGCGTTTTTTCCTGAATATATTCAGGAAAAAACGCATACGCCCTTTTTGGCCAACCAGGCAAGCCGGAAAGGCAAATCAGCGCTACAAAGAAGTCTCGCTTGCCATCGGTCAAAAGGGCCATGCTGAAAAAAGTGTAAAAACCAGAAATGCAGGACAGGCCATGGAGACATGGGAGCCTTGCTACGCTGATGGGCGGGCTGTAAATTGCCAACAGCCACTCTGGAGAAGTGTACGGCGTGTCCTGAAACATGTAATAAGCACAGCTTAGAGAGCATAGGGCACTTCCACTCATGGGCGTCTAAATCGGGAAACCTAAAAATCAACAAGACACAGGCACCCCAAAGTTTAGGGCTGCTCTGTTTCCAAGAACCTCCACTTCGGTACACCTTCAATATCCCAGGAAAGCGAAAAATGGATAAAGAAGTTGTGGTACTTAGGCACAAGGGAATATCACTCAGCCATGAAATCAATGTCATAAGGCTAGTAGCAGCAGGATGAGTGGATTTAGGTACGATGACTCTCAGTGAAATAAGTCACAGAGAAAAAGACACTTATCCTAAGATATCACTGAGAGAGGGAATGTCAAAGTCGCTACACTTGAACTGAATTACAAAACAGAACAGAGTCACACATTTAGAAAACACACTATGGCTGCTTAACGGGAAAGGTGAGGTGGGGTGATGCATAAAACAAGGGTTTGAAATTAGCTCAGATACCGTTCCACAAGCCAAATATGTAATAGACAAGACCTACTCCCTGCTCAGTGAACTGGACTCAACAGCCCCTATTCACCGCCCAAGAATACATCTGACTAGTAATAGTCTTAAAACCTATGTATTGACCTCTCTCTGGAAGTGAATCAAGAGGGTGTAAAGCGGCATAAAGACAGCAGTGAAAAGCAGGTAAACCCCATTATAAAAATTGATTACTTAAAAAAAAAACCCCATAAAACAAAGACAGTGAAAGAGAGAGAAATTCTTACAAAATCCCTTCAGGGGCTCTGATGCAACCTGGATTGACCATATCTAGACCCACAGCTGGATGAGACATAAGGCTGGACACTCTTGGGGCTGAGAGGATTGGTGAGCTTGGGTGAGCAAACGCAGACCCTTTAAAGTCATACTGCGTGGTACCCATGCCGTGGGTCCCAAATCTCCAGGTTCAAGGGCATCTTCCTACATCGAAAACATGCGTGCGAAACCCAGAAGATGGTACACCGTGTGACCGGGAAAGTTTTCTCAAACGCACCTCATTTCTCCTCTCCTTGTGCTCGGGTTCGCCATTCCAGCCGCTCGACTAACCATCTCCCTACTTGGAGAATCAGCACCTTTAACCTCCTGTTTCGGACAGGTCGCAATTTGGCCTGAGGATGAACGGGAAGAGGGAGAACCAATGAGAGACTAGCTCTAGGTGTTGGGACAGGCACAGGTCACTCTATTTTCCCATCAGGAAGAAGAATGAACCACAGGCTCAGCCTGCCCCCCGGAACCAGAATACGGCCTGAAGCAATCCTGCGCTTTGGCGGCCAGCTCCCAAAAAAGCGAGTTGAGAAATGGAGCTCAGGGGCACTGCAACTCACAAACCTGCAGAGTTATAAATGATAACTCTCGTCCACAAATATATTGAGGGAAGGCAACGAGGAGGATTGGAAAGCAAGGCAGAATTGCAGGAAACAGGTGTCAGGAGGCAGACTCGACTCGCCTTGAAAGCACATGAAAAGCGGCAAAGCGTTGACAATGATGCCCTTGGCCAAAAAGGGCGTATGCGTTTTTTCCTGAATATATTCAGGAAAAAACGCATACGCCCTTTTTGGCCAACCAGGCAAGCCGGAAAGGCAAATCAGCGCTACAAAGAAGTCTCGCTTGCCATCGGTCAAAAGGGCCATGCTGAAAAAAGTGTAAAAACCAGAAATGCAGGACAGGCCATGGAGACATGGGAGCCTTGCTACGCTGATGGGCGGGCTGTAAATTGCCAACAGCCACTCTGGAGAAGTGTACGGCGTGTCCTGAAACATGTAATAAGCACAGCTTAGAGAGCATAGGGCACTTCCACTCATGGGCGTCTAAATCGGGAAACCTAAAAATCAACAAGACACAGGCACCCCAAAGATTAGGGCTGCTCTGTTTCCAAGAACCTCCACTTCGGTACACCTTCAATATCCCAGGAAAGCGAAAAATGGATAAAGAAGTTGTGGTACTTAGGCACAAGGGAATATCACTCAGCCATGAAATCAATGTCATAAGGCTAGTAGCAGCAGGATGAGTGGATTTAGGTACGATGACTCTCAGTGAAATAAGTCACAGAGAAAAAGACACTTATCCTAAGATATCACTGAGAGAGGGAATGTCAAAGTCGCTACACTTGAACTGAATTACAAAACAGAACAGAGTCACACATTTAGAAAACACACTATGGCTGCTTAACGGGAAAGGTGAGGTGGGGTGATGCATAAAACAAGGGTTTGAAATTAGCTCAGATACCGTTCCACAAGCCAAATATGTAATAGACAAGACCTACTCCCTGCTCAGTGAACTGGACTCAACAGCCCCTATTCACCGCCCAAGAATACATCTGACTAGTAAGAGTCTTAAAACCTATGTATTGATCTCTCTCTGGAAGTGAATCAAGAGGGTGTAAAGCGGCATAAACACAGCAGTGAAAAGCAGCTAAACCCCATTATAAAAATAGATTACTTAAAAAAAAAACCCATAAAACAAAGACAGTGAAAGAGAGAGAAATTCTTACAAAATCCGTTCAGGGGCTCTGATGCAACCTGGATTGACCATATCTAGACCCACAGCTGGATGAGACATAAGGCTGGACACTCTTGGGGCTGAGAGGATTGGTGAGCGTGGGTGAGCAAACGCAGACCCTTTAAAGTCATACTGCGTGGTACCCATGCCGTGGGTCCCAAATCTCCAGGTTCAAGGGCATCTTCCTACATCGAAAACATGCGTGCGAAACCCAGAAGATGGTACACCGTGTGATCGGGAAAGGTTTCTCAAACGCACCTCATTTCTCCTCTCCTTGTGCTCGGGTTCGCCATTCCAGCCGCTCGACTAACCATCTCCCTACTTGGAGAATCAGCACCTTTAACCTCCTGTTTCGGACAGGTCGCAATTTGGCCTGAGGATGAACGGGAAGAGGGGGAACCAATGAGAGACTAGCTCTAGGTGTTGGGACAGGCACAGGTCACTCTATTTTCCCATCAGGAAGAAGAATGAACCACAGGCTCAGCCTGCCCCCCGGAACCAGAATACGGCCTGAAGCAATCCTGCGCTTTGGCGGCCAGCTCCCAAAAAAGCGAGTTGACAAATGGAGCTCAGGGGCACTGCAACTCACAAACCTGCAGAGTTATAAATGATAACTCTCGTCCACAAATATATTGAGGGAAGGCAACGAGGAGGATTGGAAAGCAAGGCAGAATTGCAGGAAACAGGTGTCAGGAGGCAGACTCGACTCGCCTTGAAAGCACATGAAAAGCGGCAAAGCGTTGACAATGATGCCCTTGGCCAAAAAGGGCGTATGCGTTTTTTCCTGAATATATTCAGGAAAAAACGCATACGCCCTTTTTGGCCAACCAGGCAAGCCGGAAAGGCAAATCAGCGCTACAAAGAAGTCTCGCTTGCCATCGGTCAAAAGGGCCATGCTGAAAAAAGTGTAAAAACCAGAAATGCAGGACAGGCCATGGAGACATGGGAGCCTTGCTACGCTGATGGGCGGGCTGTAAATTGCCAACAGCCACTCTGGAGAAGTGTACGGCGTGTCCTGAAACATGTAATAAGCACAGCTTAGAGAGCATAGGGCACTTCCACTCATGGGCGTATCAATCGGGAAACCTAAAAATCAACAAGACACAGGCACCCCAAAGTTTAGGGCTGCTCTGTTTCCAAGAACCTCCACTTCGGTACACCTTCAATATCCCAGGAAAGCGAAAAATGGATAAAGAAGTTGTGGTACTTAGGCACAAGGGAATATCACTCAGCCATGAAATCAATGTCATAAGGCTAATAGCAGCCGGATGAGTGGATTTAGGTACGATGACTCTCAGTGAAATAAGTCACAGAGAAAAAGACACTTATCCTAAGATATCACTGAGAGAGGGAATGTCAAAGTCGCTACACTTGAACTGAATTACAAAACAGAACAGAGTCACACATTTAGAAAACACACTATGGCTGCTTAACGGGAAAGGTGAGGTGGGGTGATGCATAAAACAAGGGTTTGAAATTAGCTCAGATACCGTTCCACAAGCCAAATATGTAATAGACAAGACCTACTCCCTGCTCAGTGAACTGGACTCAACAGCCCCTATTCACCGCCCAAGAATACATCTGACTAGTAAGAGTCTTAAAACCTATGTATTGACCTCTCTCTGGAAGTGAATCAAGAGGGTGTAAAGCGGCATAAACACAGCAGTGAAAAGCAGCTAAACCCCATTATAAAAATAGATTACTTAAAAAAAAACCCCATAAAACAAAGACAGTGAAAGAGAGAGAAATTCTTACAAAATCCGTTCAGGGGCTCTGATGCAACCTGGATTGACCATATCTAGACCCACAGCTGGATGAGACATGAGGCTGGACACTCTTGGGGCTGAGAGGATTGGTGAGCTTGGGTGAGCAAACGCAGACCCTTTAAAGTCATACTGCGTGGTACCCATGCCGTGGGTCCCAAATCTCCAGGTTCAAGGGCATCTTCCTACATCGAAAACATGCGTGCGAAACCCAGAAGATGGTACACCGTGTGATCGGGAAAGGTTTCTCAAACGCACCTCATTTCTCCTCTCCTTGTGCTCGGATTCGCCATTCCAGCCGCTCGACTAACCATCTCCCTACTTGGAGAATCAGCACCTTTAACCTCCTGTTTCGGACAGGTCGCAATTTGGCCTGAGGATGAACGGGAAGAGGGGGAACCAATGAGAGACTAGCTCTAGGTGTTGGGACAGGCACAGGTCACTCTATTTTCCCATCAGGAAGAAGAATGAACCACAGGCTCAGCCTGCCCCCCGGAACCAGAATACGGCCTGAAGCAATCCTGCGCTTTGGCGGCCAGCTCCCAAAAAAGCGAGTTGACAAATGGAGCTCAGGGGCACTGCAACTCACAAACCTGCAGAGTTATAAATGATAACTCTCGTCCACAAATATATTGAGGGAAGGCAACGAGGAGGATTGGAAAGCAAGGCAGAATTGCAGGAAACAGGTTTCAGGAGGCAGACTCGTCTCGCCTTGAAAGCACATGAAAAGCGGCAAAGCGTTGACAATGATGCCCTTGGCCAAAAAGGGCGTATGCGTTTTTTCCTGAATATATTCAGGAAAAAACGCATACGCCCTTTTTGGCCAACCAGGCAAGCCGGAAAGGCAAATCAGCGCTACAAAGAAGTCTCGCTTGCCATCGGTCAAAAGGGCCATGCTGAAAAAAGTGTAAAAACCAGAAATGCAGGACAGGCCATGGAGACATGGGAGCCTTGCTACGCTGATGGGCGGGCTGTAAATTGCCAACAGCCACTCTGGAGAAGTCTACGGCGTGTCCTGAAACATGTAATAAGCACAGCTTAGAGAGCATAGGGCACTTCCACTCATGGGCGTCTAAATCGGGAAACCTAAAAATCAACAAGACACAGGCACCCCAAAGTTTAGGGCTGCTCTGTTTCCAAGAACCTCCACTTCGGTACACCTTCAATATCCCAGGAAAGCGAAAAATGGATAAAGAAGTTGTGGTACTTAGGCACAATGGAATATCACTCAGCCATGAAATCAATGTCATAAGGCTAGTAGCAGCAGGATGAGTGGATTTAGGTACGATGACTCTCAGTGAAATAAGTCACAGAGAAAAAGACACTTATCCTAAGATATCACTGAGAGAGGGAATGTCAAAGTCGCTACACTTGAACTGAATTACAAAACAGAACAGAGTCACACATTTAGAAAACACACTATGGCTGCTTAACGGGAAAGGTGAGGTGGGGTGATGCATAAAACAAGGGTTTGAAATTAGCTCAGATACCGTTCCACAAGCCAAATATGTAATAGACAAGACCTACTCCCTGCTCAGTGAACTGGACTCAACAGCCCCTATTCACCGCCCAAGAATACATCTGACTAGTAAGAGTCTTAAAACCTATGTATTGACCTCTCTCTGGAAGTGAATCAAGAGGGTGTAAAGCGGCATAAACACAGCAGTGAAAAGCAGCTAAACCCCATTATAAAAATTGATTACTTAAAAAAAAACCCCATAAAACAAAGACAGTGAAAGAGAGAGAAATTCTTACAAAATCCGTTCAGGGGCTCTGATGCAACCTGGATTGACCATATCTAGACCCACAGCTGGATGAGACATAAGGCTGGACACTCTTGGGGCTGAGAGGATTGGTGAGCTTGGGTGAGCAAACGCAGACCCTTTAAAGTCATACTGCGTGGTACCCATGCCGTGGGTCCCAAATCTCCAGGTTCAAGGGCATCTTCCTACATCGAAAACATGCGTGCGAAACCCAGAAGATGGTACACCGTGTGACCGGGAAAGGTTTCTCAAACGCACCTCATTTCTCCTCTCCTTGTGCTCGGGTTCGCCATTCCAGCCGCTCGACTAACCATCTCCCTACTTGGAGAATCACCACCTTTAACCTCCTGTTTCGGACAGGTCGCAATTTGGCCTGAGGATGAACGGGAAGAGGGAGAACCAATGAGAGACTAGCTCTAGGTGTTGGGACAGGCACAGGTCACTCTATTTTCCCATCAGGAAGAAGAATGAACCACAGGCTCAGCCTGCCCCCCGGAACCAGAATACGGCCTGAAGCAATCCTGCGCTTTGGCGGCCAGCTCCCAAAAAAGCCAGTTGACAAATGGAGCTCAGGGGCACTGCAACTCACAAACCTGCAGAGTTATAAATGATAACTCTCGTCCACAAATATATTGAGGGAAGGCAACGAGGAGGATTGGAAAGCAAGGCAGAATTGCAGGAAACAGGTGTCAGGAGGCAGACTCGACTCGCCTTGAAAGCACATGAAAAGCGGCAAAGCGTTGACAATGATGCCCTTGGCCAAAAAGGGCGTATGCGTTTTTTCCTGAATATATTCAGGAAAAAACGCATACGCCCTTTTTGGCCAACCAGGCAAGCCGGAAAGGCAAATCAGCGCTACAAAGAAGTCTCGCTTGCCATCGGTCAAAAGGGCCATGCTGAAAAAAGTGTAAAAACCAGAAATGCAGGACAGGCCATGGAGACATGGGAGCCTTGCTACGCTGATGGGCGGGCTGTAAATTGCCAACAGCCACTCTGGAGAAGTGTACGGCGTGTCCTGAAACATGTAATAAGCACAGCTTAGAGAGCATAGGGCACTTCCACTCATGGGCGTCTAAATCGGGAAACCTAAAAATCAACAAGACACAGGCACCCCAAAGTTTAGGGCTGCTCTGTTTCCAAGAACCTCCACTTCGGTACACCTTCAATATCCCAGGAAAGCGAAAAATGGATAAAGAAGTTGTGGTACTTAGGCACAAGGGAATATCACTCAGCCATGAAATCAATGTCATAAGGCTAGTAGCAGCAGGATGAGTGGATTTAGGTACGATGACTCTCAGTGAAATAAGTCACAGAGAAAAAGACACTTATCCTAAGATATCACTGAGAGAGGGAATGTCAAAGTCGCTACACTTGAACTGAATTACAAAACAGAACAGAGTCACACATTTAGAAAACACACTATGGCTGCTTAACGGGAAAGGTGAGGTGGGGTGATGCATAAAACAAGGGTTTGAAATTAGCTCAGATACCGTTCCACAAGCCAAATATGTAATAGACAAGACCTACTCCCTGCTCAGTGAACTGGACTCAACAGCCCCTATTCACCGCCCAAGAATACATCTGACTAGTAAGAGTCTTAAAACCTATGTATTGACCTCTCTCTGGAAGTGAATCAAGAGGGTGTAAAGCGGCATAAACACAGCAGTGAAAAGCAGGTAAACCCCATTATAAAAATTGATTACTTAAAAAAAAAACCCCATAAAACAAAGACAGTGAAAGAGAGAGAAATTCTTACAAAATCCGTTCAGGGGCTCTGATGCAACCTGGATTGACCATATCTAGACCCACAGCTGGATGAGACATAAGGCTGGACACTCTTGGGGCTGAGAGGATTGGTGAGCTTGGGTGAGCAAACGCAGACCCTTTAAAGTCATACTGCGTGGTACCCATGCCGTGGGTCCCAAATCTCCAGGTTCAAGGGCATCTTCCTACATCGAAAACATGCGTGCGAAACCCAGAAGATGGTACACCGTGTGACCGGGAAAGTTTTCTCAAACGCACCTCATTTCTCCTCTCCTTGTGCTCGGGTTCGCCATTCCAGCCGCTCGACTAACCATCTCCCTACTTGGAGAATCACCACCTTTAACCTCCTGTTTCGGACAGGTCGCAATTTGGCCTGAGGATGAACGGGAAGAGGGAGAACCAATGAGAGACTAGCTCTAGGTGTTGGGACAGGCACAGGTCACTCTATTTTCCCATCAGGAAGAAGAATGAACCACAGGCTCAGCCTGCCCCCCGGAACCAGAATACGGCCTGAAGCAATCCTGCGCTTTGGCGGCCAGCTCCCAAAAAAGCCAGTTGACAAATGGAGCTCAGGGGCACTGCAACTCACAAACCTGCAGAGTTATAAATGATAACTCTCGTCCACAAATATATTGAGGGAAGGCAACGAGGAGGATTGGAAAGCAAGGCAGAATTGCAGGAAACAGGTGTCAGGAGGCAGACTCGACTCGCCTTGAAAGCACATGAAAAGCGGCAAAGCGTTGACAATGATGCCCTTGGCCAAAAAGGGCGTATGCGTTTTTTCCTGAATATATTCAGGAAAAAACGCATACGCCCTTTTTGGCCAACCAGGCAAGCTGGAAAGGCAAATCAGCGCTACAAAGAAGTCTCGCTTGCCATCGGTCAAAAGGGCCATGCTGAAAAAAGTGTAAAAACCAGAAATGCAGGACAGGCCATGGAGACATGGGAGCCTTGCTACGCTGATGGGCGGGCTGTAAATTGCCAACAGCCACTCTGGAGAAGTGTACGGCGTGTCCTGAAACATGTAATAAGCACAGCTTAGAGAGCATAGGGCACTTCCACTCATGGGCGTCTAAATCGGGAAACCTAAAAATCAACAAGACACAGGCACCCCAAAGTTTAGGGCTGCTCTGTTTCCAAGAACCTCCACTTCGGTACACCTTCAATATCCCAGGAAAGCGAAAAATGGATAAAGAAGTTGTGGTACTTAGGCACAAGGGAATATCACTCAGCCATGAAATCAATGTCATAAGGCTAGTAGCAGCAGGATGAGTGGATTTAGGTACGATGACTCTCAGTGAAATAAGTCACAGAGAAAAAGACACTTATCCTAAGATATCACTGAGAGAGGGAATGTCAAAGTCGCTACACTTGAACTGAATTACAAAACAGAACAGAGTCACACATTTAGAAAACACACTATGGCTGCTTAACGGGAAAGGTGAGGTGGGGTGATGCATAAAACAAGGGTTTGAAATTAGCTCAGATACCGTTCCACAAGCCAAATATGTAATAGACAAGACCTACTCCCTGCTCAGTGAACTGGACTCAACAGCCCCTATTCACCGCCCAAGAATACATCTGACTAGTAAGAGTCTTAAAACCTATGTATTGACCTCTCTCTGGAAGTGAATCAAGAGGGTGTAAAGCGGCATAAACACAGCAGTGAAAAGCAGGTAAACCCCATTATAAAAATTGATTACTTAAAAAAAAAACCCCATAAAACAAAGACAGTGAAAGAGAGAGAAATTCTTACAAAATCCGTTCAGGGGCTCTGATGCAACCTGGATTGACCATATCTAGACCCACAGCTGGATGAGACATAAGGCTGGATACTCTTGGGGCTGAGAGGATTGGTGAGCTTGGGTGAGCAAACGCAGACCCTTTAAAGTCATACTGCGTGGTACCCATGCCGTGGGTCCCAAATCTCCAGGTTCAAGGGCATCTTCCTACATCGAAAACATGCGTGCGAAACCCAGAAGATGGTACACCGTGTGACCGGGAAAGGTTTCTCAAACGCACCTCATTTCTCCTCTCCTTGTGCTCGGGTTCGCCATTCCAGCCGCTCGACTAACCATCTCCCTACTTGGAGAATCACCACCTTTAACCTCCTGTTTCGGACAGGTCGCAATTTGGCCTGAGGATGAACGGGAAGAGGGAGAACCAATGAGAGACTAGCTCTAGGAGTTGGGACAGGCACAGGTCACTCTATTTTCCCATCAGGAAGAAGAATGAACCACAGACTCAGCCTGCCCCCCGGAACCAGAATACGGCCTGAAGCAATCCTGCGCTTTGGCGGCCAGCTCCCAAAAAAGCCAGTTGACAAATGGAGCTCAGGGGCACTGCAACTCACAAACCTGCAGAGTTATAAATGATAACTCTCGTCCACAAATATATTGAGGGAAGGCAACGAGGAGGATTGGAAAGCAAGGCAGAATTGCAGGAAACAGGTGTCAGGAGGCAGACTCGACTCGCCTTGAAAGCACATGAAAAGCGGCAAAGCGTTGACAATGATGCCCTTGGCCAAAAAGGGCGTATGCGTTTTTTCCTGAATATATTCAGGAAAAAACGCATACGCCCTTTTTGGCCAACCAGGCAAGCCGGAAAGGCAAATCAGCGCTACAAAGAAGTCTCGCTTGCCATCGGTCAAAAGGGCCATGCTGAAAAAAGTGTAAAAACCAGAAATGCAGGACAGGCCATGGAGACATGGGAGCCTTGCTACGCTGATGGGCGGGCTGTAAATTGCCAACAGCCACTCTGGAGAAGTCTACGGCGTGTCCTGAAACATGTAATAAGCACAGCTTAGAGAGCATAGGGCACTTCCACTCATGGGCGTCTAAATCGGGAAACCTAAAAATCAACAAGACACAGGCACCCCAAAGTTTAGGGCTGCTCTGTTTCCAAGAACCTCCACTTCGGTACACCTTCAATATCCCAGGAAAGCGAAAAATGGATAAAGAAGTTGTGGTACTTAGGCACAAGGGAATATCACTCAGCCATGAAATCAATGTCATAAGGCTAGTAGCAGCAGGATGAGTGGATTTAGGTACGATGACTCTCAGTGAAATAAGTCACAGAGAAAAAGACACTTATCCTAAGATATCACTGAGAGAGGGAATGTCAAAGTCGCTACACTTGAACTGAATTACAAAACAGAACAGAGTCACACATTTAGAAAACACACTATGGCTGCTTAACGGGAAAGGTGAGGTGGGGTGATGCATAAAACAAGGGTTTGAAATTAGCTCAGATACCGTTCCACAAGCCAAATATGTAATAGACAAGACCTACTCCCTGCTCAGTGAACTGGACTCAACAGCCCCTATTCACCGCCCAAGAATACATCTGACTAGTAAGAGTCTTAAAACCTATGTATTGACCTCTCTCTGGAAGTGAATCAAGAGGGTGTAAAGCGGCATAAACACAGCAGTGAAAAGCAGCTAAACCCCATTATAAAAATTGATTACTTAAAAAAAAAACCCCATAAAACAAAGACAGTGAAAGAGAGAGAAATTCTTACAAAATCCGTTCAGGGGCTCTGATGCAACCTGGATTGACCATATCTAGACCCACAGCTGGATGAGACATAAGGCTGGACACTCTTGGGGCTGAGAGGATTGGTGAGCTTGGGTGAGCAAACGCAGACCCTTTAAAGTCATACTGCGTGGTACCCATGCCGTGGGTCCCAAATCTCCAGGTTCAAGGGCATCTTCCTACATCGAAAACATGCGTGCGAAACCCAGAAGATGGTACACCGTGTGATCGGGAAAGGTTTCTCAAACGCACCTCATTTCTCCTCTCCTTGTGCTCGGGTTCGCCATTCCAGCCGCTCGACTAACCATCTCCCTACTTGGAGAATCAGCACCTTTAACCTCCTGTTTCGGACAGGTCGCAATTTGGCCTGAGGATGAACGGGAAGAGGGGGAACCAATGAGAGACTAGCTCTAGGTGTTGGGACAGGCACAGGTCACTCTATTTTCCCATCAGGAAGAAGAATGAACCACAGGCTCAGCCTGCCCCCCGGAACCAGAATACGGCCTGAAGCAATCCTGCGCTTTGGCGGCCAGCTCCCAAATAAGCGAGTTGACAAATGGAGCTCAGGGGCACTGCAACTCACAAACCTGCAGAGTTATAAATGATAACTCTCATCCACAAATATATTGAGGGAAGGCAACGAGGAGGATTGGAAAGCAAGGCAGAATTGCAGGAAACAGGTTTCAGGAGGCAGACTCGACTCGCCTTGAAAGCACATGAAAAGCGGCAAAGCGTTGACAATGATGCCCTTGGCCAAAAAGGGCGTATGCGTTTTTTCCTGAATATATTCAGGAAAAAACGCATACGCCCTTTTTGGCCAACCAGGCAAGCCGGAAAGGCAAATCAGCGCTACAAAGAAGTCTCGCTTGCCATCGGTCAAAAGGGCCATGCTGAAAAAAGTGTAAAAACCAGAAATGCAGGACAGGCCATGGAGACATGGGAGCCTTGCTATGCTGATGGGCGGGCTGTAAATTGCCAACAGCCACTCTGGAGAAGTGTACGGCGTGTCCTGAAACATGTAATAAGCACAGCTTAGAGAGCATAGGGCACTTCCACTCATGGGCGTCTAAATCGGGAAACCTAAAAATCAACAAGACACAGGCACCCCAAAGTTTAGGGCTGCTCTGTTTCCAAGAACCTCCACTTCGGTACACCTTCAATATCCCAGGAAAGCGAAAAATGGATAAAGAAGTTGTGGTACTTAGGCACAAGGGAATATCACTCAGCCATGAAATCAATGTCATAAGGCTAGTAGCAGCAGGATGAGTGGATTTAGGTACGATGACTCTCAGTGAAATAAGTCACAGAGAAAAAGACACTTATCCTAAGATATCACTGAGAGAGGGAATGTCAAAGTCGCTACACTTGAACTGAATTACAAAACAGAACAGAGTCACACATTTAGAAAACACACTATGGCTGCTTAACGGGAAAGGTGAGGTGGGGTGATGCATAAAACAAGGGTTTGAAATTAGCTCAGATACCGTTCCACAAGCCAAATATGTAATAGACAAGACCTACTCCCTGCTCAGTGAACTGGACTCAACAGCCCCTATTCACCGCCCAAGAATACATCTGACTAGTAAGAGTCTTAAAACCTATGTATTGACCTCTCTCTGGAAGTGAATCAAGAGGGTGTAAAGCGGCATAAACACAGCAGTGAAAAGCAGGTAAACCCCATTATAAAAATAGATTACTTAAAAAAAAAACCCATAAAACAAAGACAGTGAAAGAGAGAGAAATTCTTACAAAATCCGTTCAGGGGCTCTGATGCAACCTGGATTGACCATATCTAGACCCACAGCTGGATGAGACATAAGGCTGGACACTCTTGGGGCTGAGAGGATTGGTGAGCTTGGGTGAGCAAACGCAGACCCTTTAAAGTCATACTGCGTGGTACCCATGCCGTGGGTCCCAAATCTCCAGGTTCAAGGGCATCTTCCTACATCGAAAACATGCGTGGGAAACTCAGAAGATGGTACACCGTGTGATCGGGAAAGGTTTCTCAAACGCACCTCATTTCTCCTCTCCGTGTGCTCGGGTTCGCCATTCCAGCCGCTCGACTAACCATCTCCCTACTTGGAGAATCAGCACCTTTAACCTCCTGTTTCGGACAGGTCGCAATTTGGCCTGAGGATGAACGGGAAGAGGGGGAACCAATGAGAGACTAGCTCTAGGTGTTGGGACAGGCACAGGTCACTCTATTTTCCCATCAGGAAGAAGAATGAACCACAGGCTCAGCCTGCCCCCCGGAACCAGAATACGGCCTGAAGCAATCCTGCGCTTTGGCGGCCAGCTCCCAAAAAAGCGAGTTGACAAATGGAGCTCAGGGGCACTGCAACTCACAAACCTGCAGAGTTATAAATGATAACTCTCGTCCACAAATATATTGAGGGAAGGCAACGAGGAGGATTGGAAAGCAAGGCAGAATTGCAGGAAACAGGTGTCAGGAGGCAGACTCGACTCGCCTTGAAAGCACATGAAAAGCGGCAAAGCGTTGACAATGATGCCCTTGGCCAAAAAGGGCGTATGCGTTTTTTCCTGAATATATTCAGGGAAAAACGCATACGCCCTTTTTGGCCAACCAGGCAAGCCGGAAAGGCAAATCAGCGCTACAAAGAAGTCTCGCTTGCCATCGGTCAAAAGGGCCATGCTGAAAAAAGTGTAAAAACCAGAAATGCAGGACAGGCCATGGAGACATGGGAGCCTTGCTACGCTGATGGGCGGGCTGTAAATTGCCAACAGCCACTCTGGAGAAGTGTACGGCGTGTCCTGAAACATGTAATAAGCACAGCTTAGAGAGCATAGGGCACTTCCACTCATGGGCGTATAAATCGGGAAACCTAAAAATCAACAAGACACAGGCACCCCAAAGTTTAGGGCTGCTCTGTTTCCAAGAACCTCCACTTCGGTACACCTTCAATATCCCAGGAAAGCGAAAAATGGATAAAGAAGTTGTGGTACTTAGGCACAAGGGAATATCACTCAGCCATGAAATCAATGTCATAAGGCTAGTAGCAGCAGGATGAGTGGATTTAGGTACGATGACTCTCAGTGAAATAAGTCACAGAGAAAAAGACACTTATCCTAAGATATCACTGAGAGAGGGAATGTCAAAGTCGCTACACTTGAACTGAATTACAAAACAGAACAGAGTCACACATTTAGAAAACACACTATGGCTGCTTAACGGGAAAGGTGAGGTGGGGTGATGCATAAAACAAGGGTTTGAAATTAGCTCAGATACCGTTCCACAAGCCAAATATGTAATAGACAAGACCTACTCCCTGCTCAGTGAACTGGACTCAACAGCCCCTATTCACCGCCCAAGAATATATCTGACTAGTAAGAGTCTTAAAACCTATGTATTGACCTCTCTCTGGAAGTGAATCAAGAGGGTGTAAAGCGGCATAAACACAGCAGTGAAAAGCAGCTAAACCCCATTATAAAAATAGATTACTTAAAAAAAAAACCCATAAAACAAAGACAGTGAAAGAGAGAGAAATTCTTACAAAATCCGTTCAGGGGCTCTGATGCAACCTGGATTGACCATATCTAGACCCACAGCTGGATGAGACATAAGGCTGGACACTCTTGGGGCTGAGAGGATTGGTGAGCTTGGGTGAGCAAACGCAGACCCTTTAAAGTCATACTGCCTGGTACCCATGCCGTGGGTCCCAAATCTCCAGGTTCAAGGGCATCTTCCTACATCGAAAACATGCGTGGGAAACCCAGAAGATGGTACACCGTGTGATCGGGAAAGGTTTCTCAAACGCACCTCATTTCTCCTCTCCGTGTGCTCGGGTTCGCCATTCCAGCCGCTCGACTAACAATCTCCCTACTTGGAGAATCAGCACCTTTAACCTCCTGTTTCGGACAGGTCGCAATTTGGCCTGAGGATGAACGGGAAGAGGGGGAACCAATGACAGACTAGCTCTAGGTGTTGGGACAGGCACAGGTCACTCTATTTTCCCATCAGGAAGAAGAATGAACCACAGGCGCAGCCTGCCCCCCGGAACCAGAATACGGCCTGAAGCAATCCTGCGCTTTGGCGGCCAGCTCCCAAAAAAGCGAGTTGACAAATGGAGCTCAGGGGCACTGCAACTCACAAACCTGCAGAGTTATAAATGATAACTCTCGTCCACAAATATATTGAGGGAAGGCAACGAGGAGGATTGGAAAGCAAGGCAGAATTGCAGGAAACAGGTTTCAGGAGGCAGACTCGACTCGCCTTGAAAGCACATGAAAAGCGGCAAAGCGTTGACAATGATGCCCTTGGCCAAAAAGGGCGTATGCGTTTTTTCCTGAATATATTCAGGAAAAAACGCATACGCCCTTTTTGGCCAACCAGGCAAGCCGGAAAGGCAAATCAGCGCTACAAAGAAGTCTCGCTTGCCATCGGTCAAAAGGGCCATGCTGAAAAAAGTGTAAAAACCAGAAATGCAGGACAGGCCATGGAGACATGGGAGCCTTGCTACGCTGATGGGCGGGCTGTAAATTGCCAACAGCCACTCTGGAGAAGTGTACGGCGTGTCCTGAAACATGTAATAAGCACAGCTTAGAGAGCATAGGGCACTTCCACTCATGGGCGTATAAATCGGGAAACCTAAAAATCAACAAGACACAGGCACCCCAAAGTTTAGGGCTGCTCTGTTTCCAAGAACCTCCACTTCGGTACACCTTCAATATCCCAGGAAAGCGAAAAATGGATAAAGAAGTTGTGGTACTTAGGCACAAGGGAATATCACTCAGCCATGAAATCAATGTCATAAGGCTAGTAGCAGCAGGATGAGTGGATTTAGGTACGATGACTCTCAGTGAAATAAGTCACAGAGAGAAAGACACTTATCCTAAGATATCACTGAGAGAGGGAATGTCAAAGTCGCTACACTTGAACTGAATTACAAAACAGAACAGAGTCACACATTTAGAAAACACACTATGGCTGCTTAACGGGAAAGGTGAGGTGGGGTGATGCATAAAACAAGGGTTTGAAATTAGCTCAGATACCGTTCCACAAGCCAAATATGTAATAGACAAGACCTACTCCCTGCTCAGTGAACTGGACTCAACAGCCCCTATTCACCGCCCAAGAATACATCTGAGTAGTAAGAGTCTTAAAACCTATGTATTGACCTCTCTCTGGAAGTGAATCAAGAGGGTGTAAAGCGGCATAAACACAGCAGTGAAAAGCAGCTAAACCCCATTATAAAAATAGATTACTTAAAAAAAAACCCCATAAAACAAAGACAGTGAAAGAGAGAGAAATTCTTACAAAATCCGTTCAGGGGCTCTGATGCAACCTGGATTGACCATATCTAGACCCACAGCTGGATGAGACATAAGGCTGGACACTCTTGGGGCTGAGAGGATTGGTGAGCTTGGGTGAGCAAACGCAAACCCTTTAAAGTCATACTGCGTGGTACCCATGCCGTGGGTCCCAAATCTCCAGGTTCAAGGGCATCTTCCTACATCGAAAACATGCGTGCGAAACCCAGAAGATGGTACACCGTGTGATCGGGAAAGGTTTCTCAAACGCACCTCATTTCTCCTCTCCTTGTGCTCGGGTTCGCCATTCCAGCCGCTCGACTAACCATCTCCCTACTTGGAGAATCAGCACCTTTAACCTCCTGTTTCGGACAGGTCGCAATTTGGCCTGAGGATGAACGGGACGAGGGGGAACCAATGAGAGACTAGCTCTAGGTGTTGGGACAGGCACAGGTCACTCTATTTTCCCATCAGGAAGAAGAATGAACCACAGGCTCAGCCTGCCCCCCGGAACCAGAATACGGCCTGAAGCAATCCTGCGCTTTGGCGGCCAGCTCCCAAAAAAGCGAGTTGACAAATGGAGCTCAGGGGCACTGCAACTCACAAACCTGCAGAGTTATAAATGATAACTCTCGTCCACAAATATATTGAGGGAAGGCAACGAGGAGGATTGGAAAGCAAGGCAGAATTGCAGGAAACAGGTTTCAGGAGGCAGACTCGACTCGCCTTGAAAGCACATGAAAAGCGGCAAAGCGTTGACAATGATTCCCTTGGCCAAAAAGGACGTATGCGTTTATTCCTGAATATATTCAGGAAAAAACGCATACGTCCTTTTTGGCCAACCAGGCAAGCCGGAAAGGCAAATCAGCGCTACAAAGAAGTCTCGCTTGCCATCGGTCAAAAGGGCCATGCTGAAAAAAGTGTAAAAACCAGAAATGCAGGACAGGCCATGGAGACATGGGAGCCTTGCTACGCTGATGGGCGGGCTGTAAATTGCCAACAGCCACTCTGGAGAAGTGTACGGCGTGTCCTGAAACATGTAATAAGCACAGCTTAGAGAGCATAGGGCACTTCCACTCATGGGCGTCTAAATCGGGAAACCTAAAAATCAACAAGACACAGGCACCCCAAAGTTTAGGGCTGCTCTGTTTCCAAGAACCTCCACTTCGGTACACCTTCAATATCCCAGGAAAGCGAAAAATGGATAAAGAAGTTGTGGTACTTAGGCACAAGGGAATATCACTCAGCCATGAAATCAATGTCATAAGGCTAGTAGCAGCAGGATGAGTGGATTTAGGTACGATGACTCTCAGTGAAATAAGTCACAGAGAAAAAGACACTTATCCTAAGATATCACTGAGAGAGGGAATGTCAAAGTCGCTACACTTGAACTGAATTACAAAACAGAACAGAGTCACACATTTAGAAAACACACTATGGCTGCTTAACGGGAAAGGTGAGGTGGGGTGATGCATAAAACAAGGGTTTGAAATTAGCTCAGATACCGTTCCACAAGCCAAATATGTAATAGACAAGACCTACTCCCTGCTCAGTGAACTGGACTCAACAGCCCCTATTCACCGCCCAAGAATACATCTGACTAGTAAGAGTCTTAAAACCTATGTATTGACCTCTCTCTGGAAGTGAATCAAGAGGGTGTAAAGCGGCATAAACACAGCAGTGAAAAGCAGGTAAACCCCATTATAAAAATAGATTACTTAAAAAAAAAAACCCATAAAACAAAGACAGTGAAAGAGAGAGAAATTCTTACAAAATCCGTTCAGGGGCTCTGATGCAACCTGGATTGACCATATCTAGACCCACAGCTGGATGAGACATAAGGCTGGACACTCTTGGGGCTGAGAGGATTGGTGAGCTTGGGTGAGCAAACGCAGACCCTTTAAAGTCATACTGCGTGGTACCCATGCCGTGGGTCCCAAATCTCCAGGTTCAAGGGCATCTTCCTACATCGAAAACATGCGTGGGAAACCCAGAAGATGGTACACCGTGTGATCGGGAAAGGTTTCTCAAACGCACCTCATTTCTCCTCTCCGTGTGCTCGGGTTCGCCATTCCAGCCGCTCGACTAACCATCTCCCTACTTGGAGAATCAGCACCTTTAACCTCCTGTTTCGGACAGGTCGCAATTTGGCCTGAGGATGAACGGGAAGAGGGGGAACCAATGAGAGACTAGCTCTAGGTGTTGGGACAGGCACAGGTCACTCTATTTTCCCATCAGGAAGAAGAATGAACCACAGGCTCAGCCTGCCCCCCGGAACCAGAATACGGCCTGAAGCAATCCTGCGCTTTGGCGGCCAGCTCCCAAAAAAGCGAGTTGACAAATGGAGCTCAGGGGCACTGCAACTCACAAACCTGCAGAGTTATAAATGATAACTCTCGTCCACAAATATATTGAGGGAAGGCAACGAGGAGGATTGGAAAGCAAGGCAGAATTGCAGGAAACAGGTGTCAGGAGGCAGACTCGACTCGCCTTGAAAGCACATGAAAAGCGGCAAAGCGTTGACAATGATGCCCTTGGCCAAAAAGGGCGTATGCGTTTTTTCCTGAATATATTCAGGAAAAAACGCATACGCCCTTTTTGGCCAACCAGGCAAGCCGGAAAGGCAAATCAGCGCTACAAAGAAGTCTCGCTTGCCATCGGTCAAAAGGGCCATGCTGAAAAAAGTGTAAAAACCAGAAATGCAGGACAGGCCATGGAGACATGGGAGCCTTGCTACGCTGATGGGCGGGCTGTAAATTGCCAACAGCCACTCTGGAGAAGTGTACGGCGTGTCCTGAAACATGTAATAAGCACAGCTTAGAGAGCATAGGGCACTTCCACTCATGGGCGTATAAATCGGGAAACCTAAAAATCAACAAGACACAGGCACCCCAAAGTTTAGGGCTGCTCTGTTTCCAAGAACCTCCACTTCGGTACACCTTCAATATCCCAGGAAAGCGAAAAATGGATAAAGAAGTTGTGGTACTTAGGCACAAGGGAATATCACTCAGCCATGAAATCAATGTCATAAGGCTAGTAGCAGCAGGATGAGTGGATTTAGGTACGATGACTCTCAGTGAAATAAGTCACAGAGAAAAAGACACTTATCCTAAGATATCACTGAGAGAGGGAATGTCAAAGTCGCTACACTTGAACTGAATTACAAAACAGAACAGAGTCACACATTTAGAAAACACACTATGGCTGCTTAACGGGAAAGGTGAGGTGGGGTGATGCATAAAACAAGGGTTTGAAATTAGCTCAGATACCGTTCCACAAGCCAAATATGTAATAGACAAGACCTACTCCCTGCTCAGTGAACTGGACTCAACAGCCCCTATTCACCGCCCAAGAATATATCTGACTAGTAAGAGTCTTAAAACCTATGTATTGACCTCTCTCTGGAAGTGAATCAAGAGGGTGTAAAGCGGCATAAACACAGCAGTGAAAAGCAGCTAAACCCCATTATAAAAATAGATTACTTAAAAAAAAAACCCATAAAACAAAGACAGTGAAAGAGAGAGAAATTCTTACAAAATCCGTTCAGGGGCTCTGATGCAACCTGGATTGACCATATCTAGACCCACAGCTGGATGAGACATAAGGCTGGACACTCTTGGGGCTGAGAGGATTGGTGAGCTTGGGTGAGCAAACGCAGACCCTTTAAAGTCATACTGCCTGGTACCCATGCCGTGGGTCCCAAATCTCCAGGTTCAAGGGCATCTTCCTACATCGAAAACATGCGTGGGAAACCCAGAAGATGGTACACCGTGTGATCGGGAAAGGTTTCTCAAACGCACCTCATTTCTCCTCTCCGTGTGCTCGGGTTCGCCATTCCAGCCGCTCGACTAACAATCTCCCTACTTGGAGAATCAGCACCTTTAACCTCCTGTTTCGGACAGGTCGCAATTTGGCCTGAGGATGAACGGGAAGAGGGGGAACCAATGAGAGACTAGCTCTAGGTGTTGGGACAGGCACAGGTCACTCTATTTTCCCATCAGGAAGAAGAATGAACCACAGGCGCAGCCTGCCCCCCGGAACCAGAATACGGCCTGAAGCAATCCTGCGCTTTGGCGGCCAGCTCCCAAAAAAGCGAGTTGACAAATGGAGCTCAGGGGCACTGCAACTCACAAACCTGCAGAGTTATAAATGATAACTCTCGTCCACAAATATATTGAGGGAAGGCAACGAGGAGGATTGGAAAGCAAGGCAGAATTGCAGGAAACAGGTTTCAGGAGGCAGACTCGACTCGCCTTGAAAGCACATGAAAAGCGGCAAAGCGTTGACAATGATGCCCTTGGCCAAAAAGGGCGTATGCGTTTTTTCCTGAATATATTCAGGAAAAAACGCATACGCCCTTTTTGGCCAACCAGGCAAGCCGGAAAGGCAAATCAGCGCTACAAAGAAGTCTCGCTTGCCATCGGTCAAAAGGGCCATGCTGAAAAAAGTGTAAAAACCAGAAATGCAGGACAGGCCATGGAGACATGGGAGCCTTGCTACGCTGATGGACGGGCTGTAAATTGCCAACAGCCACTCTGGAGAAGTGTACGGTGTGTCCTGAAACATGTAATAAGCACAGCTTCGAGAGCATAGGGCACTTCCACTCATGGGCGTCTAAATCGGGAAACCTAAAAATCAACAAGACACAGGCACCCCAAAGTTTAGGGCTGCTCTGTTTCCAAGAACCTCCACTTCGGCACACCTTCAATATCCCAGGAAAGCGAAAAATGGATAAAGAAGTTGTGGTACTTAGGCACAATGGAATATCACTCAGCCATGAAATCAATGTCATAAGGCTAGTAGCAGCAGGATGAGTGGATTTAGGTACGATGACTCTCAGTGAAATAAGTCACAGAGAAAAAGACACTTATCCGAAGATATCACTGAGAGAGGGAATGTCAAAATCGCTACACTTGAACTGAATTACAAAACAGAACAGAGTCACACATTTAGAAAACGCACTATGGCTGCTTAACGGGAAAGGTGAGGTGGGGTGATGCATAAAACAAGGGTTTGAAATTAGCTCAGATACCGTTCCACAAGCCAAATATGTAATAGACAAGACCTACTCCCTGCTCAGTGAACTGGACTCAACAGCCCCTATTCACCGCCCAAGAATACATCTGACTAGTAAGAGTCTTAAAACCTATGTATTGATCTCTCTCTGGAAGTGAATCAAGAGGGTGTAAAGCGGCATAAACACAGCAGTGAAAAGCAGTTAAACCCCATTATAAAAATAGATTACTTAAAAAAAAAACCCCATAAAACAAAGACAGTGAAAGAGAGAGAAATTCTTACAAAATCCGTTCAGGGGCTCTGATGCAACCTGGATTGACCATATCTAGACCCACAGCTGGATGAGACATAAGGCTGGACACTCTTGGGGCTGAGAGGATTGGTGAGCTTGGGTGAGCAAACGCAGACCCTTTAAAGTCATACTGCGTGGTACCCATGCCGTGGGTCCCAAATCTCCAGGTTCAAGGGCATCTTCCTACATCGAAAACATGCGTGCGAAACCCAGAAGATGGTACACCGTGTGATCGGGAAAGGTTTCTCAAACGCACCTCATTTCTCCTCTCCTTGTGCTCGGGTTCGCCATTCCAGCCGCTCGACTAACCATCTCCCTACTTGGAGAATCAGCACCTTTAACCTCCCGTTTCGGACAGGTCGCAATTTGGCCTGAGGATGAACGGGAAGAGGGGGAACCAATGAGAGACTAGCTCTAGGTGTTGGGACAGGCACAGGTCACTCTATTTTCCCATCAGGAAGAAGAATGAACCACAGGCTCAGCCTGCCCCCCGGAACCAGAATAGGGCCTGAAGCAATCCTGCGCTTTGGCGGCCAGCTCCCAAAAAAGCGAGTTGACAAATGGAGCTCAGGGGCACTGCAACTCACAAACCTGCAGAGTTATAAATGATAACTCTCGTCCACAAATATATTGAGGGAAGGCAACGAGGAGGATTGGAAAGCAAGGCAGAATTGCAGGAAACAGGTTTCAGGAGGCAGACTCGACTCGCCTTGAAAGCACATGAAAAGCGGCAAAGCGTTGACAATGATGCCCTTGGCCAAAAAGGGCGTATGCGTTTTTTCCTGAATATATTCAGGAAAAAACGCATACGCCCTTTTTGGCCAACCAGGCAAGCCGGAAAGGCAAATCAGCGCTACAAAGAAGGCTCGCTTGCCATCGGTCAAAAGGGCCATGCTGAAAAAAGTGTAAAAACCAGAAATGCAGGACAGGCCATGGAGACATGGGAGCCTTGCTACGCTGATGGGCGGGCTGTAAATTGCCAACAGCCACTCTGGAGAAGTGTACGGTGTGTCCTGAAACATGTAATAAGCACAGCTTCGAGAGCATAGGGCACTTCCACTCATGGGCGTCTAAATCGGGAAACCTAAAAATCAACAAGACACAGGCACCCCAAAGTTTAGGGCTGCTCTGTTTCCAAGAACCTCCACTTCGGCACACCTTCAATATCCCAGGAAAGCGAAAAATGGATAAAGAAGTTGTGGTACTTAGGCACAATGGAATATCACTCAGCCATGAAATCAATGTCATAAGGCTAGTAGCAGCAGGATGAGTGGATTTAGGTACGATGACTCTCAGTGAAATAAGTCACAGAGAAAAAGACACTTATCCGAAGATATCACTGAGAGAGGGAATGTCAAAATCGCTACACTTGAACTGAATTACAAAACAGAACAGAGTCACACATTTAGAAAACGCACTATGGCTGCTTAACGGGAAAGGTGAGGTGGGGTGATGCATAAAACAAGGGTTTGAAATTAGCTCAGATACCGTTCCACAAGCCAAATATGTAATAGACAAGACCTACTCCCTGCTCAGTGAACTGGACTCAACAGCCCCTATTCACCGCCCAAGAATACATCTGACTAGTAAGAGTCTTAAAACCTATGTATTGATCTCTCTCTGGAAGTGAATCAAGAGGGTGTAAAGCGGCATAAACACAGCAGTGAAAAGCAGCTAAACCCCATTATAAAAATAGATTACTTAAAAAAAAAACCCCATAAAACAAAGACAGTGAAAGAGAGAGAAATTCTTACAAAATCCGTTCGGGGGCTCTGATGCAACCTGGATTGACCATATCTAGACCCACAGCTGGATGAGACATAAGGCTGGACACTCTTGGGGCTGAGAGGATTGGTGAGCTTGGGTGAGCAAACGCAGACCCTTTAAAGTCATACTGCGTGGTACCCATGCCGTGGGTCCCAAATCTCCAGGTTCAAGGGCATCTTCCTACATCGAAAACATGCGTGCGAAACCCAGAAGATGGTACACCGTGTGATCGGGAAAGGTTTCTCAAACGCACCTCATTTCTCCTCTCCTTGTGCTCGGGTTCGCCATTCCAGCCGCTCGACTAACAATCTCCCTACTTGGAGAATCAGCACCTTTAACCTCCTGTTTCGGACAGGTCGCAATTTGGCCTGAGGATGAACGGGAAGAGGGGGAACCAATGAGAGACCAGCTCTAGGTGTCGGGACAGGCACAGGTCACTCTATTTTCCCATCAGGAAGAAGAATGAACCACAGGCTCAGCCTGCCTCCCGGAACCAGAATAGGGCCTGAAGCAATCCTGCGCTTTGGCGGCCAGCTCCCAAAAAAGCGAGTTGACAAATGGAGCTCAGGGGCACTGCAACTCACAAACCTGCAGAGTTATAAATGATAACTCTCGTCCACAAATATATTGAGGGAAGGCAACGAGGAGGATTGGAAAGCAAGGCAGAATTGCAGGAAACAGGTTTCAGGAGGCAGACTCGACTCGCCTTGAAAGCACATGAAAAGCGGCAAAGCGTTGACAATGATGCCCTTGGCCAAAAAGGGCGTATGCGTTTTTTCCTGAATATATTCAGGAAAAAACGCATACGCCCTTTTTGGCCAACCAGGCAAGCCGGAAAGGCAAATCAGCGCTACAAAGAAGGCTCGCTTGCCATCGGTCAAAAGGGCCATGCTGAAAAAAGTGTAAAAACCAGAAATGCAGGACAGGCCATGGAGACATGGGAGCCTTGCTACGCTGATGGGCGGGCTGTAAATTGCCAACAGCCACTCTGGAGAAGTGTACGGTGTGTCCTGAAACATGTAATAAGCACAGCTTCGAGAGCGTAGGGCACTTCCACTCATGGGCGTCTAAATCGGGAAACCTAAAAATCAACAAGACACAGGCACCCCAAAGTTTAGGGCTGCTCTGTTTCCAAGAACCTCCACTTCGGCACACCTTCAATATCCCAGGAAAGCGAAAAATGGATAAAGAAGTTGTGGTACTTAGGCACAATGGAATATCACTCAGCCATGAAATCAATGTCATAAGGCTAGTAGCAGCAGGATGAGTGGATTTAGGTACGATGACTCTCAGTGAAATAAGTCACAGAGAAAAAGACACTTATCCTAAGATATCACTGAGAGAGGGAATGTCAAAATCGCTACACTTGAACTGAATTACAAAACAGAACAGAGTCACACATTTAGAAAACGCACTATGGCTGCTTAACGGGAAAGGTGAGGTGGGGTGATGCATAAAACAAGGGTTTGAAATTAGCTCAGATACCGTTCCACAAGCCAAATATGTAATAGACAAGACCTACTCCCTGCTCAGTGAACTGGACTCAACAGCCCCTATTCACCGCCCAAGAATACATCTGACTAGTAAGAGTCTTAAAACCTATGTATTGATCTCTCTCTGGAAGTGAATCAAGAGGGTGTAAAGCGGCATAAACACAGCAGTGAAAAGCAGCTAAACCCCATTATAAAAATAGATTACTTAAAAAAAAACCCCATAAAACAAAGACAGTGAAAGAGAGAGAAATTCTTACAAAATCCGTTCGGGGGCTCTGATGCAACCTGGATTGACCATATCTAGACCCACAGCTGGATGAGACATAAGGCTGGACACTCTTGGGGCTGAGAGGATTGGTGAGCTTGGGTGAGCAAACGCAGACCCTTTAAAGTCATACTGCGTGGTACCCATGCCGTGGGTCCCAAATCTCCAGGTTCAAGGGCATCTTCCTACATCGAAAACATGCGTGCGAAACCCAGAAGATGGTACACCGTGTGATCGGGAAAGGTTTCTCAAACGCACCTCATTTCTCCTCTCCTTGTGCTCGGGTTCGCCATTCCAGCCGCTCGACTAACAATCTCCCTACTTGGAGAATCAGCACCTTTAACCTCCTGTTTCGGACAGGTCGCAATTTGGCCTGAGGATGAACGGGAAGAGGGGGAACCAATGAGAGACCAGCTCTAGGTGTCGGGACAGGCACAGGTCACTCTATTTTCCCATCAGGAAGAAGAATGAACCACAGGCTCAGCCTGCCTCCCGGAACCAGAATAGGGCCTGAAGCAATCCTGCGCTTTGGCGGCCAGCTCCCAAAAAAGCGAGTTGACAAATGGAGCTCAGGGGCACTGCAACTCACAAACCTGCAGAGTTATAAATGATAACTCTCGTCCACAAATATATTGAGGGAAGGCAACGAGGAGGATTGGAAAGCAAGGCAGAATTGCAGGAAACAGGTTTCAGGAGGCAGACTCGACTCGCCTTGAAAGCACATGAAAAGCGGCAAAGCGTTGACAATGATGCCCTTGGCCAAAAAGGGCGTATGCGTTTTTTCCTGAATATATTCAGGAAAAAACGCATACGCCCTTTTTGGCCAACCAGGCAAGCCGGAAAGGCAAATCAGCGCTACAAAGAAGTCTCGCTTGCCATCGGTCAAAAGGGCCATGCTGAAAAAAGTGTAAAAACCAGAAATGCAGGACAGGCCATGGAGACATGGGAGCCTTGCTACGCTGATGGGCGGGCTGTAAATTGCCAACAGCCACTCTGGAGAAGTGTACGGTGTGTCCTGAAACATGTAATAAGCACAGCTTCGAGAGCGTAGGGCACTTCCACTCATGGGCGTCTAAATCGGGAAACCTAAAAATCAACAAGACACAGGCACCCCAAAGTTTAGGGCTGCTCTGTTTCCAAGAACCTCCACTTCGGCACACCTTCAATATCCCAGGAAAGCGAAAAATGGATAAAGAAGTTGTGGTACTTAGGCACAATGGAATATCACTCAGCCATGAAATCAATGTCATAAGGCTAGTAGCAGCAGGATGAGTGGATTTAGGTACGATGACTCTCAGTGAAATAAGTCACAGAGAAAAAGACACTTATCCTAAGATATCACTGAGAGAGGGAATGTCAAAATCGCTACACTTGAACTGAATTACAAAACAGAACAGAGTCACACATTTAGAAAACGCACTATGGCTGCTTAACGGGAAAGGTGAGGTGGGGTGATGCATAAAACAAGGGTTTGAAATTAGCTCAGATACCGTTCCACAAGCCAAATATGTAATAGACAAGACCTACTCCCTGCTCAGTGAACTGGACTCAACAGCCCCTATTCACCGCCCAAGAATACATCTGACTAGTAAGAGTCTTAAAACCTATGTATTGATCTCTCTCTGGAAGTGAATCAAGAGGGTGTAAAGCGGCATAAACACAGCAGTGAAAAGCAGCTAAACCCCATTATAAAAATAGATTACTTAAAAAAAAAACCCATAAAACAAAGACAGTGAAAGAGAGAGAAATTCTTACAAAATCCGTTCGGAGGCTCTGATGCAACCTGGATTGACCATATCTAGACCCACAGCTGGATGAGACATAAGGCTGGACACTCTTGGGGCTGAGAGGATTGGTGAGCTTGGGTGAGCAAACGCAGACCTTTTAAAGTCATACTGCGTGGTACCCATGCCGTGGGTCCCAAATCTCCAGGTTCAAGGGCATCTTCCTACATCGAAAACATGCGTGCGAAACCCAGAAGATGGTACACCGTGTGATCGGGAAAGGTTTCTCAAACGCACCTCATTTCTCCTCTCCTTGTGCTCGGGTTCGCCATTCCAGCCGCTCGAGTAACAATCTCCCTACTTGGAGAATCAGCACCTTTAACCTCCTGTTTCGGACAGGTCGCAATTTGGCCTGAGGATGAACGGGAAGAGGGGGAACCAATGAGAGACCAGCTCTAGGTGTCGGGACAGGCACAGGTCACTCTATTTTCCCATCAGGAAGAAGAATGAACCACAGGCTCAGCCTGCCTCCCGGAACCAGAATAGGGCCTGAAGCAATCCTGCGCTTTGGCGGCCAGCTCCCAAAAAAGCGAGTTGACAAATGGAGCTCAGGGGCACTGCAACTCACAAACCTGCAGAGTTATAAATGATAACTCTCGTCCACAAATATATTGAGGGAAGGCAACGAGGAGGATTGGAAAGGAAGGCAGAATTGCAGGAAACAGGTTTCAGGAGGCAGACTCGACTCGCCTTGAAAGCACATGAAAAGCGGCAAAGCGTTGACAATGATGCCCTTGGCCAAAAAGGGCGTATGCGTTTTTTCCTGAATATATTCAGGAAAAAACGCATACGCCCTTTTTGGCCAACCAGGCAAGCCGGAAAGGCAAATCAGCGCTACAAAGAAGGCTCGCTTGCCATCGGTCAAAAGGGCCATGCTGAAAAAAGTGTAAAAACCAGAAATGCAGGACAGGCCATGGAGACATGGGAGCCTTGCTACGCTGATGGGCGGGCTGTAAATTGCCAACAGCCACTCTGGAGAAGTGTACGGTGTGTCCTGAAACATGTAATAAGCACAGCTTCGAGAGCATAGGGCACTTCCACTCATGGGCGTCTAAATCGGGAAACCTAAAAATCAACAAGACACAGGCACCCCAAAGTTTAGGGCTGCTCTGTTTCCAAGAACCTCCACTTCGGCACACCTTCAATATCCCAGGAAAGCGAAAAATGGATAAAGAAGTTGTGGTACTTAGGCACAATGGAATATCACTCAGCCATGAAATCAATGTCATAAGGCTAGTAGCAGCAGGATGAGTGGATTTAGGTACGATGACTCTCAGTGAAATAAGTCACAGAGAAAAAGACACTTATCCGAAGATATCACTGAGAGAGGGAATGTCAAAATCGCTACACTTGAACTGAATTACAAAACAGAACAGAGTCACACATTTAGAAAACGCACTATGGCTGCTTAACGGGAAAGGTGAGGTGGGGTGATGCATAAAACAAGGGTTTGAAATTAGCTCAGATACCGTTCCACAAGCCAAATATGTAATAGACAAGACCTACTCCCTGCTCAGTGAACTGGACTCAACAGCCCCTATTCACCGCCCAAGAATACATCTGACTAGTAAGAGTCTTAAAACCTATGTATTGATCTCTCTCTGGAAGTGAATCAAGAGGGTGTAAAGCGGCATAAACACAGCAGTGAAAAGCAGCTAAACCCCATTATAAAAATAGATTACTTAAAAAAAAACCCCATAAAACAAAGACAGTGAAAGAGAGAGAAATTCTTACAAAATCCGTTCGGGGGCTCTGATGCAACCTGGATTGACCATATCTAGACCCACAGCTGGATGAGACATAAGGCTGGACACTCTTGGGGCTGAGAGGATTGGTGAGCTTGGGTGAGCAAACGCAGACCCTTTAAAGTCATACTGCGTGGTACCCATGCCGTGGGTCCCAAATCTCCAGGTTCAAGGGCATCTTCCTACATCGAAAACATGCGTGCGAAACCCAGAAGATGGTACACCGTGTGATCGGGAAAGGTTTCTCAAACGCACCTCATTTCTCCTCTCCTTGTGCTCGGGTTCGCCATTCCAGCCGCTCGACTAACAATCTCCCTACTTGGAGAATCAGCACCTTTAACCTCCTGTTTCGGACAGGTCGCAATTTGGCCTGAGGATGAACGGGAAGAGGGGGAACCAATGAGAGACCAGCTCTAGGTGTCGGGACAGGCACAGGTCACTCTATTTTCCCATCAGGAAGAAGAATGAACCACAGGCTCAGCCTGCCTCCCGGAACCAGAATAGGGCCTGAAGCAATCCTGCGCTTTGGCGGCCAGCTCCCAAAAAAGCGAGTTGACAAATGGAGCTCAGGGGCACTGCAACTCACAAACCTGCAGAGTTATAAATGATAACTCTCGTCCACAAATATATTGAGGGAAGGCAACGAGGAGGATTGGAAAGCAAGGCAGAATTGCAGGAAACAGGTTTCAGGAGGCAGACTCGACTCGCCTTGAAAGCACATGAAAAGCGGCAAAGCGTTGACAATGATGCCCTTGGCCAAAAAGGGCGTATGCGTTTTTTCCTGAATATATTCAGGAAAAAACGCATACGCCCTTTTTGGCCAACCAGGCAAGCCGGAAAGGCAAATCAGCGCTACAAAGAAGGCTCGCTTGCCATCGGTCAAAAGGGCCATGCTGAAAAAAGTGTAAAAACCAGAAATGCAGGACAGGCCATGGAGACATGGGAGCCTTGCTACGCTGATGGGCGGGCTGTAAATTGCCAACAGCCACTCTGGAGAAGTGTACGGTGTGTCCTGAAACATGTAATAAGCACAGCTTCGAGAGCGTAGGGCACTTCCACTCATGGGCGTCTAAATCGGGAAACCTAAAAATCAACAAGACACAGGCACCCCAAAGTTTAGGGCTGCTCTGTTTCCAAGAACCTCCACTTCGGCACACCTTCAATATCCCAGGAAAGCGAAAAATGGATAAAGAAGTTGTGGTACTTAGGCACAATGGAATATCACTCAGCCATGAAATCAATGTCATAAGGCTAGTAGCAGCAGGATGAGTGGATTTAGGTACGATGACTCTCAGTGAAATAAGTCACAGAGAAAAAGACACTTATCCTAAGATATCACTGAGAGAGGGAATGTCAAAATCGCTACACTTGAACTGAATTACAAAACAGAACAGAGTCACACATTTAGAAAACGCACTATGGCTGCTTAACGGGAAAGGTGAGGTGGGGTGATGCATAAAACAAGGGTTTGAAATTAGCTCAGATACCGTTCCACAAGCCAAATATGTAATAGACAAGACCTACTCCCTGCTCAGTGAACTGGACTCAACAGCCCCTATTCACCGCCCAAGAATACATCTGACTAGTAAGAGTCTTAAAACCTATGTATTGATCTCTCTCTGGAAGTGAATCAAGAGGGTGTAAAGCGGCATAAACACAGCAGTGAAAAGCAGCTAAACCCCATTATAAAAATAGATTACTTAAAAAAAAACCCCATAAAACAAAGACAGTGAAAGAGAGAGAAATTCTTACAAAATCCGTTCGGGGGCTCTGATGCAACCTGGATTGACCATATCTAGACCCACAGCTGGATGAGACATAAGGCTGGACACTCTTGGGGCTGAGAGGATTGGTGAGCTTGGGTGAGCAAACGCAGACCCTTTAAAGTCATACTGCGTGGTACCCATGCCGTGGGTCCCAAATCTCCAGGTTCAAGGGCATCTTCCTACATCGAAAACATGCGTGCGAAACCCAGAAGATGGTACACCGTGTGATCGGGAAAGGTTTCTCAAACGCACCTCATTTCTCCTCTCCTTGTGCTCGGGTTCGCCATTCCAGCCGCTCGACTAACAATCTCCCTACTTGGAGAATCAGCACCTTTAACCTCCTGTTTCGGACAGGTCGCAATTTGGCCTGAGGATGAACGGGAAGAGGGGGAACCAATGAGAGACCAGCTCTAGGTGTCGGGACAGGCACAGGTCACTCTATTTTCCCATCAGGAAGAAGAATGAACCACAGGCTCAGCCTGCCTCCCGGAACCAGAATAGGGCCTGAAGCAATCCTGCGCTTTGGCGGCCAGCTCCCAAAAAAGCGAGTTGACAAATGGAGCTCAGGGGCACTGCAACTCACAAACCTGCAGAGTTATAAATGATAACTCTCGTCCACAAATATATTGAGGGAAGGCAACGAGGAGGATTGGAAAGCAAGGCAGAATTGCAGGAAACAGGTTTCAGGAGGCAGACTCGACTCGCCTTGAAAGCACATGAAAAGCGGCAAAGCGTTGACAATGATGCCCTTGGCCAAAAAGGGCGTATGCGTTTTTTCCTGAATATATTCAGGAAAAAACGCATACGCCCTTTTTGGCCAACCAGGCAAGCCGGAAAGGCAAATCAGCGCTACAAAGAAGTCTCGCTTGCCATCGGTCAAAAGGGCCATGCTGAAAAAAGTGTAAAAACCAGAAATGCAGGACAGGCCATGGAGACATGGGAGCCTTGCTACGCTGATGGGCGGGCTGTAAATTGCCAACAGCCACTCTGGAGAAGTGTACGGTGTGTCCTGAAACATGTAATAAGCACAGCTTCGAGAGCATAGGGCACTTCCACTCATGGGCGTCTAAATCGGGAAACCTAAAAATCAACAAGACACAGGCACCCCAAAGTTTAGGGCTGCTCTGTTTCCAAGAACCTCCACTTCGGCACACCTTCAATATCCCAGGAAAGCGAAAAATGGATAAAGAAGTTGTGGTACTTAGGCACAATGGAATATCACTCAGCCATGAAATCAATGTCATAAGGCTAGTAGCAGCAGGATGAGTGGATTTAGGTACGATGACTCTCAGTGAAATAAGTCACAGAGAAAAAGACACTTATCCTAAGATATCACTGAGAGAGGGAATGTCAAAATCGCTACACTTGAACTGAATTACAAAACAGAACAGAGTCACACATTTAGAAAACGCACTATGGCTGCTTAACGGGAAAGGTGAGGTGGGGTGATGCATAAAACAAGGGTTTGAAATTAGCTCAGATACCGTTCCACAAGCCAAATATGTAATAGACAAGACCTACTCCCTGCTCAGTGAACTGGACTCAACAGCCCCTATTCACCGCCCAAGAATACATCTGACTAGTAAGAGTCTTAAAACCTATGTATTGATCTCTCTCTGGAAGTGAATCAAGAGGGTGTAAAGCGGCATAAACACAGCAGTGAAAAGCAGCTAAACCCCATTATAAAAATAGATTACTTAAAAAAAAAAACCCCATAAAACAAAGACAGTGAAAGAGAGAGAAATTCTTACAAAATCCGTTCGGGGGCTCTGATGCAACCTGGATTGACCATATCTAGACCCACAGCTGGATGAGACATAAGGCTGGACACTCTTGGGGCTGAGAGGATTGGTGAGCTTGGGTGAGCAAACGCAGACCCTTTAAAGTCATACTGCGTGGTACCCATGCCGTGGGTCCCAAATCTCCAGGTTCAAGGGCATCTTCCTACATCGAAAACATGCGTGCGAAACCCAGAAGATGGTACACCGTGTGATCGGGAAAGGTTTCTCAAACGCACCTCATTTCTCCTCTCCTTGTGCTCGGGTTCGCCATTCCAGCCGCTCGACTAACAATCTCCCTACTTGGAGAATCAGCACCTTTAACCTCCTGTTTCGGACAGGTCGCAATTTGGCCTGAGGATGAACGGGAAGAGGGGGAACCAATGAGAGACCAGCTCTAGGTGTCGGGACAGGCACAGGTCACTCTATTTTCCCATCAGGAAGAAGAATGAACCACAGGCTCAGCCTGCCTCCCGGAACCAGAATAGGGCCTGAAGCAATCCTGCGCTTTGGCGGCCAGCTCCCAAAAAAGCGAGTTGACAAATGGAGCTCAGGGGCACTGCAACTCACAAACCTGCAGAGTTATAAATGATAACTCTCGTCCACAAATATATTGAGGGAAGGCAACGAGGAGGATTGGAAAGCAAGGCAGAATTGCAGGAAACAGGTTTCAGGAGGCAGACTCGACTCGCCTTGAAAGCACATGAAAAGCGGCAAAGCGTTGACAATGATGCCCTTGGCCAAAAAGGGCGTATGCGTTTTTTCCTGAATATATTCAGGAAAAAACGCATACGCCCTTTTTGGCCAACCAGGCAAGCCGGAAAGGCAAATCAGCGCTACAAAGAAGGCTCGCTTGCCATCGGTCAAAAGGGCCATGCTGAAAAAAGTGTAAAAACCAGAAATGCAGGACAGGCCATGGAGACATGGGAGCCTTGCTACGCTGATGGGCGGGCTGTAAATTGCCAACAGCCACTCTGGAGAAGTGTACGGTGTGTCCTGAAACATGTAATAAGCACAGCTTCGAGAGCATAGGGCACTTCCACTCATGGGCGTCTAAATCGGGAAACCTAAAAATCAACAAGACACAGGCACCCCAAAGTTTAGGGCTGCTCTGTTTCCAAGAACCTCCACTTCGGCACACCTTCAATATCCCAGGAAAGCGAAAAATGGATAAAGAAGTTGTGGTACTTAGGCACAATGGAATATCACTCAGCCATGAAATCAATGTCATAAGGCTAGTAGCAGCAGGATGAGTGGATTTAGGTACGATGACTCTCAGTGAAATAAGTCACAGAGAAAAAGACACTTATCCTAAGATATCACTGAGAGAGGGAATGTCAAAATCGCTACACTTGAACTGAATTACAAAACAGAACAGAGTCACACATTTAGAAAACGCACTATGGCTGCTTAACGGGAAAGGTGAGGTGGGGTGATGCATAAAACAAGGGTTTGAAATTAGCTCAGATACCGTTCCACAAGCCAAATATGTAATAGACAAGACCTACTCCCTGCTCAGTGAACTGGACTCAACAGCCCCTATTCACCGCCCAAGAATACATCTGACTAGTAAGAGTCTTAAAACCTATGTATTGATCTCTCTCTGGAAGTGAATCAAGAGGGTGTAAAGCGGCATAAACACAGCAGTGAAAAGCAGCTAAACCCCATTATAAAAATAGATTACTTAAAAAAAAACCCCATAAAACAAAGACAGTGAAAGAGAGAGAAATTCTTACAAAATCCGTTCGGGGGCTCTGATGCAACCTGGATTGACCATATCTAGACCCACAGCTGGATGAGACATAAGGCTGGACACTCTTGGGGCTGAGAGGATTGGTGAGCTTGGGTGAGCAAACGCAGACCCTTTAAAGTCATACTGCGTGGTACCCATGCCGTGGGTCCCAAATCTCCAGGTTCAAGGGCATCTTCCTACATCGAAAACATGCGTGTGAAACCCAGAAGATGGTACACCGTGTGATCGGGAAAGGTTTCTCAAACGCACCTCATTTCTCCTCTCCTTGTGCTCGGGTTCGCCATTCCAGCCGCTCGACTAACAATCTCCTTACTTGGAGAATCAGCACCTTTAACCTCCTGTTTCGGACAGGTCGCAATTTGGCCTGAGGATGAACGGGAAGAGGGGGAACCAGTGAGAGACCAGCTCTAGGTGTTGGGACAGGCACAGGTCACTCTATTTTCCCATCAGGAAGAAGAATGAACCACAGGCTCAGCCTGCCCCCCGGAACCAGAATACGGCCTGAAGCAATCCTGCGCTTTGGCGGCCAGCTCCCAAAAAAGCGAGTTGACAAATGGAGCTCAGGGGCACTGCAACTCACAAACCTGCAGAGTTATAAATGATAACTCTCGTCCACAAATATATTGAGGGAAGGCAACGAGGAGGATTGGAAAGCAAGGCAGAATTGCAGGAAACAGGTTTCAGGAGGCAGACTCGACTCGCCTTGAAAGCACATGAAAAGCGGCAAAGCGTTGACAATGATGCCCTTGGCCAAAAAGGGCGTATGCGTTTTTTCCTGAATATATTCAGGAAAAAACGCATACGCCCTTTTTGGCCAACCAGGCAAGCCGGAAAGGCAAATCAGCGCTACAAAGAAGGCTCGCTTGCCATCGGTCAAAAGGGCCATGCTGAAAAAAGTGTAAAAACCAGAAATGCAGGACAGGCCATGGAGACATGGGAGCCTTGCTACGCTGATGGGCGGGCTGTAAATTGCCAACAGCCACTCTGGAGAAGTGTACGGTGTGTCCTGAAACATGTAATAAGCACAGCTTAGAGAGCATAGGGCACTTCCACTCATGGGCGTATAAATCGGGAAACCTAAAAATCAACAAGACACAGGCACCCCAAAGTTTAGGGCTGCTCTGTTTCCAAGAACCTCCACTTCGGCACACCTTCAATATCCCAGGAAAGCGAAAAATGGATAAAGAAGTTGTGGTACTTAGGCACAATGGAATATCACTCAGCCATGAAATCAATGTCATAAGGCTAGTAGCAGCAGGATGAGTGGATTTAGGTACGATGACTCTCAGTGAAATAAGTCACAGAGAAAAAGACACTTATCCTAAGATATCACTGAGAGAGGGAATGTCAAAATCGCTACACTTGAACTGAATTACAAAACAGAACAGAGTCACACATTTAGAAAACGCACTATGGCTGCTTAACGGGAAAGGTGAGGTGGGGTGATGCATAAAACAAGGGTTTGAAATTAGCTCAGATACCGTTCCACAAGCCAAATATGTAATAGACAAGACCTACTCCCTGCTCAGTGAACTGGACTCAACAGCCCCTATTCACCGCCCAAGAATACATCTGACTAGTAAGAGTCTTAAAACCTATGTATTGATCTCTCTCTGGAAGTGAATCAAGAGGGTGTAAAGCGGCATAAACACAGCAGTGAAAAGCAGCTAAACCCCATTATAAAAATAGATTACTTAAAAAAAAAAACCCCATAAAACAAAGACAGTGAAAGAGAGAGAAATTCTTACAAAATCCGTTCGGGGGCTCTGATGCAACCTGGATTGACCATATCTAGACCCACAGCTGGATGAGACATAAGGCTGGACACTCTTGGGGCTGAGAGGATTGGTGAGCTTGGGTGAGCAAACGCAGACCTTTTAAAGTCATACTGCGTGGTACCCATGCCGTGGGTCCCAAATCTCCAGGTTCAAGGGCATCTTCCTACATCGAAAACATGCGTGCGAAACCCAGAAGATGGTACACCGTGTGATCGGGAAAGGTTTCTCAAACGCACCTCATTTCTCCTCTCCTTGTGCTCGGGTTCGCCATTCCAGCCGCTCGACTAACAATCTCCCTACTTGGAGAATCAGCACCTTTAACCTCCTGTTTCGGACAGGTCGCAATTTGGCCTGAGGATGAACGGGAAGAGGGGGAACCAATGAGAGACCAGCTCTAGGTGTCGGGACAGGCACAGGTCACTCTATTTTCCCATCAGGAAGAAGAATGAACCACAGGCTCAGCCTGCCTCCCGGAACCAGAATAGGGCCTGAAGCAATCCTGCGCTTTGGCGGCCAGCTCCCAAAAAAGCGAGTTGACAAATGGAGCTCAGGGGCACTGCAACTCACAAACCTGCAGAGTTATAAATGATAACTCTCGTCCACAAATATATTGAGGGAAGGCAACGAGGAGGATTGGAAAGGAAGGCAGAATTGCAGGAAACAGGTTTCAGGAGGCAGACTCGACTCGCCTTGAAAGCACATGAAAAGCGGCAAAGCGTTGACAATGATGCCCTTGGCCAAAAAGGGCGTATGCGTTTTTTCCTGAATATATTCAGGAAAAAACGCATACGCCCTTTTTGGCCAACCAGGCAAGCCGGAAAGGCAAATCAGCGCTACAAAGAAGGCTCGCTTGCCATCGGTCAAAAGGGCCATGCTGAAAAAAGTGTAAAAACCAGAAATGCAGGACAGGCCATGGAGACATGGGAGCCTTGCTACGCTGATGGGCGGGCTGTAAATTGCCAACAGCCACTCTGGAGAAGTGTACGGTGTGTCCTGAAACATGTAATAAGCACAGCTTCGAGAGCATAGGGCACTTCCACTCATGGGCGTCTAAATCGGGAAACCTAAAAATCAACAAGACACAGGCACCCCAAAGTTTAGGGCTGCTCTGTTTCCAAGAACCTCCACTTCGGCACACCTTCAATATCCCAGGAAAGCGAAAAATGGATAAAGAAGTTGTGGTACTTAGGCACAATGGAATATCACTCAGCCATGAAATCAATGTCATAAGGCTAGTAGCAGCAGGATGAGTGGATTTAGGTACGATGACTCTCAGTGAAATAAGTCACAGAGAAAAAGACACTTATCCTAAGATATCACTGAGAGAGGGAATGTCAAAATCGCTACACTTGAACTGAATTACAAAACAGAACAGAGTCACACATTTAGAAAACGCACTATGGCTGCTTAACGGGAAAGGTGAGGTGGGGTGATGCATAAAACAAGGGTTTGAAATTAGCTCAGATACCGTTCCACAAGCCAAATATGTAATAGACAAGACCTACTCCCTGCTCAGTGAACTGGACTCAACAGCCCCTATTCACCGCCCAAGAATACATCTGACTAGTAAGAGTCTTAAAACCTATGTATTGATCTCTCTCTGGAAGTGAATCAAGAGGGTGTAAAGCGGCATAAACACAGCAGTGAAAAGCAGCTAAACCCCATTATAAAAATAGATTACTTAAAAAAAAACCCCATAAAACAAAGACAGTGAAAGAGAGAGAAATTCTTACAAAATCCGTTCGGGGGCTCTGATGCAACCTGGATTGACCATATCTAGACCCACAGCTGGATGAGACATAAGGCTGGACACTCTTGGGGCTGAGAGGATTGGTGAGCTTGGGTGAGCAAACGCAGACCCTTTAAAGTCATACTGCGTGGTACCCATGCCGTGGGTCCCAAATCTCCAGGTTCAAGGGCATCTTCCTACATCGAAAACATGCGTGCGAAACCCAGAAGATGGTACACCGTGTGATCGGGAAAGGTTTCTCAAACGCACCTCATTTCTCCTCTCCTTGTGCTCGGGTTCGCCATTCCAGCCGCTCGACTAACAATCTCCCTACTTGGAGAATCAGCACCTTTAACCTCCTGTTTCGGACAGGTCGCAATTTGGCCTGAGGATGAACGGGAAGAGGGGGAACCAATGAGAGACCAGCTCTAGGTGTCGGGACAGGCACAGGTCACTCTATTTTCCCATCAGGAAGAAGAATGAACCACAGGCTCAGCCTGCCTCCCGGAACCAGAATAGGGCCTGAAGCAATCCTGCGCTTTGGCGGCCAGCTCCCAAAAAAGCGAGTTGACAAATGGAGCTCAGGGGCACTGCAACTCACAAACCTGCAGAGTTATAAATGATAACTCTCGTCCACAAATATATTGAGGGAAGGCAACGAGGAGGATTGGAAAGCAAGGCAGAATTGCAGGAAACAGGTTTCAGGAGGCAGACTCGACTCGCCTTGAAAGCACATGAAAAGCGGCAAAGCGTTGACAATGATGCCCTTGGCCAAAAAGGGCGTATGCGTTTTTTCCTGAATATATTCAGGAAAAAACGCATACGCCCTTTTTGGCCAACCAGGCAAGCCGGAAAGGCAAATCAGCGCTACAAAGAAGGCTCGCTTGCCATCGGTCAAAAGGGCCATGCTGAAAAAAGTGTAAAAACCAGAAATGCAGGACAGGCCATGGAGACATGGGAGCCTTGCTACGCTGATGGGCGGGCTGTAAATTGCCAACAGCCACTCTGGAGAAGTGTACGGTGTGTCCTGAAACATGTAATAAGCACAGCTTCGAGAGCGTAGGGCACTTCCACTCATGGGCGTCTAAATCGGGAAACCTAAAAATCAACAAGACACAGGCACCCCAAAGTTTAGGGCTGCTCTGTTTCCAAGAACCTCCACTTCGGCACACCTTCAATATCCCAGGAAAGCGAAAAATGGATAAAGAAGTTGTGGTACTTAGGCACAATGGAATATCACTCAGCCATGAAATCAATGTCATAAGGCTAGTAGCAGCAGGATGAGTGGATTTAGGTACGATGACTCTCAGTGAAATAAGTCACAGAGAAAAAGACACTTATCCTAAGATATCACTGAGAGAGGGAATGTCAAAATCGCTACACTTGAACTGAATTACAAAACAGAACAGAGTCACACATTTAGAAAACGCACTATGGCTGCTTAACGGGAAAGGTGAGGTGGGGTGATGCATAAAACAAGGGTTTGAAATTAGCTCAGATACCGTTCCACAAGCCAAATATGTAATAGACAAGACCTACTCCCTGCTCAGTGAACTGGACTCAACAGCCCCTATTCACCGCCCAAGAATACATCTGACTAGTAAGAGTCTTAAAACCTATGTATTGATCTCTCTCTGGAAGTGAATCAAGAGGGTGTAAAGCGGCATAAACACAGCAGTGAAAAGCAGCTAAACCCCATTATAAAAATAGATTACTTAAAAAAAAACCCCATAAAACAAAGACAGTGAAAGAGAGAGAAATTCTTACAAAATCCGTTCGGGGGCTCTGATGCAACCTGGATTGACCATATCTAGACCCACAGCTGGATGAGACATAAGGCTGGACACTCTTGGGGCTGAGAGGATTGGTGAGCTTGGGTGAGCAAACGCAGACCCTTTAAAGTCATACTGCGTGGTACCCATGCCGTGGGTCCCAAATCTCCAGGTTCAAGGGCATCTTCCTACATCGAAAACATGCGTGCGAAACCCAGAAGATGGTACACCGTGTGATCGGGAAAGGTTTCTCAAACGCACCTCATTTCTCCTCTCCTTGTGCTCGGGTTCGCCATTCCAGCCGCTCGACTAACAATCTCCCTACTTGGAGAATCAGCACCTTTAACCTCCTGTTTCGGACAGGTCGCAATTTGGCCTGAGGATGAACGGGAAGAGGGGGAACCAATGAGAGACCAGCTCTAGGTGTCGGGACAGGCACAGGTCACTCTATTTTCCCATCAGGAAGAAGAATGAACCACAGGCTCAGCCTGCCTCCCGGAACCAGAATAGGGCCTGAAGCAATCCTGCGCTTTGGCGGCCAGCTCCCAAAAAAGCGAGTTGACAAATGGAGCTCAGGGGCACTGCAACTCACAAACCTGCAGAGTTATAAATGATAACTCTCGTCCACAAATATATTGAGGGAAGGCAACGAGGAGGATTGGAAAGCAAGGCAGAATTGCAGGAAACAGGTTTCAGGAGGCAGACTCGACTCGCCTTGAAAGCACATGAAAAGCGGCAAAGCGTTGACAATGATGCCCTTGGCCAAAAAGGGCGTATGCGTTTTTTCCTGAATATATTCAGGAAAAAACGCATACGCCCTTTTTGGCCAACCAGGCAAGCCGGAAAGGCAAATCAGCGCTACAAAGAAGTCTCGCTTGCCATCGGTCAAAAGGGCCATGCTGAAAAAAGTGTAAAAACCAGAAATGCAGGACAGGCCATGGAGACATGGGAGCCTTGCTACGCTGATGGGCGGGCTGTAAATTGCCAACAGCCACTCTGGAGAAGTGTACGGTGTGTCCTGAAACATGTAATAAGCACAGCTTCGAGAGCATAGGGCACTTCCACTCATGGGCGTCTAAATCGGGAAACCTAAAAATCAACAAGACACAGGCACCCCAAAGTTTAGGGCTGCTCTGTTTCCAAGAACCTCCACTTCGGCACACCTTCAATATCCCAGGAAAGCGAAAAATGGATAAAGAAGTTGTGGTACTTAGGCACAATGGAATATCACTCAGCCATGAAATCAATGTCATAAGGCTAGTAGCAGCAGGATGAGTGGATTTAGGTACGATGACTCTCAGTGAAATAAGTCACAGAGAAAAAGACACTTATCCTAAGATATCACTGAGAGAGGGAATGTCAAAATCGCTACACTTGAACTGAATTACAAAACAGAACAGAGTCACACATTTAGAAAACGCACTATGGCTGCTTAACGGGAAAGGTGAGGTGGGGTGATGCATAAAACAAGGGTTTGAAATTAGCTCAGATACCGTTCCACAAGCCAAATATGTAATAGACAAGACCTACTCCCTGCTCAGTGAACTGGACTCAACAGCCCCTATTCACCGCCCAAGAATACATCTGACTAGTAAGAGTCTTAAAACCTATGTATTGATCTCTCTCTGGAAGTGAATCAAGAGGGTGTAAAGCGGCATAAACACAGCAGTGAAAAGCAGCTAAACCCCATTATAAAAATAGATTACTTAAAAAAAAACCCCATAAAACAAAGACAGTGAAAGAGAGAGAAATTCTTACAAAATCCGTTCGGGGGCTCTGATGCAACCTGGATTGACCATATCTAGACCCACAGCTGGATGAGACATAAGGCTGGACACTCTTGGGGCTGAGAGGATTGGTGAGCTTGGGTGAGCAAACGCAGACCTTTTAAAGTCATACTGCGTGGTACCCATGCCGTGGGTCCCAAATCTCCAGGTTCAAGGGCATCTTCCTACATCGAAAACATGCGTGCGAAACCCAGAAGATGGTACACCGTGTGATCGGGAAAGGTTTCTCAAACGCACCTCATTTCTCCTCTCCTTGTGCTCGGGTTCGCCATTCCAGCCGCTCGACTAACAATCTCCCTACTTGGAGAATCAGCACCTTTAACCTCCTGTTTCGGACAGGTCGCAATTTGGCCTGAGGATGAACGGGAAGAGGGGGAACCAATGAGAGACCAGCTCTAGGTGTCGGGACAGGCACAGGTCACTCTATTTTCCCATCAGGAAGAAGAATGAACCACAGGCTCAGCCTGCCTCCCGGAACCAGAATAGGGCCTGAAGCAATCCTGCGCTTTGGCGGCCAGCTCCCAAAAAAGCGAGTTGACAAATGGAGCTCAGGGGCACTGCAACTCACAAACCTGCAGAGTTATAAATGATAACTCTCGTCCACAAATATATTGAGGGAAGGCAACGAGGAGGATTGGAAAGCAAGGCAGAATTGCAGGAAACAGGTTTCAGGAGGCAGACTCGACTCGCCTTGAAAGCACATGAAAAGCGGCAAAGCGTTGACAATGATGCCCTTGGCCAAAAAGGGCGTATGCGTTTTTTCCTGAATATATTCAGGAAAAAACGCATACGCCCTTTTTGGCCAACCAGGCAAGCCGGAAAGGCAAATCAGCGCTACAAAGAAGGCTCGCTTGCCATCGGTCAAAAGGGCCATGCTGAAAAAAGTGTAAAAACCAGAAATGCAGGACAGGCCATGGAGACATGGGAGCCTTGCTACGCTGATGGGCGGGCTGTAAATTGCCAACAGCCACTCTGGAGAAGTGTACGGTGTGTCCTGAAACATGTAATAAGCACAGCTTCGAGAGCATAGGGCACTTCCACTCATGGGCGTCTAAATCGGGAAACCTAAAAATCAACAAGACACAGGCACCCCAAAGTTTAGGGCTGCTCTGTTTCCAAGAACCTCCACTTCGGCACACCTTCAATATCCCAGGAAAGCGAAAAATGGATAAAGAAGTTGTGGTACTTAGGCACAATGGAATATCACTCAGCCATGAAATCAATGTCATAAGGCTAGTAGCAGCAGGATGAGTGGATTTAGGTACGATGACTCTCAGTGAAATAAGTCACAGAGAAAAAGACACTTATCCTAAGATATCACTGAGAGAGGGAATGTCAAAATCGCTACACTTGAACTGAATTACAAAACAGAACAGAGTCACACATTTAGAAAACGCACTATGGCTGCTTAACGGGAAAGGTGAGGTGGGGTGATGCATAAAACAAGGGTTTGAAATTAGCTCAGATACCGTTCCACAAGCCAAATATGTAATAGACAAGACCTACTCCCTGCTCAGTGAACTGGACTCAACAGCCCCTATTCACCGCCCAAGAATACATCTGACTAGTAAGAGTCTTAAAACCTATGTATTGATCTCTCTCTGGAAGTGAATCAAGAGGGTGTAAAGCGGCATAAACACAGCAGTGAAAAGCAGCTAAACCCCATTATAAAAATAGATTACTTAAAAAAAAAAACCCCATAAAACAAAGACAGTGAAAGAGAGAGAAATTCTTACAAAATCCGTTCGGGGGCTCTGATGCAACCTGGATTGACCATATCTAGACCCACAGCTGGATGAGACATAAGGCTGGACACTCTTGGGGCTGAGAGAATTGGTGAGCTTGGGTGAGCAAACGCAGACCCTTTAAAGTCATACTGCGTGGTACCCATGCCGTGGGTCCCAAATCTCCAGGTTCAAGGGCATCTTCCTACATCGAAAACATGCGTGTGAAACCCAGAAGATGGTACACCGTGTGATCGGGAAAGGTTTCTCAAACGCACCTCATTTCTCCTCTCCTTGTGCTCGGGTTCGGCATTCCAGCCGCTCGACTAACAATCTCCCTACTTGGAGAATCAGCACCTTTAACCTCCTGTTTCGGACAGGTCGCAATTTGGCCTGAGGATGAACGGGAAGAGGGGGAACCAGTGAGAGACCAGCTCTAGGTGTTGGGACAGGCACAGGTCACTCTATTTTCCCATCAGGAAGAAGAATGAACCACAGGCTCAGCCTGCCCCCCGGAACCAGAATACGGCCTGAAGCAATCCTGCGCTTTGGCGGCCAGCTCCCAAAAAAGCGAGTTGACAAATGGAGCTCAGGGGCACTGCAACTCACAAACCTGCAGAGTTATAAATGATAACTCTCGTCCACAAATATATTGAGGGAAGGCAACGAGGAGGATTGGAAAGCAAGGCAGAATTGCAGGAAACAGGTTTCAGGAGGCAGACTCGACTCGCCTTGAAAGCACATGAAAAGCGGCAAAGCGTTGACAATGATGCCCTTGGCCAAAAAGGGCGTATGCGTTTTTTCCTGAATATATTCAGGAAAAAACGCATACGCCCTTTTTGGCCAACCAGGCAAGCCGGAAAGGCAAATCAGCGCTACAAAGAAGGCTCGCTTGCCATCGGTCAAAAGGGCCATGCTGAAAAAAGTGTAAAAACCAGAAATGCAGGACAGGCCATGGAGACATGGGAGCCTTGCTACGCTGATGGGCGGGCTGTAAATTGCCAACAGCCACTCTGGAGAAGTGTACGGTGTGTCCTGAAACATGTAATAAGCACAGCTTAGAGAGCATAGGGCACTTCCACTCATGGGCGTATAAATCGGGAAACCTAAAAATCAACAAGACACAGGCACCCCAAAGTTTAGGGCTGCTCTGTTTCCAAGAACCTCCACTTCGGCACACCTTCAATATCCCAGGAAAGCGAAAAATGGATAAAGAAGTTGTGGTACTTAGGCACAATGGAATATCACTCAGCCATGAAATCAATGTCATAAGGCTAGTAGCAGCAGGATGAGTGGATTTAGGTACGATGACTCTCAGTGAAATAAGTCACAGAGAAAAAGACACTTATCCTAAGATATCACTGAGAGAGGGAATGTCAAAATCGCTACACTTGAACTGAATTACAAAACAGAACAGAGTCACACATTTAGAAAACGCACTATGGCTGCTTAACGGGAAAGGTGAGGTGGGGTGATGCATAAAACAAGGGTTTGAAATTAGCTCAGATACCGTTCCACAAGCCAAATATGTAATAGACAAGACCTACTCCCTGCTCAGTGAACTGGACTCAACAGCCCCTATTCACCGCCCAAGAATACATCTGACTAGTAAGAGTCTTAAAACCTATGTATTGATCTCTCTCTGGAAGTGAATCAAGAGGGTGTAAAGCGGCATAAACACAGCAGTGAAAAGCAGCTAAACCCCATTATAAAAATAGATTACTTAAAAAGAAAACCCATAAAACAAAGACAGTGAAAGAGAGAGAAATTCTTACAAAATCCGTTCGGGGGCTCTGATGCAACCTGGATTGACCATATCTAGACCCACAGCTGGATGAGACATAAGGCTGGACACTCTTGGGGCTGAGAGGATTGGTGAGCTTGGGTGAGCAAACGCAGACCTTTTAAAGTCATACTGCGTGGTACCCATGCCGTGGGTCCCAAATCTCCAGGTTCAAGGGCATCTTCCTACATCGAAAACATGCGTGCGAAACCCAGAAGATGGTACACCGTGTGATCGGGAAAGGTTTCTCAAACGCACCTCATTTCTCCTCTCCTTGTGCTCGGGTTCGCCATTCCAGCCGCTCGACTAACAATCTCCCTACTTGGAGAATCAGCACCTTTAACCTCCTGTTTCGGACAGGTCGCAATTTGGCCTGAGGATGAACGGGAAGAGGGGGAACCAATGAGAGACCAGCTCTAGGTGTCGGGACAGGCACAGGTCACTCTATTTTCCCATCAGGAAGAAGAATGAACCACAGGCTCAGCCTGCCTCCCGGAACCAGAATAGGGCCTGAAGCAATCCTGCGCTTTGGCGGCCAGCTCCCAAAAAAGCGAGTTGACAAATGGAGCTCAGGGGCACTGCAACTCACAAACCTGCAGAGTTATAAATGATAACTCTCGTCCACAAATATATTGAGGGAAGGCAACGAGGAGGATTGGAAAGCAAGGCAGAATTGCAGGAAACAGGTTTCAGGAGGCAGACTCGACTCGCCTTGAAAGCACATGAAAAGCGGCAAAGCGTTGACAATGATGCCCTTGGCCAAAAAGGGCGTATGCGTTTTTTCCTGAATATATTCAGGAAAAAACGCATACGCCCTTTTTGGCCAACCAGGCAAGCCGGAAAGGCAAATCAGCGCTACAAAGAAGGCTCGCTTGCCATCGGTCAAAAGGGCCATGCTGAAAAAAGTGTAAAAACCAGAAATGCAGGACAGGCCATGGAGACATGGGAGCCTTGCTACGCTGATGGGCGGGCTGTAAATTGCCAACAGCCACTCTGGAGAAGTGTACGGTGTGTCCTGAAACATGTAATAAGCACAGCTTCGAGAGCATAGGGCACTTCCACTCATGGGCGTCTAAATCGGGAAACCTAAAAATCAACAAGACACAGGCACCCCAAAGTTTAGGGCTGCTCTGTTTCCAAGAACCTCCACTTCGGCACACCTTCAATATCCCAGGAAAGCGAAAAATGGATAAAGAAGTTGTGGTACTTAGGCACAATGGAATATCACTCAGCCATGAAATCAATGTCATAAGGCTAGTAGCAGCAGGATGAGTGGATTTAGGTACGATGACTCTCAGTGAAATAAGTCACAGAGAAAAAGACACTTATCCTAAGATATCACTGAGAGAGGGAATGTCAAAATCGCTACACTTGAACTGAATTACAAAACAGAACAGAGTCACACATTTAGAAAACGCACTATGGCTGCTTAACGGGAAAGGTGAGGTGGGGTGATGCATAAAACAAGGGTTTGAAATTAGCTCAGATACCGTTCCACAAGCCAAATATGTAATAGACAAGACCTACTCCCTGCTCAGTGAACTGGACTCAACAGCCCCTATTCACCGCCCAAGAATACATCTGACTAGTAAGAGTCTTAAAACCTATGTATTGATCTCTCTCTGGAAGTGAATCAAGAGGGTGTAAAGCGGCATAAACACAGCAGTGAAAAGCAGCTAAACCCCATTATAAAAATAGATTACTTAAAAAAAAAAACCCCATAAAACAAAGACAGTGAAAGAGAGAGAAATTCTTACAAAATCCGTTCGGGGGCTCTGATGCAACCTGGATTGACCATATCTAGACCCACAGCTGGATGAGACATAAGGCTGGACACTCTTGGGGCTGAGAGAATTGGTGAGCTTGGGTGAGCAAACGCAGACCCTTTAAAGTCATACTGCGTGGTACCCATGCCGTGGGTCCCAAATCTCCAGGTTCAAGGGCATCTTCCTACATCGAAAACATGCGTGTGAAACCCAGAAGATGGTACACCGTGTGATCGGGAAAGGTTTCTCAAACGCACCTCATTTCTCCTCTCCTTGTGCTCGGGTTCGGCATTCCAGCCGCTCGACTAACAATCTCCCTACTTGGAGAATCAGCACCTTTAACCTCCTGTTTCGGACAGGTCGCAATTTGGCCTGAGGATGAACGGGAAGAGGGGGAACCAGTGAGAGACCAGCTCTAGGTGTTGGGACAGGCACAGGTCACTCTATTTTCCCATCAGGAAGAAGAATGAACCACAGGCTCAGCCTGCCCCCCGGAACCAGAATACGGCCTGAAGCAATCCTGCGCTTTGGCGGCCAGCTCCCAAAAAAGCGAGTTGACAAATGGAGCTCAGGGGCACTGCAACTCACAAACCTGCAGAGTTATAAATGATAACTCTCGTCCACAAATATATTGAGGGAAGGCAACGAGGAGGATTGGAAAGCAAGGCAGAATTGCAGGAAACAGGTTTCAGGAGGCAGACTCGACTCGCCTTGAAAGCACATGAAAAGCGGCAAAGCGTTGACAATGATGCCCTTGGCCAAAAAGGGCGTATGCGTTTTTTCCTGAATATATTCAGGAAAAAACGCATACGCCCTTTTTGGCCAACCAGGCAAGCCGGAAAGGCAAATCAGCGCTACAAAGAAGGCTCGCTTGCCATCGGTCAAAAGGGCCATGCTGAAAAAAGTGTAAAAACCAGAAATGCAGGACAGGCCATGGAGACATGGGAGCCTTGCTACGCTGATGGGCGGGCTGTAAATTGCCAACAGCCACTCTGGAGAAGTGTACGGTGTGTCCTGAAACATGTAATAAGCACAGCTTAGAGAGCATAGGGCACTTCCACTCATGGGCGTATAAATCGGGAAACCTAAAAATCAACAAGACACAGGCACCCCAAAGTTTAGGGCTGCTCTGTTTCCAAGAACCTCCACTTCGGCACACCTTCAATATCCCAGGAAAGCGAAAAATGGATAAAGAAGTTGTGGTACTTAGGCACAATGGAATATCACTCAGCCATGAAATCAATGTCATAAGGCTAGTAGCAGCAGGATGAGTGGATTTAGGTACGATGACTCTCAGTGAAATAAGTCACAGAGAAAAAGACACTTATCCTAAGATATCACTGAGAGAGGGAATGTCAAAATCGCTACACTTGAACTGAATTACAAAACAGAACAGAGTCACACATTTAGAAAACGCACTATGGCTGCTTAACGGGAAAGGTGAGGTGGGGTGATGCATAAAACAAGGGTTTGAAATTAGCTCAGATACCGTTCCACAAGCCAAATATGTAATAGACAAGACCTACTCCCTGCTCAGTGAACTGGACTCAACAGCCCCTATTCACCGCCCAAGAATACATCTGACTAGTAAGAGTCTTAAAACCTATGTATTGATCTCTCTCTGGAAGTGAATCAAGAGGGTGTAAAGCGGCATAAACACAGCAGTGAAAAGCAGCTAAACCCCATTATAAAAATAGATTACTTAAAAAGAAAACCCATAAAACAAAGACAGTGAAAGAGAGAGAAATTCTTACAAAATCCGTTCGGGGGCTCTGATGCAACCTGGATTGACCATATCTAGACCCACAGCTGGATGAGACATAAGGCTGGACACTCTTGGGGCTGAGAGGATTGGTGAGCTTGGGTGAGCAAACGCAGACCCTTTAAAGTCATACTGCGTGGTACCCATGCCGTGGGTCCCAAATCTCCAGGTTCAAGGGCATCTTCCTACATCGAAAACATGCGTGGGAAACCCAGAAGATGGTACACCGTGTGATCGGGAAAGGTTTCTCAAACGCACCTCATTTCTCCTCTCCTTGTGCTCGGGTTCGCCATTCCAGCCGCTCGACTAACAATCTCCCTACTTGGAGAATCAGCACCTTTAACCTCCTGTTTCGGACAGGTCGCAATTTGGCCTGAGGATGAACGGGAAGAGAGGAACCAGTGAGAGACCAGCTCTAGGTGTTGGGACAGGCACAGGTCACTCTATTTTCCCATCAGGAAGAAGAATGAACCACAGGCTCAGCCTGCCCCCCGGAACCAGAATACGGCCTGAAGCAATCCTGCGCTTTGGCGGCCAGCTCCCAAAAAAGCGAGTTGACAAATGGAGCTCAGGGGCACTGCAACTCACAAACCTGCAGAGTTATAAATGATAACTCTCGTCCACAAATATATTGAGGGAAGGCAACGAGGAGGATTGGAAAGCAAGGCAGAATTGCAGGAAACAGGTTTCAGGAGGCAGACTCGACTCGCCTTGAAAGCACATGAAAAGCGGCAAAGCGTTGACAATGATGCCCTTGGCCAAAAAGGGCGTATGCGTTTTTTCCTGAATATATTCAGGAAAAAACGCATACGCCCTTTTTGGCCAACCAGGCAAGCCGGAAAGGCAAATCAGCGCTACAAAGAAGTCTCGCTTGCCATCGGTCAAAAGGGCCATGCTGAAAAAAGTGTAAAAACCAGAAATGCAGGACAGGCCATGGAGACATGGGAGCCTTGCTACGCTGATGGGCGGGCTGTAAATTGCCAACAGCCACTCTGGAGAAGTGTACGGTGTGTCCTGAAACATGTAATAAGCACAGCTTCGAGAGCATAGGGCACTTCCACTCATGGGCGTATAAATCGGGAAACCTAAAAATCAACAAGACACAGGCACCCCAAAGTTTAGGGCTGCTCTGTTTCCAAGAACCTCCACTTCGGCACACCTTCAATATCCCAGGAAAGCGAAAAATGGATAAAGAAGTTGTGGTACTTAGGCACAATGGAATATCACTCAGCCATGAAATCAATGTCATAAGGCTAGTAGCAGCAGGATGAGTGGATTTAGGTACGATGACTCTCAGTGAAAAAAGTCACAGAGAAAAAGACACTTATCCTAAGATATCACTGAGAGAGGGAATGTCAAAATCGCTACACTTGAACTGAATTACAAAACAGAACAGAGTCACACATTTAGAAAACGCACTATGGCTGCTTAACGGGAAAGGTGAGGTGGGGTGATGCATAAAACAAGGGTTTGAAATTAGCTCAGCTACCGTTCCACAAGCCAAATATGTAATAGACAAGACCTACTCCCTGCTCAGTGAACTGGACTCAACAGCCCCTATTCACCGCCCAAGAATACATCTGACTAGTAAGAGTCTTAAAACCTATGTATTGACCTCTCTCTGGAAGTGAATCAAGAGGGTGTAAAGCGGCATAAACACAGCAGTGAAAAGCAGCTAAACCCCATTATAAAAATAGATTACTTAAAAAAAAAACCCCATAAAACAAAGACAGTGAAAGAGAGAGAAATTCTTACAAAATCCCTTCAGGGGCTCTGATGCAACCTGGATTGACCATATCTAGACCCACAGCTGGATGAGACATAAGGCTGGACACTCTTGGGGCTGAGAGGATTGGTGAGCTTGGGTGAGCAAACGCAGACCCTTTAAAGTCATACTGCGTGGTACCCATGCCGTGGGTCCCAAATCTCCAGGTTCAAGGGCATCTTCCTACATCGAAAACATGCGTGGGAAACCCAGAAGATGGTACACCGTGTGACCGGGAAAGGTTTCTCAAACGCACCTCATTTCTCCTCTCCTTGTGCTCGGGTTCGCCATTCCAGCCGCTCGACTAACCATCTCCCTACTTGGAGAATCAGCACCTTTAACCTCCTGTTTCGGACAGGTCGCAATTTGGCCTGAGGATGAACGGGAAGAGGGGGAACCAATGAGAGACTAGCTCTAGGTGTTGGGACAGGCACAGGTCACTCTATTTTCCCATCAGGAAGAAGAATGAACCACAGGCTCAGCCTGCCCCCCGGAACCAGAATACGGCCTGAAGCAATCCTGCGCTTTGGCGGCCAGCTCCCAAAAAAGCGAGTTGACAAATGGAGCTCAGGGGCACTGCAACTCACAAACCTGCAGAGTTATAAATGATAACTCTCGTTCACAAATATATTGAGGGAAGGCAACGAGGAGGATTGAAAAGCAAGGCAGAATTGCAGGAAACAGGTTTCAGGAGGCAGACTCGACTCGCCTTGAAAGCACATGAAAAGCGGCAAAGCGTTGACAATGATGCCCTTGGCCAAAAAGGGCGTATGCGTTTTTTCCTGAATATATTCAGGAAAAAACGCATACGCCCTTTTTGGCCAACCAGGCAAGCCGGAAAGGCAAATCAGCGCTACAAAGAAGTCTCGCTTGCCATCGGTCAAAAGGGCCATGCTGAAAAAAGTGTAAAAACCAGAAATGCAGGACAGGCCATGGAGACATGGGAGCCTTGCTACGCTGATGGGCGGGCTGTAAATTGCCAACAGCCACTCTGGAGAAGTGTACGGCGTGTCCTGAAACATGTAATAAGCACAGCTTAGAGAGCATAGGGCACTTCCACTCATGGGCGTATAAATCGGGAAACCTAAAAATCAACAAGACACAGGCACCCCAAAGTTTAGGGCTGCTCTGTTTCCAAGAACCTCCACTTCGGTACACCTTCAATATCCCAGGAAAGCGAAAAATGGATAAAGAAGTTGTGGTACTTAGGCACAAGGGAATATCACTCAGCCATGAAATCAATGTCATAAGGCTAGTAGCAGCAGGATGAGTGGATTTAGGTACGATGACTCTCAGTGAAATAAGTCACAGAGAAAAAGACACTTATCCTAAGATATCTCTGAGAGAGGGAATGTCAAAATCGCTACACTTGAACTGAATTACAAAACAGAACAGAGTCACACATTTAGAAAACACACTATGGCTGCTTAACGGGAAAGGTGAGGTGGGGTGATGCATAAAACAAGGGTTTGAAATTAGCTCAGATACCGTTCCACAAGCCAAATATGTAATAGACAAGACCTACTCCCTGCTCAGTGAACTGGACTCAACAGCCCCTATTCACCGCCCAAGAATACATCTGACTAGTAAGAGTCTTAAAACCTATGTATTGACCTCTCTCTGGAAGTGAATCAAGAGGGTGTAAAGCGGCATAAACACAGCAGTGAAAAGCAGCTAAACCCCATTATAAAAATAGATTACTTAAAAAAAAAACCCATAAAACAAAGACAGTGAAAGAGAGAGAAATTCTTACAAAATCCCTTCAGGGGCTCTGATGCAACCTGGATTGACCATATCTAGACCCACAGCTGGATGAGACATAAGGCTGGACACTCTTGGGGCTGAGAGGATTGGTGAGCTTGGGTGAGCAAACGCAGACCCTTTAAAGTCATACTGCGTGGTACCCATGCCGTGGGTCCCAAATCTCCAGGTTCAAGGGCATCTTCCTACATCGAAAACATGCGTGCGAAACCCAGAAGATGGTACACCGTGTGATCGGGAAAGGTTTCTCAAACGCACCTCATTTCTCCTCTCCTTGTGCTCGGGTTCGCCATTCCAGCCGCTCGACTAACCATCTCCCTACTTGGAGAATCAGCACCTTTAACCTCCTGTTTCGGACAGGTCGCAATTTGGCCTGAGGATGAACGGGAAGAGGGGGAACCAATGAGAGACCAGCTCTAGGTGTTGGGACAGGCACAGGTCACTCTATTTTCCCATCAGGAAGAAGAATGAACCACAGGCTCAGCCTGCCCCCCGGAACCAGAATACGGCCTGAAGCAATCCTGCGCTTTGGCGGCCAGCTCCCAAAAAAGCGAGTTGACAAACGGAGCTCAGGGGCACTGCAACTCACAAACCTGCAGAGTTATAAATGATAACTCTCGTCCACAAATATATTGAGGGAAGGCAACGAGGAGGATTGGAAAGCAAGGCAGAATTGCAGGAAACAGGTGTCAGGAGGCAGACTCGACTCGCCTTGAAAGCACATGAAAAGCGGCAAAGTGTTGACAATGATGCCCTTGGCCAAAAAGGGCGTATGCGTTTTTTCCTGAATATATTCAGGAAAAAACGCATACGCCCTTTTTGGCCAACCAGGCAAGCCGGAAAGGCAAATCAGCGCTACAAAGAAGTCTCGCTTGCCATCGGTCAAAAGGGCCATGCTGAAAAAAGTGTAAAAACCAGAAATGCAGGACAGGCCATGGAGACATGGGAGCCTTGCTACGCTGATGGGCGGGCTGTAAATTGCCAACAGCCACTCTGGAGAAGTGTACGGCGTGTCCTGAAACATGTAATAAGCACAGCTTAGAGAGCATAGGGCACTTCCACTCATGGGCGTCTAAATCGGGAAACCTAAAAATCAACAAGACACAGGCACCCCAAAGTTTAGGGCTGCTCTGTTTCCAAGAACCTCCACTTCGGTACACCTTCAATATCCCAGGAAAGCGAAAAATGGATAAAGAAGTTGTGGTACTTAGGCACAAGGGAATATCACTCAGCCATGAAATCAATGTCATAAGGCTAGTAGCAGCAGGATGAGTGGATTTAGGTACGATGACTCTCAGTGAAATAAGTCACAGAGAAAAAGACACTTATCCTAAGATATCACTGAGAGAGGGAATGTCAAAGTCGCTACACTTGAACTGAATTACAAAACAGAACAGAGTCACACATTTAGAAAACACACTATGGCTGCTTAACGGGAAAGGTGAGGTGGGGTGATGCATAAAACAAGGGTTTGAAATTAGCTCAGATACCGTTCCACAAGCCAAATATGTAATAGACAAGACCTACTCCCTGCTCAGTGAACTGGACTCAACAGCCCCTATTCACCGCCCAAGAATATATCTGACTAGTAAGAGTCTTAAAACCTATGTATTGACCTCTCTCTGGAAGTGAATCAAGAGGGTGTAAAGCGGCATAAACACAGCAGTGAAAAGCAGGTAAACCCCATTATAAAAATTGATTACTTAAAAAAAAAACCCCATAAAACAAAGACAGTGAAAGAGAGAGAAATTCTTACAAAATCCCTTCAGGGGCTCTGATGCAACCTGGATTGACCATATCTAGACCCACAGCTGGATGAGACATAAGGCTGGACACTCTTGGGGCTGAGAGGATTGGTGAGCTTGGGTGAGCAAACGCAGACCCTTTAAAGTCATACTGCGTGGTACCCATGCCGTGGGTCCCAAATCTCCAGGTTCAAGGGCATCTTCCTACATCGAAAACATGCGTGGGAAACCCAGAAGATGGTACACCGTGTGACCGGGAAAGGTTTCTCAAACGCACCTCATTTCTCCTCTCCTTGTGCTCGGGTTCGCCATTCCAGCCACTCGACTAACCATCTCCCTACTTGGAGAATCAGCACCTTTAACCTCCTGTTTCGGACAGGTCGCAATTTGGCCTGAGGATGAACGGGAAGAGGGGGAACCAATGAGAGACTAGCTCTAGGTGTTGGGACAGGCACAGGTCACTCTATTTTCCCATCAGGAAGAAGAATGAACCACAGGCTCAGCCTGCCCCCCGGAACCAGAATACGGCCTGAAGCAATCCTGCGCTTTGGCGGCCAGCTCCCAAAAAAGCCAGTTGACAAATGGAGCTCAGGGGCACTGCAACTCACAAACCTGCAGAGTTATAAATGATAACTCTCGTCCACAAATATATTGAGGGAAGGCAACGAGGAGGATTGGAAAGCAAGGCAGAATTGCAGGAAACAGGTTTCAGGAGGCAGACTCGACTCGCCTTGAAAGCACATGAAAAGCGGCAAAGCGTTGACAATGATGCCCTTGGCCAAAAAGGGCGTATGCGTTTTTTCCTGAATATATTCAGGAAAAAACGCATACGCCCTTTTTGGCCAACCAGGCAAGCCGGAAAGGCAAATCAGCGCTACAAAGAAGTCTCGCTTGCCATCGGTCAAAAGGGCCATGCTGAAAAAAGTGTAAAAACCAGAAATGCAGGACAGGCCATGGAGACATGGGAGCCTTGCTACGCTGATGGGCGGGCTGTAAATTGCCAACAGCCACTCTGGAGAAGTGTACGGCGTGTCCTGAAACATGTAATAAGCACAGCTTAGAGAGCATAGGGCACTTCCACTCATGGGCGTCTAAATCGGGAAACCTAAAAATCAACAAGACACAGGCACCCCAAAGTTTAGGGCTGCTCTGTTTCCAAGAACCTCCACTTCGGCACACCTTCAATATCCCAGGAAAGCGAAAAATGGATAAAGAAGTTGTGGTACTTAGGCACAATGGAATATCACTCAGCCATGAAATCAATGTCATAAGGCTAGTAGCAGCAGGATGAGTGGATTTAGGTACGATGACTCTCAGTGAAATAAGTCACAGAGAAAAAGACACTTATCCTAAGATATCACTGAGAGAGGGAATGTCAAAATCGCTACACTTGAACTGAATTACAAAACAGAACAGAGTCACACATTTAGAAAACGCACTATGGCTGCTTAACGGGAAAGGTGAGGTGGGGTGATGCATAAAACAAGGGTTTGAAATTAGCTCAGATACCGTTCCACAAGCCAAATATGTAATAGACAAGACCTACTCCCTGCTCAGTGAACTGGACTCAACAGCCCCTATTCACCGCCCAAGAATACATCTGACTAGTAAGAGTCTTAAAACCTATGTATTGATCTCTCTCTGGAAGTGAATCAAGAGGGTGTAAAGCGGCATAAACACAGCAGTGAAAAGCAGCTAAACCCCATTATAAAAATAGATTACTTAAAAAAAAACCCCATAAAACAAAGACAGTGAAAGAGAGAGAAATTCTTACAAAATCCGTTCGGGGGCTCTGATGCAACCTGGATTGACCATATCTAGACCCACAGCTGGATGAGACATAAGGCTGGACACTCTTGGGGCTGAGAGGATTGGTGAGCTTGGGTGAGCAAACGCAGACCTTTTAAAGTCATACTGCGTGGTACCCATGCCGTGGGTCCCAAATCTCCAGGTTCAAGGGCATCTTCCTACATCGAAAACATGCGTGCGAAACCCAGAAGATGGTACACCGTGTGATCGGGAAAGGTTTCTCAAACGCACCTCATTTCTCCTCTCCTTGTGCTCGGGTTCGCCATTCCAGCCGCTCGACTAACAATCTCCCTACTTGGAGAATCAGCACCTTTAACCTCCTGTTTCGGACAGGTCGCAATTTGGCCTGAGGATGAACGGGAAGAGGGGGAACCAATGAGAGACCAGCTCTAGGTGTCGGGACAGGCACAGGTCACTCTATTTTCCCATCAGGAAGAAGAATGAACCACAGGCTCAGCCTGCCTCCCGGAACCAGAATAGGGCCTGAAGCAATCCTGCGCTTTGGCGGCCAGCTCCCAAAAAAGCGAGTTGACAAATGGAGCTCAGGGGCACTGCAACTCACAAACCTGCAGAGTTATAAATGATAACTCTCGTCCACAAATATATTGAGGGAAGGCAACGAGGAGGATTGGAAAGCAAGGCAGAATTGCAGGAAACAGGTTTCAGGAGGCAGACTCGACTCGCCTTGAAAGCACATGAAAAGCGGCAAAGCGTTGACAATGATGCCCTTGGCCAAAAAGGGCGTATGCGTTTTTTCCTGAATATATTCAGGAAAAAACGCATACGCCCTTTTTGGCCAACCAGGCAAGCCGGAAAGGCAAATCAGCGCTACAAAGAAGGCTCGCTTGCCATCGGTCAAAAGGGCCATGCTGAAAAAAGTGTAAAAACCAGAAATGCAGGACAGGCCATGGAGACATGGGAGCCTTGCTACGCTGATGGGCGGGCTGTAAATTGCCAACAGCCACTCTGGAGAAGTGTACGGTGTGTCCTGAAACATGTAATAAGCACAGCTTCGAGAGCATAGGGCACTTCCACTCATGGGCGTCTAAATCGGGAAACCTAAAAATCAACAAGACACAGGCACCCCAAAGTTTAGGGCTGCTCTGTTTCCAAGAACCTCCACTTCGGCACACCTTCAATATCCCAGGAAAGCGAAAAATGGATAAAGAAGTTGTGGTACTTAGGCACAATGGAATATCACTCAGCCATGAAATCAATGTCATAAGGCTAGTAGCAGCAGGATGAGTGGATTTAGGTACGATGACTCTCAGTGAAATAAGTCACAGAGAAAAAGACACTTATCCTAAGATATCACTGAGAGAGGGAATGTCAAAATCGCTACACTTGAACTGAATTACAAAACAGAACAGAGTCACACATTTAGAAAACGCACTATGGCTGCTTAACGGGAAAGGTGAGGTGGGGTGATGCATAAAACAAGGGTTTGAAATTAGCTCAGATACCGTTCCACAAGCCAAATATGTAATAGACAAGACCTACTCCCTGCTCAGTGAACTGGACTCAACAGCCCCTATTCACCGCCCAAGAATACATCTGACTAGTAAGAGTCTTAAAACCTATGTATTGATCTCTCTCTGGAAGTGAATCAAGAGGGTGTAAAGCGGCATAAACACAGCAGTGAAAAGCAGCTAAACCCCATTATAAAAATAGATTACTTAAAAAAAAAAACCCCATAAAACAAAGACAGTGAAAGAGAGAGAAATTCTTACAAAATCCGTTCGGGGGCTCTGATGCAACCTGGATTGACCATATCTAGACCCACAGCTGGATGAGACATAAGGCTGGACACTCTTGGGGCTGAGAGGATTGGTGAGCTTGGGTGAGCAAACGCAGACCCTTTAAAGTCATACTGCGTGGTACCCATGCCGTGGGTCCCAAATCTCCAGGTTCAAGGGCATCTTCCTACATCGAAAACATGCGTGTGAAACCCAGAAGATGGTACACCGTGTGATCGGGAAAGGTTTCTCAAACGCACCTCATTTCTCCTCTCCTTGTGCTCGGGTTCGGCATTCCAGCCGCTCGACTAACAATCTCCCTACTTGGAGAATCAGCACCTTTAACCTCCTGTTTCGGACAGGTCGCAATTTGGCCTGAGGATGAACGGGAAGAGGGGGAACCAGTGAGAGACCAGCTCTAGGTGTTGGGACAGGCACAGGTCACTCTATTTTCCCATCAGGAAGAAGAATGAACCACAGGCTCAGCCTGCCCCCCGGAACCAGAATACGGCCTGAAGCAATCCTGCGCTTTGGCGGCCAGCTCCCAAAAAAGCGAGTTGACAAATGGAGCTCAGGGGCACTGCAACTCACAAACCTGCAGAGTTATAAATGATAACTCTCGTCCACAAATATATTGAGGGAAGGCAACGAGGAGGATTGGAAAGCAAGGCAGAATTGCAGGAAACAGGTTTCAGGAGGCAGACTCGACTCGCCTTGAAAGCACATGAAAAGCGGCAAAGCGTTGACAATGATGCCCTTGGCCAAAAAGGGCGTATGCGTTTTTTCCTGAATATATTCAGGAAAAAACGCATACGCCCTTTTTGGCCAACCAGGCAAGCCGGAAAGGCAAATCAGCGCTACAAAGAAGGCTCGCTTGCCATCGGTCAAAAGGGCCATGCTGAAAAAAGTGTAAAAACCAGAAATGCAGGACAGGCCATGGAGACATGGGAGCCTTGCTACGCTGATGGGCGGGCTGTAAATTGCCAACAGCCACTCTGGAGAAGTGTACGGTGTGTCCTGAAACATGTAATAAGCACAGCTTAGAGAGCATAGGGCACTTCCACTCATGGGCGTATAAATCGGGAAACCTAAAAATCAACAAGACACAGGCACCCCAAAGTTTAGGGCTGCTCTGTTTCCAAGAACCTCCACTTCGGCACACCTTCAATATCCCAGGAAAGCGAAAAATGGATAAAGAAGTTGTGGTACTTAGGCACAATGGAATATCACTCAGCCATGAAATCAATGTCATAAGGCTAGTAGCAGCAGGATGAGTGGATTTAGGTACGATGACTCTCAGTGAAATAAGTCACAGAGAAAAAGACACTTATCCTAAGATATCACTGAGAGAGGGAATGTCAAAATCGCTACACTTGAACTGAATTACAAAACAGAACAGAGTCACACATTTAGAAAACGCACTATGGCTGCTTAACGGGAAAGGTGAGGTGGGGTGATGCATAAAACAAGGGTTTGAAATTAGCTCAGATACCGTTCCACAAGCCAAATATGTAATAGACAAGACCTACTCCCTGCTCAGTGAACTGGACTCAACAGCCCCTATTCACCGCCCAAGAATACATCTGACTAGTAAGAGTCTTAAAACCTATGTATTGATCTCTCTCTGGAAGTGAATCAAGAGGGTGTAAAGCGGCATAAACACAGCAGTGAAAAGCAGCTAAACCCCATTATAAAAATAGATTACTTAAAAAGAAAACCCATAAAACAAAGACAGTGAAAGAGAGAGAAATTCTTACAAAATCCGTTCGGGGGCTCTGATGCAACCTGGATTGACCATATCTAGACCCACAGCTGGATGAGACATAAGGCTGGACACTCTTGGGGCTGAGAGGATTGGTGAGCTTGGGTGAGCAAACGCAGACCCTTTAAAGTCATACTGCGTGGTACCCATGCCGTGGGTCCCAAATCTCCAGGTTCAAGGGCATCTTCCTACATCGAAAACATGCGTGCGAAACCCAGAAGATGGTACACCGTGTGATCGGGAAAGGTTTCTCAAACGCACCTCATTTCTCCTCTCCTTGTGCTCGGATTCGCCATTCCAGCCGCTCGACTAACAATCTCCCTACTTGGAGAATCAGCACCTTTAACCTCCTGTTTCGGACAGGTCGCAATTTGGCCTGAGGATGAACGGGAAGAGAGGAACCAGTGAGAGACCAGCTCTAGGTGTTGGGACAGGCACAGGTCACTCTATTTTCCCATCAGGAAGAAGAATGAACCACAGGCTCAGCCTGCCCCCCGGAACCAGAATACGGCCTGAAGCAATCCTGCGCTTTGGCGGCCAGCTCCCAAAAAAGCGAGTTGACAAATGGAGCTCAGGGGCACTGCAACTCACAAACCTGCAGAGTTATAAATGATAACTCTCGTCCACAAATATATTGAGGGAAGGCAACGAGGAGGATTGGAAAGCAAGGCAGAATTGCAGGAAACAGGTTTCAGGAGGCAGACTCGACTCGCCTTGAAAGCACATGAAAAGCGGCAAAGCGTTGACAATGATGCCCTTGGCCAAAAAGGGCGTATGCGTTTTTTCCTGAATATATTCAGGAAAAAACGCATACGCCCTTTTTGGCCAACCAGGCAAGCCGGAAAGGCAAATCAGCGCTACAAAGAAGTCTCGCTTGCCATCGGTCAAAAGGGCCATGCTGAAAAAAGTGTAAAAACCAGAAATGCAGGACAGGCCATGGAGACATGGGAGCCTTGCTACGCTGATGGGCGGGCTGTAAATTGCCAACAGCCACTCTGGAGAAGTGTACGGTGTGTCCTGAAACATGTAATAAGCACAGCTTCGAGAGCATAGGGCACTTCCACTCATGGGCGTATAAATCGGGAAACCTAAAAATCAACAAGACACAGGCACCCCAAAGTTTAGGGCTGCTCTGTTTCCAAGAACCTCCACTTCGGCACACCTTCAATATCCCAGGAAAGCGAAAAATGGATAAAGAAGTTGTGGTACTTAGGCACAATGGAATATCACTCAGCCATGAAATCAATGTCATAAGGCTAGTAGCAGCAGGATGAGTGGATTTAGGTACGATGACTCTCAGTGAAAAAAGTCACAGAGAAAAAGACACTTATCCTAAGATATCACTGAGAGAGGGAATGTCAAAATCGCTACACTTGAACTGAATTACAAAACAGAACAGAGTCACACATTTAGAAAACGCACTATGGCTGCTTAACGGGAAAGGTGAGGTGGGGTGATGCATAAAACAAGGGTTTGAAATTAGCTCAGCTACCGTTCCACAAGCCAAATATGTAATAGACAAGACCTACTCCCTGCTCAGTGAACTGGACTCAACAGCCCCTATTCACCGCCCAAGAATACATCTGACTAGTAAGAGTCTTAAAACCTATGTATTGACCTTTCTCTGGAAGTGAATCAAGAGGGTGTAAAGCGGCATAAACACAGCAGTGAAAAGCAGCTAAACCCCATTATAAAAATAGATTACTTAAAAAAAAACCCCATAAAACAAAGACAGTGAAAGAGAGAGAAATTCTTACAAAATCCGTTCAGGGGCTCTGATGCAACCTGGATTGACCATATCTAGACCCACAGCTGGATGAGACATGAGGCTGGACACTCTTGGGGCTGAGAGGATTGGTGAGCTTGGGTGAGCAAACGCAGACCCTTTAAAGTCATACTGCGTGGTACCCATGCCGTGGGTCCCAAATCTCCAGGTTCAAGGGCATCTTCCTACATCGAAAACATGTGTGCGAAACCCAGAAGATGGTACACCGTGTGATCGGGAAAGGTTTCTCAAACGCACCTCATTTCTCCTCTCCGTGTGCTCGGGTTCGCCATTCCAGCCGCTCGACTAACCATCTCCCTACTTGGAGAATCAGCACCTTTAACCTCCTGTTTCGGACAGGTCGCAATTTGGCCTGAGGATGAACGGGAAGAGGGGGAACCAATGAGAGACTAGCTCTAGGTGTTGGAACAGGCACAGGTCACTCTATTTTCCCATCAGGAAGAAGAATGAGCCACAGGCTCAGCCTGCCCCCCGGAACCAGAATACGGCCTGAAGCAATCCTGCGCTTTGGCGGCCAGCTCCCAAAAAAGCGAGTTGACAAACGGAGCTCAGGGGCACTGCAACTCACAAACCTGCAGAGTTATAAATGATAACTCTCGTCCACAAATATATTGAGGGAAGGCAACGAGGAGGATTGGAAAGCAAGGCAGAATTGCAGGAAACAGGTTTCAGGAGGCAGACTCGACTCGCCTTGAAAGCACATGAGAAGCGGCAAAGCGTTGACAATGATGCCCTTGGCCAAAAAGGGCGTATGCGTTTTTTCCTGAATATATTCAGGAAAAAACGCATACGCCCTTTTTGGCCAACCAGGCAAGCCGGAAAGGCAAATCAGCGCTACAAAGAAGTCTCGCTTGCCATCGGTCAAAAGGGCCATGCTGAAAAAAGTGTAAAAACCAGAAATGCAGGACAGGCCATGGAGACATGGGAGCCTTGCTACGCTGATGGGCGGGCTGTAAATTGCCAACAGCCACTCTGGAGAAGTGTACGGCGTGTCCTGAAACATGTAATAAGCACAGCTTAGAGAGCATAGGGCACTTCCACTCATGGGCGTCTAAATCGGGAAACCTAAAAATCAACAAGACACAGGCACCCCAAAGTTTAGGGCTGCTCTGTTTCCAAGAACCTCCACTTCGGTACACCTTCAATATCCCAGGAAAGCGAAAAATGGATAAAGAAGTTGTGGTACTTAGGCACAAGGGAATATCACTCAGCCATGAAATCAATGTCATAAGGCTAGTAGCAGCAGGATGAGTGGATTTAGGTACGATGACTCTCAGTGAAAAAAGTCACAGAGAAAAAGACACTTATCCTAAGATATCACTGAGAGAGGGAATGTCAAAGTCGCTACACTTGAACTGAATTACAAAACAGAACAGAGTCACACATTTAGAAAACACACTATGGCTGCTTAACGGGAAAGGTGAGGTGGGGTGATGCATAAAACAAGGGTTTGAAATTAGCTCAGATACCGTTCCACAAGCCAAATATGTAATAGACAAGACCTACTCCCTGCTCAGTGAACTGGACTCAACAGCCCCTATTCACCGCCCAAGAATATATCTGACTAGTAAGAGTCTTAAAACCTATGTATTGATATCTCTCTGGAAGTGAATCAAGAGGGTGTAAAGCGGCATAAACACAGCAGTGAAAAGCAGCTAAACCCCATTATAAAAATAGATTACTTAAAAAAAAACCCCATAAAACAAAGACAGTGAAAGAGAGAGAAATTCTTACAAAATCCCTTCAGGGGCTCTGATGCAACCTGGATTGACCATATCTAGACCCACAGCTGGATGAGACATGAGGCTGGACACTCTTGGGGCTGAGAGGATTGGTGAGCTTGGGTGAGCAAACGCAGACCCTTTAAAGTCATACTGCGTGGTACCCATGCCGTGGGTCCCAAATCTCCAGGTTCAAGGGCATCTTCCTACATCGAAAACATGCGTGCGAAACCCAGAAGATGGTACACCGTGTGATCGGGAAAGGTTTCTCAAACGCACCTCATTTCTCCTCTCCGTGTGTTCGGGTTCGCCATTCCAGCCGCTCGACTAACCATCTCCCTACTTGGAGAATCAGCACCTTTAACCTCCTGTTTCGGACAGGTCGCAATTTGGCCTGAGGATGAACGGGAAGAGGGGGAACCAATGAGAGACTAGCTCTAGGTGTTGGAACAGGCACAGGTCACTCTATTTTCCCATCAGGAAGAAGAATGAGCCACAGGCTCAGCCTGCCCCCCGGAACCAGAATACGGCCTGAAGCAATCCTGCGCTTTGGCGGCCAGCTCCCAAAAAAGCGAGTTGACAAACGGAGCTCAGGGGCACTGCAACTCACAAACCTGCAGAGTTATAAATGATAACTCTCGTCCACAAATATATTGAGGGAAGGCAACGAGGAGGATTGGAAAGCAAGGCAGAATTGCAGGAAACAGGTTTCAGGAGGCAGACTCGACTCGCCTTGAAAGCACATGAAAAGCGGCAAAGCGTTGACAATGATGCCCTTGGCCAAAAAGGGCGTATGCGTTTTTTCCTGAATATATTCAGGAAAAAACGCATACGCCCTTTTTGGCCAACCAGGCAAGCCGGAAAGGCAAATCAGCGCTACAAAGAAGTCTCGCTTGCCATCGGTCAAAAGGGCCATGCTGAAAAAAGTGTAAAAACCAGAAATGCAGGACAGGCCATGGAGACATGGGAGCCTTGCTACGCTGATGGGCGGGCTGTAAATTGCCAACAGCCACTCTGGAGAAGTGTACGGCGTGTCCTGAAACATGTAATAAGCACAGCTTAGAGAGCATAGGGCACTTCCACTCATGGGCGTATAAATCGGGAAACCTAAAAATCAACAAGACACAGGCACCCCAAAGTTTAGGGCTGCTCTGTTTCCAAGAACCTCCACTTCGGTACACCTTCAATATCCCAGGAAAGCGAAAAATGGATAAAGAAGTTGTGGTACTTAGGCACAAGGGAATATCACTCAGCCATGAAATCAATGTCATAAGGCTAGTAGCAGCAGGATGAGTGGATTTAGGTACGATGACTCTCAGTGAAAAAAGTCACAGAGAAAAAGACACTTATCCTAAGATATCACTGAGAGAGGGAATGTCAAAGTCGCTACACTTGAACTGAATTACAAAACAGAACAGAGTCACACATTTAGAAAACACACTATGGCTGCTTAACGGGAAAGGTGAGGTGGGGTGATGCATAAAACAAGGGTTTGAAATTAGCTCAGATACCGTTCCACAAGCCAAATATGTAATAGACAAGACCTACTCCCTGCTCAGTGAACTGGACTCAACAGCCCCTATTCACCGCCCAAGAATATATCTGACTAGTAAGAGTCTTAAAACCTATGTATTGATATCTCTCTGGAAGTGAATCAAGAGGGTGTAAAGCGGCATAAACACAGCAGTGAAAAGCAGCTAAACCCCATTATAAAAATAGATTACTTAAAAAAAAACCCCATAAAACAAAGACAGTGAAAGAGAGAGAAATTCTTACAAAATCCCTTCAGGGGCTCTGATGCAACCTGGATTGACCATATCTAGACCCACAGCTGGATGAGACATAAGGCTGGACACTCTTGGGGCTGAGAGGATTGGTGAGCTTGGGTGAGCAAACGCAGACCCTTTAAAGTCATACTGCGTGGTACCCATGCCGTGGGTCCCAAATCTCCAGGTTCAAGGGCATCTTCCTACATCGAAAACATGCGTGCGAAACCCAGAAGATGGTACACCGTGTGATCGGGAAAGGTTTCTCAAACGCACCTCATTTCTCCTCTCCTTGTGCTCGGGTTCGTCATTCCAGCCGCTCGACTAACCATCTCCCTACTTGGAGAATCAGCACCTTTAACCTCCTGTTTCGGACAGGTCGCAATTTGGCCTGAGGATGAACGGGAAGAGGGGGAACCAATGACAGACTAGCTCTAGGTGTTGGGACAGGCACAGGTCACTCTATTTTCCCATCAGGAAGAAGAATGAACCACAGGCTCAGCCTGCCCCCCGGAACCAGAATACGGCCTGAAGCAATCCTGCGCTTTGGCGGCCAGCTCCCAAAAAAGCCAGTTGACAAATGGAGCTCAGGGGCACTGCAACTCACAAACCTGCAGAGTTATAAATGATAACTCTCGTCCACAAATATATTGAGGGAAGGCAACGAGGAGGATTGGAAAGCAAGGCAGAATTGCAGGAAACAGGTTTCAGGAGGCAGACTCGACTCGCCTTGAAAGCACATGAAAAGCGGCAAAGCGTTGACAATGATGCCCTTGGCCAAAAAGGGCGTATGCGTTTTTTCCTGAATATATTCAGGAAAAAACGCATACGCCCTTTTTGGCCAACCAGGCAAGCCGGAAAGGCAAATCAGCGCTACAAAGAAGTCTCGCTTGCCATCGGTCAAAAGGGCCATGCTGAAAAAAGTGTAAAAACCAGAAATGCAGGACAGGCCATGGAGACATGGGAGCCTTGCTACGCTGATGGGCGGGCTGTAAATTGCCAACAGCCACTCTGGAGAAGTGTACGGCGTGTCCTGAAACATGTAATAAGCACAGCTTAGAGAGCATAGGGCACTTCCACTCATGGGCGTATAAATCGGGAAACCTAAAAATCAACAAGACACAGGCACCCCAAAGTTTAGGGCTGCTCTGTTTCCAAGAACCTCCACTTCGGTACACCTTCAATATCCCAGGAAAGCGAAAAATGGATAAAGAAGTTGTGGTACTTAGGCACAAGGGAATATCACTCAGCCATGAAATCAATGTCATAAGGCTAGTAGCAGCAGGATGAGTGGATTTAGGTACGATGACTCTCAGTGAAATAAGTCACAGAGAAAAAGACACTTATCCTAAGATATCACTGAGAGAGGGAATGTCAAAGTCGCTACACTTGACCTGAATTACAAAACAGAACAGAGTCACACATTTAGAAAACACACTATGGCTGCTTAACGGGAAAGGTGAGGTGGGGTGATGCATAAAACAAGGGTTTGAAATTAGCTCAGATACCGTTCCACAAGCCAAATATGTAATAGACAAGACCTACTCCCTGCTCAGTGAACTGGACTCAACAGCCCCTATTCACCGCCCAAGAATACATCTGACTAGTAAGAGTCTTAAAACCTATGTATTGACCTTTCTCTGGAAGTGAATCAAGAGGGTGTAAAGCGGCATAAACACAGCAGTGAAAAGCAGCTAAACCCCATTATAAAAATAGATTACTTAAAAAAAAACCCCATAAAACAAAGACAGTGAAAGAGAGAGAAATTCTTACAAAATCCGTTCAGGGGCTCTGATGCAACCTGGATTGACCATATCTAGACCCACAGCTGGATGAGACATGAGGCTGGACACTCTTGGGGCTGAGAGGATTGGTGAGCTTGGGTGAGCAAACGCAGACCCTTTAAAGTCATACTGCGTGGTACCCATGCCGTGGGTCCCAAATCTCCAGGTTCAAGGGCATCTTCCTACATCGAAAACATGCGTGCGAAACCCAGAAGATGGTACACCGTGTGATCGGGAAAGGTTTCTCAAACGCACCTCATTTCTCCTCTCCGTGTGCTCGGGTTCGCCATTCCAGCCGCTCGACTAACCATCTCCCTACTTGGAGAATCAGCACCTTTAACCTCCTGTTTCGGACAGGTCGCAATTTGGCCTGAGGATGAACGGGAAGAGGGGGAACCAATGAGAGACTAGCTCTAGGTGTTGGGACAGGCACAGGTCACTCTATTTTCCCATCAGGAAGAAGAATGAACCACAGGCTCAGCCTGCCCCCCGGAACCAGAATACGGCCTGAAGCAATCCTGTGCTTTGGCGGCCAGCTCCCAAAAAAGCGAGTTGACAAATGGAGCTCAGGGGCACTGCAACTCACAAACCTGCAGAGTTATAAATGATAACTCTCGTCCACAAATATATTGAGGGAAGGCAACGAGGAGGATTGGAAAGCAAGGCAGAATTGCAGGAAACAGGTTTCAGGAGGCAGACTCGACTCGCCTTGAAAGCACATGAAAAGCGGCAAAGCGTTGACAATGATGCCCTTGGCCAAAAAGGGCGTATGCGTTTTTTCCTGAATATATTCAGGAAAAAACGCATACGCCCTTTTTGGCCAACCAGGCAAGCCGGAAAGGCAAATCAGCGCTACAAAGAAGTCTCGCTTGCCATCGGTCAAAAGGGCCATGCTGAAAAAAGTGTAAAAACCAGAAATGCAGGACAGGCCATGGAGACATGGGAGCCTTGCTACGCTGATGGACGGGCTGTAAATTGCCAACAGCCACTCTGGAGAAGTGTACGGCGTGTCCTGAAACATGTAATAAGCACAGCTTAGAGAGCATAGGGCACTTCCACTCATGGGCGTCTAAATCGGGAAACCTAAAAATCAACAAGACACAGGCACCCCAAAGTTTAGGGCTGCTCTGTTTCCAAGAACCTCCACTTCGGTACACCTTCAATATCCCAGGAAAGCGAAAAATGGATAAAGAAGTTGTGGTACTTAGGCACAAGGGAATATCACTCAGCCATGAAATCAATGTCATAAGGCTAGTAGCAGCAGGATGAGTGGATTTAGGTACGATGACTCTCAGTGAAATAAGTCACAGAGAAAAAGACACTTATCCTAAGATATCACTGAGAGAGGGAATGTCAAAGTCGCTACACTTGAACTGAATTACAAAACAGAACAGAGTCACACATTTAGAAAACACACTATAGCTGCTTAACGGGAAAGGTGAGGTGGGGTGATGCATAAAACAAGGGTTTGAAATTAGCTCAGATACCGTTCCACAAGCCAAATATGTAATAGACAAGACCTACTCCCTGCTCAGTGAACTGGACTCAACAGCCCCTATTCACCGCCCAAGAATACATCTGACTAGTAAGAGTCTTAAAACCTATGTATTGACCTCTCTCTGGAAGTGAATCAAGAGGGTGTAAAGCGGCATAAACACAGCAGTGAAAAGCAGCTAAACCCCATTATAAAAATAGATTACTTTAAAAAAAACCCCATAAAACAAAGACAGTGAAAGAGAGAGAAATTCTTACAAAATCCGTTCAGGGGCTCTGATGCAACCTGGATTGACCATATCTAGACCCACAGCTGGATGAGACATAAGGCTGGACACTCTTGGGGCTGAGAGGATTGGTGAGCTTGGGTGAGCAAACGCAGACCCTTTAAAGTCATACTGCGTGGTACCCATGCCGTGGGTCCCAAATCTCCAGGTTCAAGGGCATCTTCCTACATCGAAAACATGCGTGCGAAACCCAGAAGATGGTACACCGTGTGATCGGGAAAGGTTTCTCAAACGCACCTCATTTCTCCTCTCCTTGTGCTCGGGTTCGCCATTCCAGCCGCTCGACTAACCATCTCCCTACTTGGAGAATCAGCACCTTTAACCTCCTGTTTCGGACAGGTCGCAATTTGGCCTGAGGATGAACGGGAAGAGGGGGAACCAATGACAGACTAGCTCTAGGTGTTGGGACAGGCACAGGTCACTCTATTTTCCCATCAGGAAGAAGAATGAACCACAGGCTCAGCCTGCCCCCCGGAACCAGAATACGGCCTGAAGCAATCCTGCGCTTTGGCGGCCAGCTCCCAAAAAAGCCAGTTGACAAATGGAGCTCAGGGGCACTGCAACTCACAAACCTGCAGAGTTATAAATGATAACTCTCGTCCACAAATATATTGAGGGAAGGCAACGAGGAGGATTGGAAAGCAAGGCAGAATTGCAGGAAACAGGTTTCAGGAGGCAGACTCGACTCGCCTTGAAAGCACATGAAAAGCGGCAAAGCGTTGACAATGATGCCCTTGGCCAAAAAGGGCGTATGCGTTTTTTCCTGAATATATTCAGGAAAAAACGCATACGCCCTTTTTGGCCAACCAGGCAAGCCGGAAAGGCAAATCAGCGCTACAAAGAAGTCTCGCTTGCCATCGGTCAAAAGGGCCATGCTGAAAAAAGTGTAAAAACCAGAAATGCAGGACAGGCCATGGAGACATGGGAGCCTTGCTACGCTGATGGGCGGGCTGTAAATTGCCAACAGCCACTCTGGAGAAGTGTACGGTGTGTCCTGAAACATGTAATAAGCACAGCTTAGAGAGCATAGGGCACTTCCACTCATGGGCGTATCAATCGGGAAACCTAAAAATCAACAAGACACAGGCACCCCAAAGTTTAGGGCTGCTCTGTTTCCAAGAACCTCCACTTCGGCACACCTTCAATATCCCAGGAAAGCGAAAAATGGATAAAGAAGTTGTGGTACTTAGGCACAAGGGAATATCACTCAGCCATGAAATCAATGTCATAAGGCTAGTAGCAGCAGGATGAGTGGATTTAGGTACGATGACTCTCAGTGAAATAAGTCACAGAGAAAAAGACACTTATCCTAAGATATCACTGAGAGAGGGAATGTCAAAGTCGCTACACTTGAACTGAATTACAAAACAGAACAGAGTCACACATTTAGAAAACACACTATGGCTGCTTAACGGGAAAGGTGAGGTGGGGTGATGCATAAAACAAGGGTTTGAAATTAGCTCAGATACCGTTCCACAAGCCAAATATGTAATAGACAAGACCTACTCCCTGCTCAGTGAACTGGACTCAACAGCCCCTATTCACCGCCCAAGAATACATCTGACTAGTAAGAGTCTTAAAACCTATGTATTGACCTCTCTCTGGAAGTGAATCAAGAGGGTGTAAAGCGGCATAAACACAGCAGTGAAAAGCAGCTAAACCCCATTATAAAAATAGATTACTTAAAAAAAAACCCCATAAAACAAAGACAGTGAAAGAGAGAGAAATTCTTACAAAATCCGTTCAGGGGCTCTGATGCAACCTGGATTGACCATATCTAGACCCACAGCTGGATGAGACATAAGGCTGGACACTCTTGGGGCTGAGAGGATTGGTGAGCTTGGGTGAGCAAACGCAGACCCTTTAAAGTCATACTGCGTGGTACCCATGCCGTGGGTCCCAAATCTCCAGGTTCAAGGGCATCTTCCTACATCGAAAACATGCGTGCGAAACCCAGAAGATGGTACACCGTGTGATCGGGAAAGGTTTCTCAAACGCACCTCATTTCTCCTCTCCTTGTGCTCGGGTTCGCCATTCCAGCCGCTCGACTAACCATCTCCCTACTTGGAGAATCAGCACCTTTAACCTCCTGTTTCGGACAGGTCGCAATTTGGCCTGAGGATGAACGGGAAGAGGGGGAACCAATGAGAGACTAGCTCTAGGTGTTGGGACAGGCACAGGTCACTCTATTTTCCCATCAGGAAGAAGAATGAACCACAGGCTCAGCCTGCCCCCCGGAACCAGAATACGGCCTGAAGCAATCCTGCGCTTTGGCGGCCAGCTCCCAAAAAAGCGAGTTGACAAATGGAGCTCAGGGGCACTGCTACTCACAAACCTGCAGAGTTATAAATGATAACTCTCGTCCACAAATATATTGAGGGAGGCAACGAGGAGGATTGGAAAGCAAGGCAGAATTGCAGGAAACAGGTGTCAGGAGGCAGACTCGACTCGCCTTGAAAGCACATGAAAAGCGGCAAAGCGTTGACAATGATGCCCTTGGCCAAAAAGGGCGTATGCGTTTTTCCCTGAATATATTCAGGGAAAAACGCATACGCCCTTTTTGGCCAACCAGGCAAGCCGGAAAGGCAAATCAGCGCTACAAAGAAGTCTCGCTTGCCATCGGTCAAAAGGGCCATGCTGAAAAAAGTGTAAAAACCAGAAATGCAGGACAGGCCATGGAGACATGGGAGCCTTGCTACGCTGATGGGCGGGCTGTAAATTGCCAACAGCCACTCTGGAGAAGTGTACGGCGTGTCCTGAAACATGTAATAAGCACAGCTTAGAGAGCATAGGGCACTTCCACTCATGGGCGTCTAAATCGGGAAACCTAAAAATCAACAAGACACAGGCACCCCAAAGTTTAGGGCTGCTCTGTTTCCAAGAACCTCCACTTCGGCACACCTTCAATATCCCAGGAAAGCGAAAAATGGATAAAGAAGTTGTGGTACTTAGGCACAAGGGAATATCACTCAGCCATGAAATCAATGTCATAAGGCTAGTAGCAGCAGGATGAGTGGATTTAGGTACGATGACTCTCAGTGAAAAAAGTCACAGAGAAAAAGACACTTATCCTAAGATATCACTGAGAGAGGGAATGTCAAAGTCGCTACACTTGAACTGAATTACAAAACAGAACAGAGTCACACATTTAGAAAACACACTATGGCTGCTTAACGGGAAAGGTGAGGTGGGGTGATGCATAAAACAAGGGTTTGAAATTAGCTCAGATACCGTTCCACAAGCCAAATATGTAATAGACAAGACCTACTCCCTGCTCAGTGAACTGGACTCAACAGCCCCTATTCACCGCCCAAGAATACATCTGACTAGTAAGAGTCTTAAAACCTATGTATTGACCTCTCTCTGGAAGTGAATCAAGAGGGTGTAAAGCGGCATAAACACAGCAGTGAAAAGCAGCTAAACCCCATTATAAAAATAGATTACTTAAAAAAAAACCCCATAAAACAAAGACAGTGAAAGAGAGAGAAATTCTTACAAAATCCGTTCAGGGGCTCTGATGCAACCTGGATTGACCATATCTAGACCCACAGCTGGATGAGACATAAGGCTGGACACTCTTGGGGCTGAGAGGATTGGTGGGCTTGGGTGAGCAAACGCAGACCCTTTAAAGTCATACTGCGTGGTACCCATGCCGTGGGTCCCAAATCTCCAGGTTCAAGGGCATCTTCCTACATCGAAAACATGCGTGGGAAACCCAGAAGATGGTACACCGTGTGATCGGGAAAGGTTTCTCAAACGCACCTCATTTCTCCTCTCCTTGTGCTCGGGTTCGCCATTCCAGCCGCTCGACTAACCATCTCCCTACTTGGAGAATCAGCACCTTTAACCTCCTGTTTCGGACAGGTCGCAATTTGGCCTGAGGATGAACGGGAAGAGGGGGAACCAATGAGAGACTAGCTCTAGGTGTTGGGACAGGCACAGGTCACTCTATTTTCCCATCAGGAAGAAGAATGAACCACAGGCTCAGCCTGCCCCCCGGAACCAGAATACGGCCTGAAGCAATCCTGCGCTTTGGCGGCCAGCTCCCAAAAAAGCCAGTTGACAAATGGAGCTCAGGGGCACTGCAACTCACAAACCTGCAGAGTTATAAATGATAACTCTCGTCCACAAATATATTGAGGGAAGGCAACGAGGAGGATTGGAAAGCAAGGCAGAATTGCAGGAAACAGGTTTCAGGAGGCAGACTCGACTCGCCTTGAAAGCACATGAAAAGCGGCAAAGCGTTGACAATGATGCCCTTGGCCAAAAAGGGCGTATGCGTTTTTTCCTGAATATATTCAGGAAAAAACGCATACGCCCTTTTTGGCCAACCAGGGAATCCGGAAAGGCAAATCAGCGCTACAAAGAAGGCTCGCTTGCCATCGGTCAAAAGGGCCATGCTGAAAAAAGTGTAAAAACCAGAAATGCAGGACAGGCCATGGAGATATGGGAGCCTTGCTACGCTGATGGGCGGGCTGTAAATTGCCAACAGCCACTCTGGAGAAGTGTACGGCGTGTCCTGAAACATGTAATAAGCACAGCTTAGAGAGCATAGGGCACTTCCACTCATGGGCGTCTAAATCGGGAAACCTAAAAATCAACAAGACACAGGCACCCCAAAGTTTAGGGCTGCTCTGTTTCCAAGAACCTCCACTTCGGTACACCTTCAATATCCCAGGAAAGCGAAAAATGGATAAAGAAGTTGTGGTACTTAGGCACAAGGGAATATCACTCAGCCATGAAATCAATGTCATAAGGCTAGTAGCAGCAGGATGAGTGGATTTAGGTACGATGACTCTCAGTGAAAAAAGTCACAGAGAAAAAGACACTTATCCTAAGATATCACTGAGAGAGGGAATGTCAAAATCGCTACACTTGAACTGAATTACAAAACAGAACAGAGTCACACATTTAGAAAACACACTATGGCTGCTTAACGGGAAAGGTGAGGTGGGGTGATGCATAAAACAAGGGTTTGAAATTAGCTCAGATACCGTTCCACAAGCCAAATATGTAATAGACAAGACCTACTCCCTGCTCAGTGAACTGGACTCAACAGCCCCTATTCACCGCCCAAGAATATATCTGACTAGTAAGAGTCTTAAAACCTATGTATTGATCTCTCTCTGGAAGTGAATCAAGAGGGTGTAAAGCGGCATAAACACAGCAGTGAAAAGCAGCTAAACCCCATTATAAAAATAGATTACTTAAAAAAAAAAACCCCATAAAACAAAGACAGTGAAAGAGAGAGAAATTCTTACAAAATCCGTTCAGGGGCTCTGATGCAACCTGGATTGACCATATCTAGACCCACAGCTGGATGAGACATAAGGCTGGACACTCTTGGGGCTGAGAGGATTGGTGAGCTTGGGTGAGCAAACGCAGACCCTTTAAAGTCATACTGCGTGGTACCCATGCAGTGGGTCCCAAATCTCCAGGTTCAAGGGCATCTTCCTACATCGAAAACATGCGTGCGAAACCCAGAAGATGGTACACCGTGTGATCGGGAAAGGTTTCTCAAACGCACCTCATTTCTCCTCTCCTTGTGCTCGGGTTCGCCATTCCAGCCGCTCGACTAACAATCTCCCTACTTGGAGAATCAGCACCTTTAACCTCCTGTTTCGGACAGGTCGCAATTTGGCCTGAGGATGAACGGGAAGAGGGGGAACCAATGAGAGACTAGCTCTAGGTGTTGGGACAGGCACAGGTCACTCTATTTTCCCATCAGGAAGAAGAATGAACCACAGGCTCAGCCTGCCCCCCGGAACCAGAATACGGCCTGAAGCAATCCTGCGCTTTGGCGGCCAGCTCCCAAAAAAGCGAGTTGACAAATGGAGCTCAGGGGCACTGCAACTCACAAACCTGCAGAGTTATAAATGATAACTCTCGTCCACAAATATATTGAGGGAAGGCAACGAGGAGGATTGGAAAGCAAGGCAGAATTGCAGGAAACAGGTTTCAGGAGGCAGACTCGACTCGCCTTGAAAGCACATGAAAAGCGGCAAAGCGTTGACAATGATGCCCTTGGCCAAAAAGGGCGTATGCGTTTTTTCCTGAATATATTCACGAAAAAACGCATACGCCCTTTTTGGCCAACCAGGCAAGCCGGAAAGGCAAATCAGCGCTACAAAGAAGGCTCGCTTGCCATCGGTCAAAAGGGCCATGCTGAAAAAAGTGTAAAAACCAGAAATGCAGGACAGGCCATGGAGACATGGGAGCCTTGCTACGCTGATGGGCGGGCTGTAAATTGCCAACAGCCACTCTGGAGAAGTGTACGGCGTGTCCTGAAACATGTAATAAGCACAGCTTAGAGAGCATAGGGCACTTCCACTCATGGGCGTATCAATCGGGAAACCTAAAAATCAACAAGACACAGGGACCCCAAAGTTTAGGGCTGCTCTGTTTCCAAGAACCTCCACTTCGGTACACCTTCAATATCCCAGGAAAGCGAAAAATGGATAAAGAAGTTGTGGTACTTAGGCACAATGGAATATCACTCAGCCATGAAATCAATGTCATAAGGCTAGTAGCAGCAGGATGAGTGGATTTAGGTACGATGACTCTCAGTGAAAAAAGTCACAGAGAAAAAGACACTTATCCTAAGATATCACTGAGAGAGGGAATGTCAAAATCGCTACACTTGAACTGAATTACAAAACAGAACAGAGTCACACATTTAGAAAACACACTATGGCTGCTTAACGGGAAAGGTGAGGTGGGGTGATGCATAAAACAAGGGTTTGAAATTAGCTCAGATACCGTTCCACAAGCCAAATATGTAATAGACAAGACCTACTCCCTGCTCAGTGAACTGGACTCAACAGCCCCTATTCACCGCCCAAGAATACATCTGACTAGTAAGAGTCTTAAAACCTATGTATTGACCTCTCTCTGGAAGTGAATCAAGAGGGTGTAAAGCGGCATAAACACAGCAGTGAAAAGCAGCTAAACCCCATTATAAAAATAGATTACTTAAAAAAAAACCCCATAAAACAAAGACAGTGAAAGAGAGAGAAATTCTTACAAAATCCGTTCAGGGGCTCTGATGCAACCTGGATTGACCATATCTAGACCCACAGCTGGATGAGACATAAGGCTGGACACTCTTGGGGCTGAGAGGATTGGTGAGCTTGGGTGAGCAAACGCAGACCCTTTAAAGTCATACTGCGTGGTACCCATGCCGTGGGTCCCAAATCTCCAGGTTCAAGGGCATCTTCCTACATCGAAAACATGCGTGCGAAACCCAGAAGATGGTACACCGTGTGATCGGGAAAGGTTTCTCAAACGCACCTCATTTCTCCTCTCCTTGTGCTCGGGTTCGCCATTCCAGCCGCTCGACTAACCATCTCCCTACTTGGAGAATCAGCACCTTTAACCTCCTGTTTCGGACAGGTCGCAATTTGGCCTGAGGATGAACGGGAAGAGGGGGAACCAATGAGAGACTAGCTCTAGGTGTTGGGACAGGCACAGGTCACTCTATTTTCCCATCAGGAAGAAGAATGAACCACAGGCTCAGCCTGCCCCCCGGAACCAGAATACGGCCTGAAGCAATCCTGCGCTTTGGCGGCCAGCTCCCAAAAAAGCGAGTTGACAAATGGAGCTCAGGGGCACTGCAACTCACAAACCTGCAGAGTTATAAATGATAACTCTCGTCCACAAATATATTGAGGGAAGGCAACGAGGAGGATTGGAAAGCAAGGCAGAATTGCAGGAAACAGGTTTCAGGAGGCAGACTCGACTCGCCTTGAAAGCACACGAAAAGCGGCAAAGCGTTGACAATGATGCCCTTGGCCAAAAAGGGCGTATGCGTTTTTTCCTGAATATATTCAGGAAAAAACGCATACGCCCTTTTTGGCCAACCAGGCAAGCCGGAAAGGCAAATCAGCGCTACAAAGAAGTCTCGCTTGCCATCGGTCAAAAGGGCCATGCTGAAAAAAGTGTAAAAACCAGAAATGCAGGACAGGCCATGGAGACATGGGAGCCTTGCTACGCTGATGGGCGGGCTGTAAATTGCCAACAGCCACTCTGGAGAAGTGTACGGCGTGTCCTGAAACATGTAATAAGCACAGCTTAGAGAGCATAGGGCACTTCCACTCATGGGCGTCTAAATCGGGAAACCTAAAAATCAACAAGACACAGGCACCCCAAAGTTTAGGGCTGCTCTGTTTCCAAGAACCTCCACTTCGGTACACCTTCAATATCCCAGGAAAGCGAAAAATGGATAAAGAAGTTGTGGTACTTAGGCACAATGGAATATCACTCAGCCATGAAATCAATGTCATAAGGCTAGTAGCAGCAGGATGAGTGGATTTAGGTACGATGACTCTCAGTGAAATAAGTCACAGAGAAAAAGACACTTATCCGAAGATATCACTGAGAGAGGGAATGTCAAAATCGCTACACTTGAACTGAATTACAAAACAGAACAGAGTCACACATTTAGAAAACGCACTATGGCTGCTTAACGGGAAAGGTGAGGTGGGGTGATGCATAAAACAAGGGTTTGAAATTAGCTCAGATACCGTTCCACAAGCCAAATATGTAATAGACAAGACCTACTCCCTGCTCAGTGAACTGGACTCAACAGCCCCTATTCACCGCCCAAGAATACATCTGACTAGTAAGAGTCTTAAAACCTATGTATTGATCTCTCTCTGGAAGTGAATCAAGAGGGTGTAAAGCGGCATAAACACAGCAGTGAAAAGCAGCTAAACCCCATTATAAAAATAGATTACTTAAAAAAAAAACCCCATAAAACAAAGACAGTGAAAGAGAGAGAAATTCTTACAAAATCCGTTCAGGGGCTCTGATGCAACCTGGATTGACCATATCTAGACCCACAGCTGGATGAGACATAAGGCTGGACACTCTTGGGGCTGAGAGGATTGGTGAGCTTGGGTGAGCAAACGCAGACCCTTTAAAGTCATACTGCGTGGTACCCATGCCGTGGGTCCCAAATCTCCAGGTTCAAGGGCATCTTCCTACATCGAAAACATGCGTGCGAAACCCAGAAGATGGTACACCGTGTGATCGGGAAAGGTTTCTCAAACGCACCTCATTTCTCCTCTCCTTGTGCTCGGGTTCGCCATTCCAGCCGCTCGACTAACAATCTCCCTACTTGGAGAATCAGCACCTTTAACCTCCTGTTTCGGACAGGTCGCAATTTGGCCTGAGGATGAACGGGAAGAGGGGGAACCAATGAGAGACCAGCTCTAGGTGTTGGGACAGGCACAGGTCACTCTATTTTCCCATCAGGAAGAAGAATGAACCACAGGCTCAGCCTGCCCCCCGGAACCAGAATACGGCCTGAAGCAATCCTGCGCTTTGGCGGCCAGCTCCCAAAAAAGCGAGTTGACAAATGGAGCTCAGGGGCACTGCAACTCACAAACCTGCAGAGTTATAAATGATAACTCTCGTCCACAAATATATTGAGGGAAGGCAACGAGGAGGATTGGAAAGCAAGGCAGAATTGCAGGAAACAGGTTTCAGGAGGCAGACTCGACTCGCCTTGAAAGCACATGAAAAGCGGCAAAGCGTTGACAATGATGCCCTTGGCCAAAAAGGGCGTATGCGTTTTTTCCTGAATATATTCAGGAAAAAACGCATACGCCCTTTTTGGCCAACCAGGCAAGCCGGAAAGGCAAATCAGCGCTACAAAGAAGGCTCGCTTGCCATCGGTCAAAAGGGCCATGCTGAAAAAAGTGTAAAAACCAGAAATGCAGGACAGGCCATGGAGACATGGGAGCCTTGCTACGCTGATGGGCGGGCTGTAAATTGCCAACAGCCACTCTGGAGAAGTGTACGGTGTGTCCTGAAACATGTAATAAGCACAGCTTCGAGAGCATAGGGCACTTCCACTCATGGGCGTCTAAATCGGGAAACCTAAAAATCAACAAGACACAGGCACCCCAAAGTTTAGGGCTGCTCTGTTTCCAAGAACCTCCACTTCGGCACACCTTCAATATCCCAGGAAAGCGAAAAATGGATAAAGAAGTTGTGGTACTTAGGCACAATGGAATATCACTCAGCCATGAAATCAATGTCATAAGGCTAGTAGCAGCAGGATGAGTGGATTTAGGTACGATGACTCTCAGTGAAATAAGTCACAGAGAAAAAGACACTTATCCGAAGATATCACTGAGAGAGGGAATGTCAAAATCGCTACACTTGAACTGAATTACAAAACAGAACAGAGTCACACATTTAGAAAACGCACTATGGCTGCTTAACGGGAAAGGTGAGGTGGGGTGATGCATAAAACAAGGGTTTGAAATTAGCTCAGATACCGTTCCACAAGCCAAATATGTAATAGACAAGACCTACTCCCTGCTCAGTGAACTGGACTCAACAGCCCCTATTCACCGCCCAAGAATACATCTGACTAGTAAGAGTCTTAAAACCTATGTATTGATCTCTCTCTGGAAGTGAATCAAGAGGGTGTAAAGCGGCATAAACACAGCAGTGAAAAGCAGCTAAACCCCATTATAAAAATAGATTACTTAAAAAAAAAAACCCATAAAACAAAGACAGTGAAAGAGAGAGAAATTCTTACAAAATCCGTTCGGGGGCTCTGATGCAACCTGGATTGACCATATCTAGACCCACAGCTGGATGAGACATAAGGCTGGACACTCTTGGGGCTGAGAGGATTGGTGAGCTTGGGTGAGCAAACGCAGACCCTTTAAAGTCATACTGCGTGGTACCCATGCCGTGGGTCCCAAATCTCCAGGTTCAAGGGCATCTTCCTACATCGAAAACATGCGTGCGAAACCCAGAAGATGGTACACCGTGTGATCGGGAAAGGTTTCTCAAACGCACCTCATTTCTCCTCTCCTTGTGCTCGGGTTCGCCATTCCAGCCGCTCGACTAACAATCTCCCTACTTGGAGAATCAGCACCTTTAACCTCCTGTTTCGGACAGGTCGCAATTTGGCCTGAGGATGAACGGGAAGAGGGGGAACCAATGAGAGACCAGCTCTAGGTGTTGGGACAGGCACAGGTCACTCTATTTTCCCATCAGGAAGAAGAATGAACCACAGGCTCAGCCTGCCCCCCGGAACCAGAATAGGGCCTGAAGCAATCCTGCGCTTTGGCGGCCAGCTCCCAAAAAAGCGAGTTGACAAATGGAGCTCAGGGGCACTGCAACTCACAAACCTGCAGAGTTATAAATGATAACTCTCGTCCACAAATATATTGAGGGAAGGCAACGAGGAGGATTGGAAAGCAAGGCAGAATTGCAGGAAACAGGTTTCAGGAGGCAGACTCGACTCGCCTTGAAAGCACATGAAAAGCGGCAAAGCGTTGACAATGATGCCCTTGGCCAAAAAGGGCGTATGCGTTTTTTCCTGAATATATTCAGGAAAAAACGCATACGCCCTTTTTGGCCAACCAGGCAAGCCGGAAAGGCAAATCAGCGCTACAAAGAAGTCTCGCTTGCCATCGGTCAAAAGGGCCATGCTGAAAAAAGTGTAAAAACCAGAAATGCAGGACAGGCCATGGAGACATGGGAGCCTTGCTACGCTGATGGGCGGGCTGTAAATTGCCAACAGCCACTCTGGAGAAGTGTACGGCGTGTCCTGAAACATGTAATAAGCACAGCTTAGAGAGCATAGGGCACTTCCACTCATGGGCGTATAAATCGGGAAACCTAAAAATCAACAAGACACAGGGACCCCAAAGTTTAGGGCTGCTCTGTTTCCAAGAACCTCCACTTCGGTACACCTTCAATATCCCAGGAAAGCGAAAAATGGATAAAGAAGTTGTGGTACTTAGGCACAATGGAATATCACTCAGCCATGAAATCAATGTCATAAGGCTAGTAGCAGCAGGATGAGTGGATTTAGGTACGATGACTCTCAGTGAAAAAAGTCACAGAGAAAAAGACACTTATCCTAAGATATCACTGAGAGAGGGAATGTCAAAATCGCTACACTTGAACTGAATTACAAAACAGAACAGAGTCACACATTTAGAAAACACACTATGGCTGCTTAACGGGAAAGGTGAGGTGGGGTGATGCATAAAACAAGGGTTTGAAATTAGCTCAGATACCGTTCCACAAGCCAAATATGTAATAGACAAGACCTACTCCCTGCTCAGTGAACTGGACTCAACAGCCCCTATTCACCGCCCAAGAATACATCTGACTAGTAAGAGTCTTAAAACCTATGTATTGACCTCTCTCTGGAAGTGAATCAAGAGGGTGTAAAGCGGCATAAACACAACAGTGAAAAGCAGCTAAACCCCATTATAAAAATAGATTACTTAAAAAAAAACCCCATAAAACAAAGACAGTGAAAGAGAGAGAAATTCTTACAAAATCCGTTCAGGGGCTCTGATGCAACCTGGATTGACCATATCTAGACCCACAGCTGGATGAGACATAAGGCTGGACACTCTTGGGGCTGAGAGGATTGGTGAGCTTGGGTGAGCAAACGCAGACCCTTTAAAGTCATACTGCGTGGTACCCATGCCGTGGGTCCCAAATCTCCAGGTTCAAGGGCATCTTCCTACATCGAAAACATGCGTGGGAAACCCAGAAGATGGTACACCGTGTGATCGGGAAAGGTTTCTCAAACGCACCTCATTTCTCCTCTCCTTGTGCTCGGGTTCGCCATTCCAGCCGCTCGACTAACCATCTCCCTACTTGGAGAATCAGCACCTTTAACCTCCTGTTTCGGACAGGTCGCAATTTGGCCTGAGGATGAACGGGAAGAGGGGGAACCAATGAGAGACTAGCTCTAGGTGTTGGGACAGGCACAGGTCACTCTATTTTCCCATCAGGAAGAAGAATGAACCACAGGCTCAGCCTGCCCCCCGGAACCAGAATACGGCCTGAAGCAATCCTGCGCTTTGGCGGCCAGCTCCCAAAAAAGCGAGTTGACAAATGGAGCTCAGGGGCACTGCAACTCACAAACCTGCAGAGTTATAAATGATAACTCTCGTCCACAAATATATTGAGGGAAGGCAACGAGGAGGATTGGAAAGCAAGGCAGAATTGCAGGAAACAGGTTTCAGGAGGCAGACTCGACTCGCCTTGAAAGCACACGAAAAGCGGCAAAGCGTTGACAATGATGCCCTTGGCCAAAAAGGGCGTATGCGTTTTTTCCTGAATATATTCAGGAAAAAACGCATACGCCCTTTTTGGCCAACCAGGCAAGCCGGAAAGGCAAATCAGCGCTACAAAGAAGTCTCGCTTGCCATCGGTCAAAAGGGCCATGCTGAAAAAAGTGTAAAAACCAGAAATGCAGGACAGGCCATGGAGACATGGGAGCCTTGCTACGCTGATGGGCGGGCTGTAAATTGCCAACAGCCACTCTGGAGAAGTGTACGGCGTGTCCTGAAACATGTAATAAGCACAGCTTAGAGAGCATAGGGCACTTCCACTCATGGGCGTCTAAATCGGGAAACCTAAAAATCAACAAGACACAGGCACCCCAAAGTTTAGGGCTGCTCTGTTTCCAAGAACCTCCACTTCGGTACACCTTCAATATCCCAGGAAAGCGAAAAATGGATAAAGAAGTTGTGGTACTTAGGCACAATGGAATATCACTCAGCCATGAAATCAATGTCATAAGGCTAGTAGCAGCAGGATGAGTGGATTTAGGTACGATGACTCTCAGTGAAATAAGTCACAGAGAAAAAGACACTTATCCTAAGATATCACTGAGAGAGGGAATGTCAAAATCGCTACACTTGAACTGAATTACAAAACAGAACAGAGTCACACATTTAGAAAACGCACTATGGCTGCTTAACGGGAAAGGTGAGGTGGGGTGATGCATAAAACAAGGGTTTGAAATTAGCTCAGATACCGTTCCACAAGCCAAATATGTAATAGACAAGACCTACTCCCTGCTCAGTGAACTGGACTCAACAGCCCCTATTCACCGCCCAAGAATACATCTGACTAGTAAGAGTCTTAAAACCTATGTATTGATCTCTCTCTGGAAGTGAATCAAGAGGGTGTAAAGCGGCATAAACACAGCAGTGAAAAGCAGCTAAACCCCATCATAAAAATAGATTACTTAAAAAAAAAACCCCATAAAACAAAGACAGTGAAAGAGAGAGAAATTCTTACAAAATCCGTTCAGGGGCTCTGATGCAACCTGGATTGACCATATCTAGACCCACAGCTGGATGAGACATAAGGCTGGACACTCTTGGGGCTGAGAGGATTGGTGAGCTTGGGTGAGCAAACGCAGACCCTTTAAAGTCATACTGCGTGGTACCCATGCCGTGGGTCCCAAATCTCCAGGTTCAAGGGCATCTTCCTACATCGAAAACATGCGTGCGAAACCCAGAAGATGGTACACCGTGTGATCGGGAAAGGTTTCTCAAACGCACCTCATTTCTCCTCTCCTTGTGCTCGGGTTCGCCATTCCAGCCGCTCGACTAACAATCTCCCTACTTGGAGAATCAGCACCTTTAACCTCCTGTTTCGGACAGGTCGCAATTTGGCCTGAGGATGAACGGGAAGAGGGGGAACCAATGAGAGACCAGCTCTAGGTGTTGGGACAGGCACAGGTCACTCTATTTTCCCATCAGGAAGAAGAATGAACCACAGGCTCAGCCTGCCCCCCGGAACCAGAATACGGCCTGAAGCAATCCTGCGCTTTGGCGGCCAGCTCCCAAAAAAGCGAGTTGACAAATGGAGCTCAGGGGCACTGCAACTCACAAACCTGCAGAGTTATAAATGATAACTCTCGTCCACAAATATATTGAGGGAAGGCAACGAGGAGGATTGGAAAGCAAGGCAGAATTGCAGGAAACAGGTTTCAGGAGGCAGACTCGACTCGCCTTGAAAGCACATGAAAAGCGGCAAAGCGTTGACAATGATGCCCTTGGCCAAAAAGGGCGTATGCGTTTTTTCCTGAATATATTCAGGAAAAAACGCATACGCCCTTTTTGGCCAACCAGGCAAGCCGGAAAGGCAAATCAGCGCTACAAAGAAGTCTCGCTTGCCATCGGTCAAAAGGGCCATGCTGAAAAAAGTGTAAAAACCAGAAATGCAGGACAGGCCATGGAGACATGGGAGCCTTGCTACGCTGATGGGCGGGCTGTAAATTGCCAACAGCCACTCTGGAGAAGTGTACGGTGTGTCCTGAAACATGTAATAAGCACAGCTTCGAGAGCATAGGGCACTTCCACTCATGGGCGTCTAAATCGGGAAACCTAAAAATCAACAAGACACAGGCACCCCAAAGTTTAGGGCTGCTCTGTTTCCAAGAACCTCCACTTCGGCACACCTTCAATATCCCAGGAAAGCGAAAAATGGATAAAGAAGTTGTGGTACTTAGGCACAATGGAATATCACTCAGCCATGAAATCAATGTCATAAGGCTAGTAGCAGCAGGATGAGTGGATTTAGGTACGATGACTCTCAGTGAAATAAGTCACAGAGAAAAAGACACTTATCCGAAGATATCACTGAGAGAGGGAATGTCAAAATCGCTACACTTGAACTGAATTACAAAACAGAACAGAGTCACACATTTAGAAAACGCACTATGGCTGCTTAACGGGAAAGGTGAGGTGGGGTGATGCATAAAACAAGGGTTTGAAATTAGCTCAGATACCGTTCCACAAGCCAGATATGTAATAGACAAGACCTACTCCCTGCTCAGTGAACTGGACTCAACAGCCCCTATTCACCGCCCAAGAATACATCTGACTAGTAAGAGTCTTAAAACCTATGTATTGATCTCTCTCTGGAAGTGAATCAAGAGGGTGTAAAGCGGCATAAACACAGCAGTGAAAAGCAGCTAAACCCCATTATAAAAATAGATTACTTAAAAAAAAAACCCCATAAAACAAAGACAGTGAAAGAGAGAGAAATTCTTACAAAATCCGTTCAGGGGCTCTGATGCAACCTGGATTGACCATATCTAGACCCACAGCTGGATGAGACATAAGGCTGGACACTCTTGGGGCTGAGAGGATTGGTGAGCTTGGGTGAGCAAACGCAGACCCTTTAAAGTCATACTGCGTGGTACCCATGCCGTGGGTCCCAAATCTCCAGGTTCAAGGGCATCTTCCTACATCGAAAACATGCGTGCGAAACCCAGAAGATGGTACACCGTGTGATCGGGAAAGGTTTCTCAAACGCACCTCATTTCTCCTCTCCTTGTGCTCGGGTTCGCCATTCCAGCCGCTCGACTAACAATCTCCCTACTTGGAGAATCAGCACCTTTAACCTCCTGTTTCGGACAGGTCGCAATTTGGCCTGAGGATGAACGGGAAGAGGGGGAACCAATGAGAGACCAGCTCTAGGTGTTGGGACAGGCACAGGTCACTCTATTTTCCCATCAGGAAGAAGAATGAACCACAGGCTCAGCCTGCCCCCCGGAACCAGAATACGGCCTGAAGCAATCCTGCGCTTTGGCGGCCAGCTCCCAAAAAAGCGAGTTGACAAATGGAGCTCAGGGGCACTGCAACTCACAAACCTGCAGAGTTATAAATGATAACTCTCGTCCACAAATATATTGAGGGAAGGCAACGAGGAGGATTGGAAAGCAAGGCAGAATTGCAGGAAACAGGTTTCAGGAGGCAGACTCGACTCGCCTTGAAAGCACATGAAAAGCGGCAAAGCGTTGACAATGATGCCCTTGGCCAAAAAGGGCGTATGCGTTTTTTCCTGAATATATTCAGGAAAAAACGCATACGCCCTTTTTGGCCAACCAGGCAAGCCGGAAAGGCAAATCAGCGCTACAAAGAAGTCTCGCTTGCCATCGGTCAAAAGGGCCATGCTGAAAAAAGTGTAAAAACCAGAAATGCAGGACAGGCCATGGAGACATGGGAGCCTTGCTACGCTGATGGGCGGGCTGTAAATTGCCAACAGCCACTCTGGAGAAGTGTACGGTGTGTCCTGAAACATGTAATAAGCACAGCTTCGAGAGCATAGGGCACTTCCACTCATGGGCGTCTAAATCGGGAAACCTAAAAATCAACAAGACACAGGCACCCCAAAGTTTAGGGCTGCTCTGTTTCCAAGAACCTCCACTTCGGCACACCTTCAATATCCCAGGAAAGCGAAAAATGGATAAAGAAGTTGTGGTACTTAGGCACAATGGAATATCACTCAGCCATGAAATCAATGTCATAAGGCTAGTAGCAGCAGGATGAGTGGATTTAGGTACGATGACTCTCAGTGAAATAAGTCACAGAGAAAAAGACACTTATCCGAAGATATCACTGAGAGAGGGAATGTCAAAATCGCTACACTTGAACTGAATTACAAAACAGAACAGAGTCACACATTTAGAAAACGCACTATGGCTGCTTAACGGGAAAGGTGAGGTGGGGTGATGCATAAAACAAGGGTTTGAAATTAGCTCAGATACCGTTCCACAAGCCAAATATGTAATAGACAAGACCTACTCCCTGCTCAGTGAACTGGACTCAACAGCCCCTATTCACCGCCCAAGAATACATCTGACTAGTAAGAGTCTTAAAACCTATGTATTGATCTCTCTCTGGAAGTGAATCAAGAGGGTGTAAAGCGGCATAAACACAGCAGTGAAAAGCAGCTAAACCCCATTATAAAAATAGATTACTTAAAAAAAAAACCCATAAAACAAAGACAGTGAAAGAGAGAGAAATTCTTACAAAATCCGTTCGGGGGCTCTGATGCAACCTGGATTGACCATATCTAGACCCACAGCTGGATGAGACCTACGGCTGGACACTCTTGGGGCTGAGAGGATTGGTGAGCTTGGGTGAGCAAACGCAGACCCTTTAAAGTCATACTGCGTGGTACCCATGCCGTGGGTCCCAAATCTCCAGGTTCAAGGGCATCTTCCTACATCGAAAACATGCGTGCGAAACCCAGAAGATGGTACACCGTGTGATCGGGAAAGGTTTCTCAAACGCACCTCATTTCTCCTCTCCTTGTGCTCGGGTTCGCCATTCCAGCCGCTCGACTAACAATCTCCCTACTTGGAGAATCAGCACCTTTAACCTCCTGTTTCGGACAGGTCGCAATTTGGCCTGAGGATGAACGGGAAGAGGGGGAACCAATGAGAGACCAGCTCTAGGTGTCGGGACAGGCACAGGTCACTCTATTTTCCCATCAGGAAGAAGAATGAACCACAGGCTCAGCCTGCCTCCCGAAACCAGAATAGGGCCTGAAGCAATCCTGCGCTTTGGCGGCCAGCTCCCAAAAAAGCGAGTTGACAAATGGAGCTCAGGGGCACTGCAACTCACAAACCTGCAGAGTTATAAATGATAACTCTCGTCCACAAATATATTGAGGGAAGGCAACGAGGAGGATTGGAAAGCAAGGCAGAATTGCAGGAAACAGGTTTCAGGAGGCAGACTCGACTCGCCTTGAAAGCACATGAAAAGCGGCAAAGCGTTGACAATGATGCCCTTGGCCAAAAAGGGCGTATGCGTTTTTTCCTGAATATATTCAGGAAAAAACGCATACGCCCTTTTTGGCCAACCAGGCAAGCCGGAAAGGCAAATCAGCGCTACAAAGAAGGCTCGCTTGCCATCGGTCAAAAGGGCCATGCTGAAAAAAGTGTAAAAACCAGAAATGCAGGACAGGCCATGGAGACATGGGAGCCTTGCTACGCTGATGGGCGGGCTGTAAATTGCCAACAGCCACTCTGGAGAAGTGTACGGTGTGTCCTGAAACATGTAATAAGCACAGCTTCGAGAGCGTAGGGCACTTCCACTCATGGGCGTCTAAATCGGGAAACCTAAAAATCAACAAGACACAGGCACCCCAAAGTTTAGGGCTGCTCTGTTTCCAAGAACCTCCACTTCGGCACACCTTCAATATCCCAGGAAAGCGAAAAATGGATAAAGAAGTTGTGGTACTTAGGCACAATGGAATATCACTCAGCCATGAAATCAATGTCATAAGGCTAGTAGCAGCAGGATGAGTGGATTTAGGTACGATGACTCTCAGTGAAATAAGTCACAGAGAAAAAGACACTTATCCGAAGATATCACTGAGAGAGGGAATGTCAAAATCGCTACACTTGAACTGAATTACAAAACAGAACAGAGTCACACATTTAGAAAACGCACTATGGCTGCTTAACGGGAAAGGTGAGGTGGGGTGATGCATAAAACAAGGGTTTGAAATTAGCTCAGATACCGTTCCACAAGCCAAATATGTAATAGACAAGACCTACTCCCTGCTCAGTGAACTGGACTCAACAGCCCCTATTCACCGCCCAAGAATACATCTGACTAGTAAGAGTCTTAAAACCTATGTATTGATCTCTCTCTGGAAGTGAATCAAGAGGGTGTAAAGCGGCATAAACACAGCAGTGAAAAGCAGCTAAACCCCATTATAAAAATAGATTACTTAAAAAAAAACCCCATAAAACAAAGACAGTGAAAGAGAGAGAAATTCTTACAAAATCCGTTCGGGGGCTCTGATGCAACCTGGATTGACCATATCTAGACCCACAGCTGGATGAGACATAAGGCTGGACACTCTTGGGGCTGAGAGGATTGGTGAGCTTGGGTGAGCAAACGCAGACCCTTTAAAGTCATACTGCGTGGTACCCATGCCGTGGGTCCCAAATCTCCAGGTTCAAGGGCATCTTCCTACATCGAAAACATGCGTGCGAAACCCAGAAGATGGTACACCGTGTGATCGGGAAAGGTTTCTCAAACGCACCTCATTTCTCCTCTCCTTGTGCTCGGGTTCGCCATTCCAGCCGCTCGACTAACAATCTCCCTACTTGGAGAATCAGCACCTTTAACCTCCTGTTTCGGACAGGTCGCAATTTGGCCTGAGGATGAACGGGAAGAGGGGGAACCAATGAGAGACCAGCTCTAGGTGTCGGGACAGGCACAGGTCACTCTATTTTCCCATCAGGAAGAAGAATGAACCACAGGCTCAGCCTGCCTCCCGGAACCAGAATAGGGCCTGAAGCAATCCTGCGCTTTGGCGGCCAGCTCCCAAAAAAGCGAGTTGACAAATGGAGCTCAGGGGCACTGCAACTCACAAACCTGCAGAGTTATAAATGATAACTCTCGTCCACAAATATATTGAGGGAAGGCAACGAGGAGGATTGGAAAGCAAGGCAGAATTGCAGGAAACAGGTTTCAGGAGGCAGACTCGACTCGCCTTGAAAGCACATGAAAAGCGGCAAAGCGTTGACAATGATGCCCTTGGCCAAAAAGGGCGTATGCGTTTTTTCCTGAATATATTCAGGAAAAAACGCATACGCCCTTTTTGGCCAACCAGGCAAGCCGGAAAGGCAAATCAGCGCTACAAAGAAGTCTCGCTTGCCATCGGTCAAAAGGGCCATGCTGAAAAAAGTGTAAAAACCAGAAATGCAGGACAGGCCATGGAGACATGGGAGCCTTGCTACGCTGATGGGCGGGCTGTAAATTGCCAACAGCCACTCTGGAGAAGTGTACGGTGTGTCCTGAAACATGTAATAAGCACAGCTTCGAGAGCATAGGGCACTTCCACTCATGGGCGTCTAAATCGGGAAACCTAAAAATCAACAAGACACAGGCACCCCAAAGTTTAGGGCTGCTCTGTTTCCAAGAACCTCCACTTCGGCACACCTTCAATATCCCAGGAAAGCGAAAAATGGATAAAGAAGTTGTGGTACTTAGGCACAATGGAATATCACTCAGCCATGAAATCAATGTCATAAGGCTAGTAGCAGCAGGATGAGTGGATTTAGGTACGATGACTCTCAGTGAAATAAGTCACAGAGAAAAAGACACTTATCCGAAGATATCACTGAGAGAGGGAATGTCAAAATCGCTACACTTGAACTGAATTACAAAACAGAACAGAGTCACACATTTAGAAAACGCACTATGGCTGCTTAACGGGAAAGGTGAGGTGGGGTGATGCATAAAACAAGGGTTTGAAATTAGCTCAGATACCGTTCCACAAGCCAAATATGTAATAGACAAGACCTACTCCCTGCTCAGTGAACTGGACTCAACAGCCCCTATTCACCGCCCAAGAATACATCTGACTAGTAAGAGTCTTAAAACCTATGTATTGATCTCTCTCTGGAAGTGAATCAAGAGGGTGTAAAGCGGCATAAACACAGCAGTGAATAGCAGCTAAACCCCATTATAAAAATAGATTACTTAAAAAAAAACCCCATAAAACAAAGACAGTGAAAGAGAGAGAAATTCTTACAAAATCCGTTCGGGGGCTCTGATGCAACCTGGATTGACCATATCTAGACCCACAGCTGGATGAGACATAAGGCTGGACACTCTTGGGGCTGAGAGGATTGGTGAGCTAGGGTGAGCAAACGCAGACCTTTTAAAGTCATACTGCGTGGTACCCATGCCGTGGGTCCCAAATCTCCAGGTTCAAGGGCATCTTCCTACATCGAAAACATGCGTGCGAAACCCAGAAGATGGTACACCGTGTGATCGGGAAAGGTTTCTCAAACGCACCTCATTTCTCCTCTCCTTGTGCTCGGGTTCGCCATTCCAGCCGCTCGACTAACAATCTCCCTACTTGGAGAATCAGCACCTTTAACCTCCTGTTTCGGACAGGTCGCAATTTGGCCTGAGGATGAACGGGAAGAGGGGGAACCAATGAGAGACCAGCTCTAGGTGTCGGGACAGGCACAGGTCACTCTATTTTCCCATCAGGAAGAAGAATGAACCACAGGCTCAGCCTGCCTCCCGGAACCAGAATAGGGCCTGAAGCAATCCTGCGCTTTGGCGGCCAGCTCCCAAAAAAGCGAGTTGACAAATGGAGCTCAGGGGCACTGCAACTCACAAACCTGCAGAGTTATAAATGATAACTCTCGTCCACAAATATATTGAGGGAAGGCAACGAGGAGGATTGGAAAGCAAGGCAGAATTGCAGGAAACAGGTTTCAGGAGGCAGACTCGACTCGCCTTGAAAGCACATGAAAAGCGGCAAAGCGTTGACAATGATGCCCTTGGCCAAAAAGGGCGTATGCGTTTTTTCCTGAATATATTCAGGAAAAAACGCATACGCCCTTTTTGGCCAACCAGGCAAGCCGGAAAGGCAAATCAGCGCTACAAAGAAGGCTCGCTTGCCATCGGTCAAAAGGGCCATGCTGAAAAAAGTGTAAAAACCAGAAATGCAGGACAGGCCATGGAGACATGGGAGCCTTGCTACGCTGATGGGCGGGCTGTAAATTGCCAACAGCCACTCTGGAGAAGTGTACGGTGTGTCCTGAAACATGTAATAAGCACAGCTTCGAGAGCATAGGGCACTTCCACTCATGGGCGTCTAAATCGGGAAACCTAAAAATCAACAAGACACAGGCACCCCAAAGTTTAGGGCTGCTCTGTTTCCAAGAACCTCCACTTCGGCACACCTTCAATATCCCAGGAAAGCGAAAAATGGATAAAGAAGTTGTGGTACTTAGGCACAATGGAATATCACTCAGCCATGAAATCAATGTCATAAGGCTAGTAGCAGCAGGATGAGTGGATTTAGGTACGATGACTCTCAGTGAAATAAGTCACAGAGAAAAAGACACTTATCCTAAGATATCACTGAGAGAGGGAATGTCAAAATCGCTACACTTGAACTGAATTACAAAACAGAACAGAGTCACACATTTAGAAAACGCACTATGGCTGCTTAACGGGAAAGGTGAGGTGGGGTGATGCATAAAACAAGGGTTTGAAATTAGCTCAGATACCGTTCCACAAGCCAAATATGTAATAGACAAGACCTACTCCCTGCTCAGTGAACTGGACTCAACAGCCCCTATTCACCGCCCAAGAATACATCTGACTAGTAAGAGTCTTAAAACCTATGTATTGATCTCTCTCTGGAAGTGAATCAAGAGGGTGTAAAGCGGCATAAACACAGCAGTGAAAAGCAGCTAAACCCCATTATAAAAATAGATTACTTAAAAAAAAACCCCATAAAACAAAGACAGTGAAAGAGAGAGAAATTCTTACAAAATCCGTTCGGGGGCTCTGATGCAACCTGGATTGACCATATCTAGACCCACAGCTGGATGAGACATAAGGCTGGACACTCTTGGGGCTGAGAGGATTGGTGAGCTTGGGTGAGCAAACGCAGACCCTTTAAAGTCATACTGCGTGGTACCCATGCCGTGGGTCCCAAATCTCCAGGTTCAAGGGCATCTTCCTACATCGAAAACATGCGTGTGAAACCCAGAAGATGGTACACCGTGTGATCGGGAAAGGTTTCTCAAACGCACCTCATTTCTCCTCTCCTTGTGCTCGGGTTCGCCATTCCAGCCGCTCGACTAACAATCTCCTTACTTGGAGAATCAGCACCTTTAACCTCCTGTTTCGGACAGGTCGCAATTTGGCCTGAGGATGAACGGGAAGAGGGGGAACCAGTGAGAGACCAGCTCTAGGTGTTGGGACAGGCACAGGTCACTCTATTTTCCCATCAGGAAGAAGAATGAACCACAGGCTCAGCCTGCCCCCCGGAACCAGAATACGGCCTGAAGCAATCCTGCGCTTTGGCGGCCAGCTCCCAAAAAAGCGAGTTGACAAATGGAGCTCAGGGGCACTGCAACTCACAAACCTGCAGAGTTATAAATGATAACTCTCGTCCACAAATATATTGAGGGAAGGCAACGAGGAGGATTGGAAAGCAAGGCAGAATTGCAGGAAACAGGTTTCAGGAGGCAGACTCGACTCGCCTTGAAAGCACATGAAAAGCGGCAAAGCGTTGACAATGATGCCCTTGGCCAAAAAGGGCGTATGCGTTTTTTCCTGAATATATTCAGGAAAAAACGCATACGCCCTTTTTGGCCAACCAGGCAAGCCGGAAAGGCAAATCAGCGCTACAAAGAAGGCTCGCTTGCCATCGGTCAAAAGGGCCATGCTGAAAAAAGTGTAAAAACCAGAAATGCAGGACAGGCCATGGAGACATGGGAGCCTTGCTACGCTGATGGGCGGGCTGTAAATTGCCAACAGCCACTCTGGAGAAGTGTACGGTGTGTCCTGAAACATGTAATAAGCACAGCTTAGAGAGCATAGGGCACTTCCACTCATGGGCGTATAAATCGGGAAACCTAAAAATCAACAAGACACAGGCACCCCAAAGTTTAGGGCTGCTCTGTTTCCAAGAACCTCCACTTCGGCACACCTTCAATATCCCAGGAAAGCGAAAAATGGATAAAGAAGTTGTGGTACTTAGGCACAATGGAATATCACTCAGCCATGAAATCAATGTCATAAGGCTAGTAGCAGCAGGATGAGTGGATTTAGGTACGATGACTCTCAGTGAAATAAGTCACAGAGAAAAAGACACTTATCCTAAGATATCACTGAGAGAGGGAATGTCAAAATCGCTACACTTGAACTGAATTACAAAACAGAACAGAGTCACACATTTAGAAAACGCACTATGGCTGCTTAACGGGAAAGGTGAGGTGGGGTGATGCATAAAACAAGGGTTTGAAATTAGCTCAGATACCGTTCCACAAGCCAAATATGTAATAGACAAGACCTACTCCCTGCTCAGTGAACTGGACTCAACAGCCCCTATTCACCGCCCAAGAATACATCTGACTAGTAAGAGTCTTAAAACCTATGTATTGATCTCTCTCTGGAAGTGAATCAAGAGGGTGTAAAGCGGCATAAACACAGCAGTGAAAAGCAGCTAAACCCCATTATAAAAATAGATTACTTAAAAAAAAACCCCATAAAACAAAGACAGTGAAAGAGAGAGAAATTCTTACAAAATCCGTTCGGGGGCTCTGATGCAACCTGGATTGACCATATCTAGACCCACAGCTGGATGAGACATAAGGCTGGACACTCTTGGGGCTGAGAGGATTGGTGAGCTTGGGTGAGCAAACGCAGACCCTTTAAAGTCATACTGCGTGGTACCCATGCCGTGGGTCCCAAATCTCCAGGTTCAAGGGCATCTTCCTACATCGAAAACATGCGTGTGAAACCCAGAAGATGGTACACCGTGTGATCGGGAAAGGTTTCTCAAACGCACCTCATTTCTCCTCTCCTTGTGCTCGGGTTCGGCATTCCAGCCGCTCGACTAACAATCTCCCTACTTGGAGAATCAGCACCTTTAACCTCCTGTTTCGGACAGGTCGCAATTTGGCCTGAGGATGAACGGGAAGAGGGGGAACCAGTGAGAGACCAGCTCTAGGTGTTGGGACAGGCACAGGTCACTCTATTTTCCCATCAGGAAGAAGAATGAACCACAGGCTCAGCCTGCCCCCCGGAACCAGAATACGGCCTGAAGCAATCCTGCGCTTTGGCGGCCAGCTCCCAAAAAAGCGAGTTGACAAATGGAGCTCAGGGGCACTGCAACTCACAAACCTGCAGAGTTATAAATGATAACTCTCGTCCACAAATATATTGAGGGAAGGCAACGAGGAGGATTGGAAAGCAAGGCAGAATTGCAGGAAACAGGTTTCAGGAGGCAGACTCGACTCGCCTTGAAAGCACATGAAAAGCGGCAAAGCGTTGACAATGATGCCCTTGGCCAAAAAGGGCGTATGCGTTTTTTCCTGAATATATTCAGGAAAAAACGCATACGCCCTTTTTGGCCAACCAGGCAAGCCGGAAAGGCAAATCAGCGCTACAAAGAAGGCTCGCTTGCCATCGGTCAAAAGGGCCATGCTGAAAAAAGTGTAAAAACCAGAAATGCAGGACAGGCCATGGAGACATGGGAGCCTTGCTACGCTGATGGGCGGGCTGTAAATTGCCAACAGCCACTCTGGAGAAGTGTACGGTGTGTCCTGAAACATGTAATAAGCACAGCTTAGAGAGCATAGGGCACTTCCACTCATGGGCGTATAAATCGGGAAACCTAAAAATCAACAAGACACAGGCACCCCAAAGTTTAGGGCTGCTCTGTTTCCAAGAACCTCCACTTCGGCACACCTTCAATATCCCAGGAAAGCGAAAAATGGATAAAGAAGTTGTGGTACTTAGGCACAATGGAATATCACTCAGCCATGAAATCAATGTCATAAGGCTAGTAGCAGCAGGATGAGTGGATTTAGGTACGATGACTCTCAGTGAAATAAGTCACAGAGAAAAAGACACTTATCCTAAGATATCACTGAGAGAGGGAATGTCAAAATCGCTACACTTGAACTGAATTACAAAACAGAACAGAGTCACACATTTAGAAAACGCACTATGGCTGCTTAACGGGAAAGGTGAGGTGGGGTGATGCATAAAACAAGGGTTTGAAATTAGCTCAGATACCGTTCCACAAGCCAAATATGTAATAGACAAGACCTACTCCCTGCTCAGTGAACTGGACTCAACAGCCCCTATTCACCGCCCAAGAATACATCTGACTAGTAAGAGTCTTAAAACCTATGTATTGATCTCTCTCTGGAAGTGAATCAAGAGGGTGTAAAGCGGCATAAACACAGCAGTGAAAAGCAGCTAAACCCCATTATAAAAATAGATTACTTAAAAAAAAACCCCATAAAACAAAGACAGTGAAAGAGAGAGAAATTCTTACAAAATCCGTTCGGGGGCTCTGATGCAACCTGGATTGACCATATCTAGACCCACAGCTGGATGAGACATAAGGCTGGACACTCTTGGGGCTGAGAGGATTGGTGAGCTTGGGTGAGCAAACGCAGACCCTTTAAAGTCATACTGCGTGGTACCCATGCCGTGGGTCCCAAATCTCCAGGTTCAAGGGCATCTTCCTACATCGAAAACATGCGTGTGAAACCCAGAAGATGGTACACCGTGTGATCGGGAAAGGTTTCTCAAACGCACCTCATTTCTCCTCTCCTTGTGCTCGGGTTCGGCATTCCAGCCGCTCGACTAACAATCTCCCTACTTGGAGAATCAGCACCTTTAACCTCCTGTTTCGGACAGGTCGCAATTTGGCCTGAGGATGAACGGGAAGAGGGGGAACCAGTGAGAGACCAGCTCTAGGTGTTGGGACAGGCACAGGTCACTCTATTTTCCCATCAGGAAGAAGAATGAACCACAGGCTCAGCCTGCCCCCCGGAACCAGAATACGGCCTGAAGCAATCCTGCGCTTTGGCGGCCAGCTCCCAAAAAAGCGAGTTGACAAATGGAGCTCAGGGGCACTGCAACTCACAAACCTGCAGAGTTATAAATGATAACTCTCGTCCACAAATATATTGAGGGAAGGCAACGAGGAGGATTGGAAAGCAAGGCAGAATTGCAGGAAACAGGTTTCAGGAGGCAGACTCGACTCGCCTTGAAAGCACATGAAAAGCGGCAAAGCGTTGACAATGATGCCCTTGGCCAAAAAGGGCGTATGCGTTTTTTCCTGAATATATTCAGGAAAAAACGCATACGTCCTTTTTGGCCAACCAGGCAAGCCGGAAAGGCAAATCAGCGCTACAAAGAAGGCTCGCTTGCCATCGGTCAAAAGGGCCATGCTGAAAAAAGTGTAAAAACCAGAAATGCAGGACAGGCCATGGAGACATGGGAGCCTTGCTACGCTGATGGGCGGGCTGTAAATTGCCAACAGCCACTCTGGAGAAGTGTACGGTGTGTCCTGAAACATGTAATAAGCACAGCTTAGAGAGCATAGGGCACTTCCACTCATGGGCGTCTAAATCGGGAAACCTAAAAATCAACAAGACACAGGCACCCCAAAGTTTAGGGCTGCTCTGTTTCCAAGAACCTCCACTTCGGCACACCTTCAATATCCCAGGAAAGCGAAAAATGGATAAAGAAGTTGTGGTACTTAGGCACAATGGAATATCACTCAGCCATGAAATCAATGTCATAAGGCTAGTAGCAGCAGGATGAGTGGATTTAGGTACGATGACTCTCAGTGAAATAAGTCACAGAGAAAAAGACACTTATCCGAAGATATCACTGAGAGAGGGAATGTCAAAATCGCTACACTTGAACTGAATTACAAAACAGAACAGAGTCACACATTTAGAAAACGCACTATGGCTGCTTAACGGGAAAGGTGAGGTGGGGTGATGCATAAAACAAGGGTTTGAAATTAGCTCAGATACCGTTCCACAAGCCAAATATGTAATAGACAAGACCTACTCCCTGCTCAGTGAACTGGACTCAACAGCCCCTATTCACCGCCCAAGAATACATCTGACTAGTAAGAGTCTTAAAACCTATGTATTGATCTCTCTCTGGAAGTGAATCAAGAGGGTGTAAAGCGGCATAAACACAGCAGTGAATAGCAGCTAAACCCCATTATAAAAATAGATTACTTAAAAAAAAACCCCATAAAACAAAGACAGTGAAAGAGAGAGAAATTCTTACAAAATCCGTTCGGGGGCTCTGATGCAACCTGGATTGACCATATCTAGACCCACAGCTGGATGAGACATAAGGCTGGACACTCTTGGGGCTGAGAGGATTGGTGAGCTAGGGTGAGCAAACGCAGACCTTTTAAAGTCATACTGCGTGGTACCCATGCCGTGGGTCCCAAATCTCCAGGTTCAAGGGCATCTTCCTACATCGAAAACATGCGTGCGAAACCCAGAAGATGGTACACCGTGTGATCGGGAAAGGTTTCTCAAACGCACCTCATTTCTCCTCTCCTTGTGCTCGGGTTCGCCATTCCAGCCGCTCGACTAACAATCTCCCTACTTGGAGAATCAGCACCTTTAACCTCCTGTTTCGGACAGGTCGCAATTTGGCCTGAGGATGAACGGGAAGAGGGGGAACCAATGAGAGACCAGCTCTAGGTGTCGGGACAGGCACAGGTCACTCTATTTTCCCATCAGGAAGAAGAATGAACCACAGGCTCAGCCTGCCTCCCGGAACCAGAATAGGGCCTGAAGCAATCCTGCGCTTTGGCGGCCAGCTCCCAAAAAAGCGAGTTGACAAATGGAGCTCAGGGGCACTGCAACTCACAAACCTGCAGAGTTATAAATGATAACTCTCGTCCACAAATATATTGAGGGAAGGCAACGAGGAGGATTGGAAAGCAAGGCAGAATTGCAGGAAACAGGTTTCAGGAGGCAGACTCGACTCGCCTTGAAAGCACATGAAAAGCGGCAAAGCGTTGACAATGATGCCCTTGGCCAAAAAGGGCGTATGCGTTTTTTCCTGAATATATTCAGGAAAAAACGCATACGCCCTTTTTGGCCAACCAGGCAAGCCGGAAAGGCAAATCAGCGCTACAAAGAAGGCTCGCTTGCCATCGGTCAAAAGGGCCATGCTGAAAAAAGTGTAAAAACCAGAAATGCAGGACAGGCCATGGAGACATGGGAGCCTTGCTACGCTGATGGGCGGGCTGTAAATTGCCAACAGCCACTCTGGAGAAGTGTACGGTGTGTCCTGAAACATGTAATAAGCACAGCTTCGAGAGCATAGGGCACTTCCACTCATGGGCGTCTAAATCGGGAAACCTAAAAATCAACAAGACACAGGCACCCCAAAGTTTAGGGCTGCTCTGTTTCCAAGAACCTCCACTTCGGCACACCTTCAATATCCCAGGAAAGCGAAAAATGGATAAAGAAGTTGTGGTACTTAGGCACAATGGAATATCACTCAGCCATGAAATCAATGTCATAAGGCTAGTAGCAGCAGGATGAGTGGATTTAGGTACGATGACTCTCAGTGAAATAAGTCACAGAGAAAAAGACACTTATCCTAAGATATCACTGAGAGAGGGAATGTCAAAATCGCTACACTTGAACTGAATTACAAAACAGAACAGAGTCACACATTTAGAAAACGCACTATGGCTGCTTAACGGGAAAGGTGAGGTGGGGTGATGCATAAAACAAGGGTTTGAAATTAGCTCAGATACCGTTCCACAAGCCAAATATGTAATAGACAAGACCTACTCCCTGCTCAGTGAACTGGACTCAACAGCCCCTATTCACCGCCCAAGAATACATCTGACTAGTAAGAGTCTTAAAACCTATGTATTGATCTCTCTCTGGAAGTGAATCAAGAGGGTGTAAAGCGGCATAAACACAGCAGTGAAAAGCAGCTAAACCCCATTATAAAAATAGATTACTTAAAAAAAAACCCCATAAAACAAAGACAGTGAAAGAGAGAGAAATTCTTACAAAATCCGTTCGGGGGCTCTGATGCAACCTGGATTGACCATATCTAGACCCACAGCTGGATGAGACATAAGGCTGGACACTCTTGGGGCTGAGAGGATTGGTGAGCTTGGGTGAGCAAACGCAGACCCTTTAAAGTCATACTGCGTGGTACCCATGCCGTGGGTCCCAAATCTCCAGGTTCAAGGGCATCTTCCTACATCGAAAACATGCGTGTGAAACCCAGAAGATGGTACACCGTGTGATCGGGAAAGGTTTCTCAAACGCACCTCATTTCTCCTCTCCTTGTGCTCGGGTTCGCCATTCCAGCCGCTCGACTAACAATCTCCTTACTTGGAGAATCAGCACCTTTAACCTCCTGTTTCGGACAGGTCGCAATTTGGCCTGAGGATGAACGGGAAGAGGGGGAACCAGTGAGAGACCAGCTCTAGGTGTTGGGACAGGCACAGGTCACTCTATTTTCCCATCAGGAAGAAGAATGAACCACAGGCTCAGCCTGCCCCCCGGAACCAGAATACGGCCTGAAGCAATCCTGCGCTTTGGCGGCCAGCTCCCAAAAAAGCGAGTTGACAAATGGAGCTCAGGGGCACTGCAACTCACAAACCTGCAGAGTTATAAATGATAACTCTCGTCCACAAATATATTGAGGGAAGGCAACGAGGAGGATTGGAAAGCAAGGCAGAATTGCAGGAAACAGGTTTCAGGAGGCAGACTCGACTCGCCTTGAAAGCACATGAAAAGCGGCAAAGCGTTGACAATGATGCCCTTGGCCAAAAAGGGCGTATGCGTTTTTTCCTGAATATATTCAGGAAAAAACGCATACGCCCTTTTTGGCCAACCAGGCAAGCCGGAAAGGCAAATCAGCGCTACAAAGAAGGCTCGCTTGCCATCGGTCAAAAGGGCCATGCTGAAAAAAGTGTAAAAACCAGAAATGCAGGACAGGCCATGGAGACATGGGAGCCTTGCTACGCTGATGGGCGGGCTGTAAATTGCCAACAGCCACTCTGGAGAAGTGTACGGTGTGTCCTGAAACATGTAATAAGCACAGCTTAGAGAGCATAGGGCACTTCCACTCATGGGCGTATAAATCGGGAAACCTAAAAATCAACAAGACACAGGCACCCCAAAGTTTAGGGCTGCTCTGTTTCCAAGAACCTCCACTTCGGCACACCTTCAATATCCCAGGAAAGCGAAAAATGGATAAAGAAGTTGTGGTACTTAGGCACAATGGAATATCACTCAGCCATGAAATCAATGTCATAAGGCTAGTAGCAGCAGGATGAGTGGATTTAGGTACGATGACTCTCAGTGAAATAAGTCACAGAGAAAAAGACACTTATCCTAAGATATCACTGAGAGAGGGAATGTCAAAATCGCTACACTTGAACTGAATTACAAAACAGAACAGAGTCACACATTTAGAAAACGCACTATGGCTGCTTAACGGGAAAGGTGAGGTGGGGTGATGCATAAAACAAGGGTTTGAAATTAGCTCAGATACCGTTCCACAAGCCAAATATGTAATAGACAAGACCTACTCCCTGCTCAGTGAACTGGACTCAACAGCCCCTATTCACCGCCCAAGAATACATCTGACTAGTAAGAGTCTTAAAACCTATGTATTGATCTCTCTCTGGAAGTGAATCAAGAGGGTGTAAAGCGGCATAAACACAGCAGTGAAAAGCAGCTAAACCCCATTATAAAAATAGATTACTTAAAAAAAAACCCCATAAAACAAAGACAGTGAAAGAGAGAGAAATTCTTACAAAATCCGTTCGGGGGCTCTGATGCAACCTGGATTGACCATATCTAGACCCACAGCTGGATGAGACATAAGGCTGGACACTCTTGGGGCTGAGAGGATTGGTGAGCTTGGGTGAGCAAACGCAGACCCTTTAAAGTCATACTGCGTGGTACCCATGCCGTGGGTCCCAAATCTCCAGGTTCAAGGGCATCTTCCTACATCGAAAACATGCGTGTGAAACCCAGAAGATGGTACACCGTGTGATCGGGAAAGGTTTCTCAAACGCACCTCATTTCTCCTCTCCTTGTGCTCGGGTTCGGCATTCCAGCCGCTCGACTAACAATCTCCCTACTTGGAGAATCAGCACCTTTAACCTCCTGTTTCGGACAGGTCGCAATTTGGCCTGAGGATGAACGGGAAGAGGGGGAACCAGTGAGAGACCAGCTCTAGGTGTTGGGACAGGCACAGGTCACTCTATTTTCCCATCAGGAAGAAGAATGAACCACAGGCTCAGCCTGCCCCCCGGAACCAGAATACGGCCTGAAGCAATCCTGCGCTTTGGCGGCCAGCTCCCAAAAAAGCGAGTTGACAAATGGAGCTCAGGGGCACTGCAACTCACAAACCTGCAGAGTTATAAATGATAACTCTCGTCCACAAATATATTGAGGGAAGGCAACGAGGAGGATTGGAAAGCAAGGCAGAATTGCAGGAAACAGGTTTCAGGAGGCAGACTCGACTCGCCTTGAAAGCACATGAAAAGCGGCAAAGCGTTGACAATGATGCCCTTGGCCAAAAAGGGCGTATGCGTTTTTTCCTGAATATATTCAGGAAAAAACGCATACGTCCTTTTTGGCCAACCAGGCAAGCCGGAAAGGCAAATCAGCGCTACAAAGAAGGCTCGCTTGCCATCGGTCAAAAGGGCCATGCTGAAAAAAGTGTAAAAACCAGAAATGCAGGACAGGCCATGGAGACATGGGAGCCTTGCTACGCTGATGGGCGGGCTGTAAATTGCCAACAGCCACTCTGGAGAAGTGTACGGTGTGTCCTGAAACATGTAATAAGCACAGCTTAGAGAGCATAGGGCACTTCCACTCATGGGCGTATAAATCGGGAAACCTAAAAATCAACAAGACACAGGCACCCCAAAGTTTAGGGCTGCTCTGTTTCCAAGAACCTCCACTTCGGCACACCTTCAATATCCCAGGAAAGCGAAAAATGGATAAAGAAGTTGTGGTACTTAGGCACAATGGAATATCACTCAGCCATGAAATCAATGTCATAAGGCTAGTAGCAGCAGGATGAGTGGATTTAGGTACGATGACTCTCAGTGAAATAAGTCACAGAGAAAAAGACACTTATCCTAAGATATCACTGAGAGAGGGAATGTCAAAATCGCTACACTTGAACTGAATTACAAAACAGAACAGAGTCACACATTTAGAAAACGCACTATGGCTGCTTAACGGGAAAGGTGAGGTGGGGTGATGCATAAAACAAGGGTTTGAAATTAGCTCAGATACCGTTCCACAAGCCAAATATGTAATAGACAAGACCTACTCCCTGCTCAGTGAACTGGACTCAACAGCCCCTATTCACCGCCCAAGAATACATCTGACTAGTAAGAGTCTTAAAACCTATGTATTGATCTCTCTCTGGAAGTGAATCAAGAGGGTGTAAAGCGGCATAAACACAGCAGTGAAAAGCAGCTAAACCCCATTATAAAAATAGATTACTTAAAAAGAAAACCCATAAAACAAAGACAGTGAAAGAGAGAGAAATTCTTACAAAATCCGTTCGGGGGCTCTGATGCAACCTGGATTGACCATATCTAGACCCACAGCTGGATGAGACATAAGGCTGGACACTCTTGGGGCTGAGAGGATTGGTGAGCTTGGGTGAGCAAACGCAGACCCTTTAAAGTCATACTGCGTGGTACCCATGCCGTGGGTCCCAAATCTCCAGGTTCAAGGGCATCTTCCTACATCGAAAACATGCGTGGGAAACCCAGAAGATGGTACACCGTGTGATCGGGAAAGGTTTCTCAAACGCACCTCATTTCTCCTCTCCTTGTGCTCGGGTTCGCCATTCCAGCCGCTCGACTAACAATCTCCCTACTTGGAGAATCAGCACCTTTAACCTCCTGTTTCGGACAGGTCGCAATTTGGCCTGAGGATGAACGGGAAGAGGGGAACCAGTGAGAGACCAGCTCTAGGTGTTGGGACAGGCACAGGTCACTCTATTTTCCCATCAGGAAGAAGAATGAACCACAGGCTCAGCCTGCCCCCCGGAACCAGAATACGGCCTGAAGCAATCCTGCGCTTTGGCGGCCAGCTCCCAAAAAAGCGAGTTGACAAATGGAGCTCAGGGGCACTGCAACTCACAAACCTGCAGAGTTATAAATGATAACTCTCGTCCACAAATATATTGAGGGAAGGCAACGAGGAGGATTGGAAAGCAAGGCAGAATTGCAGGAAACAGGTTTCAGGAGGCAGACTCGACTCGCCTTGAAAGCACATGAAAAGCGGCAAAGCGTTGACAATGATGCCCTTGGCCAAAAAGGGCGTATGCGTTTTTTCCTGAATATATTCAGGAAAAAACGCATACGCCCTTTTTGGCCAACCAGGCAAGCCGGAAAGGCAAATCAGCGCTACAAAGAAGTCTCGCTTGCCATCGGTCAAAAGGGCCATGCTGAAAAAAGTGTAAAAACCAGAAATGCAGGACAGGCCATGGAGACATGGGAGCCTTGCTACGCTGATGGGCGGGCTGTAAATTGCCAACAGCCACTCTGGAGAAGTGTACGGTGTGTCCTGAAACATGTAATAAGCACAGCTTCGAGAGCATAGGGCACTTCCACTCATGGGCGTATAAATCGGGAAACCTAAAAATCAACAAGACACAGGCACCCCAAAGTTTAGGGCTGCTCTGTTTCCAAGAACCTCCACTTCGGCACACCTTCAATATCCCAGGAAAGCGAAAAATGGATAAAGAAGTTGTGGTACTTAGGCACAATGGAATATCACTCAGCCATGAAATCAATGTCATAAGGCTAGTAGCAGCAGGATGAGTGGATTTAGGTACGATGACTCTCAGTGAAAAAAGTCACAGAGAAAAAGACACTTATCCTAAGATATCACTGAGAGAGGGAATGTCAAAATCGCTACACTTGAACTGAATTACAAAACAGAACAGAGTCACACATTTAGAAAACGCACTATGGCTGCTTAACGGGAAAGGTGAGGTGGGGTGATGCATAAAACAAGGGTTTGAAATTAGCTCAGCTACCGTTCCACAAGCCAAATATGTAATAGACAAGACCTACTCCCTGCTCAGTGAACTGGACTCAACAGCCCCTATTCACCGCCCAAGAATACATCTGACTAGTAAGAGTCTTAAAACCTATGTATTGACCTTTCTCTGGAAGTGAATCAAGAGGGTGTAAAGCGGCATAAACACAGCAGTGAAAAGCAGCTAAACCCCATTATAAAAATAGATTACTTAAAAAAAAACCCCATAAAACAAAGACAGTGAAAGAGAGAGAAATTCTTACAAAATCCGTTCAGGGGCTCTGATGCAACCTGGATTGACCATATCTAGACCCACAGCTGGATGAGACATGAGGCTGGACACTCTTGGGGCTGAGAGGATTGGTGAGCTTGGGTGAGCAAACGCAGACCCTTTAAAGTCATACTGCGTGGTACCCATGCCGTGGGTCCCAAATCTCCAGGTTCAAGGGCATCTTCCTACATCGAAAACATGCGTGCGAAACCCAGAAGATGGTACACCGTGTGATCGGGAAAGGTTTCTCAAACGCACCTCATTTCTCCTCTCCGTGTGCTCGGGTTCGCCATTCCAGCCGCTCGACTAACCATCTCCCTACTTGGAGAATCAGCACCTTTAACCTCCTGTTTCGGACAGGTCGCAATTTGGCCTGAGGATGAACGGGAAGAGGGGGAACCAATGAGAGACTAGCTCTAGGTGTTGGAACAGGCACAGGTCACTCTATTTTCCCATCAGGAAGAAGAATGAGCCACAGGCTCAGCCTGCCCCCCGGAACCAGAATACGGCCTGAAGCAATCCTGCGCTTTGGCGGCCAGCTCCCAAAAAAGCGAGTTGACAAACGGAGCTCAGGGGCACTGCAACTCACAAACCTGCAGAGTTATAAATGATAACTCTCGTCCACAAATATATTGAGGGAAGGCAACGAGGAGGATTGGAAAGCAAGGCAGAATTGCAGGAAACAGGTTTCAGGAGGCAGACTCGACTCGCCTTGAAAGCACATGAAAAGCGGCAAAGCGTTGACAATGATGCCCTTGGCCAAAAAGGGCGTATGCGTTTTTTCCTGAATATATTCAGGAAAAAACGCATACGCCCTTTTTGGCCAACCAGGCAAGCCGGAAAGGCAAATCAGCGCTACAAAGAAGTCTCGCTTGCCATCGGTCAAAAGGGCCATGCTGAAAAAAGTGTAAAAACCAGAAATGCAGGACAGGCCATGGAGACATGGGAGCCTTGCTACGCTGATGGGCGGGCTGTAAATTGCCAACAGCCACTCTGGAGAAGTGTACGGCGTGTCCTGAAACATGTAATAAGCACAGCTTAGAGAGCATAGGGCACTTCCACTCATGGGCGTCTAAATCGGGAAACCTAAAAATCAACAAGACACAGGCACCCCAAAGTTTAGGGCTGCTCTGTTTCCAAGAACCTCCACTTCGGTACACCTTCAATATCCCAGGAAAGCGAAAAATGGATAAAGAAGTTGTGGTACTTAGGCACAAGGGAATATCACTCAGCCATGAAATCAATGTCATAAGGCTAGTAGCAGCAGGATGAGTGGATTTAGGTACGATGACTCTCAGTGAAAAAAGTCACAGAGAAAAAGACACTTATCCTAAGATATCACTGAGAGAGGGAATGTCAAAGTCGCTACACTTGAACTGAATTACAAAACAGAACAGAGTCACACATTTAGAAAACACACTATGGCTGCTTAACGGGAAAGGTGAGGTGGGGTGATGCATAAAACAAGGGTTTGAAATTAGCTCAGATACCGTTCCACAAGCCAAATATGTAATAGACAAGACCTACTCCCTGCTCAGTGAACTGGACTCAACAGCCCCTATTCACCGCCCAAGAATATATCTGACTAGTAAGAGTCTTAAAACCTATGTATTGACCTCTCTCTGGAAGTGAATCAAGAGGGTGTAAAGCGGCATAAACACAGCAGTGAAAAGCAGCTAAACCCCATTATAAAAATAGATTACTAAAAAAAAAAAACCCCATAAAACAAAGACAGTGAAAGAGAGAGAAATTCTTACAAAATCCCTTCAGGGGCTCTGATGCAACCTGGATTGACCATATCTAGACCCACAGCTGGATGAGACATAAGGCTGGACACTCTTGGGGCTGAGAGGATTGGTGAGCTTGGGTGAGCAAACGCAGACCCTTTAAAGTCATACTGCGTGGTACCCATGCCGTGGGTCCCAAATCTCCAGGTTCAAGGGCATCTTCCTACATCGAAAACATGCGTGCGAAACCCAGAAGATGGTACACCGTGTGATCGGGAAAGGTTTCTCAAACGCACCTCATTTCTCCTCTCCTTGTGCTCGGGTTCGTCATTCCAGCCGCTCGACTAACCATCTCCCTACTTGGAGAATCAGCACCTTTAACCTCCTGTTTCGGACAGGTCGCAATTTGGCCTGAGGATGAACGGGAAGAGGGGGAACCAATGAGAGACTAGCTCTAGGTGTTGGGACAGGCACAGGTCACTCTATTTTCCCATCAGGAAGAAGAATGAACCACAGGCTCAGCCTGCCCCCCGGAACCAGAATACGGCCTGAAGCAATCCTGCGCTTTGGCGGCCAGCTCCCAAAAAAGCGAGTTGACAAATGGAGCTCAGGGGCACTGCAACTCACAAACCTGCAGAGTTATAAATGATAACTCTCGTCCACAAATATATTGAGGGAAGGCAACGAGGAGGATTGGAAAGCAAGGCAGAATTGCAGGAAACAGGTTTCAGGAGGCAGACTCGACTCGCCTTGAAAGCACATGAAAAGCGGCAAAGCGTTGACAATGATGCCCTTGGCCAAAAAGGGCGTATGCGTTTTTTCCTGAATATATTCAGGAAAAAACGCATACGCCCTTTTTGGCCAACCAGGCAAGCCGGAAAGGCAAATCAGCGCTACAAAGAAGTCTCGCTTGCCATCGGTCAAAAGGGCCATGCTGAAAAAAGTGTAAAAACCAGAAATGCAGGACAGGCCATGGAGACATGGGAGCCTTGCTACGCTGATGGGCGGGCTGTAAATTGCCAACAGCCACTCTGGAGAAGTGTACGGCGTGTCCTGAAACATGTAATAAGCACAGCTTAGAGAGCATAGGGCACTTCCACTCATGGGCGTATAAATCGGGAAACCTAAAAATCAACAAGACACAGGCACCCCAAAGTTTAGGGCTGCTCTGTTTCCAAGAACCTCCACTTCGGTACACCTTCAATATCCCAGGAAAGCGAAAAATGGATAAAGAAGTTGTGGTACTTAGGCACAAGGGAATATCACTCAGCCATGAAATCAATGTCATAAGGCTAGTAGCAGCAGGATGAGTGGATTTAGGTACGATGACTCTCAGTGAAATAAGTCACAGAGAAAAAGACACTTATCCTAAGATATCACTGAGAGAGGGAATGTCAAAGTCGCTACACTTGACCTGAATTACAAAACAGAACAGAGTCACACATTTAGAAAACACACTATGGCTGCTTAACGGGAAAGGTGAGGTGGGGTGATGCATAAAACAAGGGTTTGAAATTAGCTCAGATACCGTTCCACAAGCCAAATATGTAATAGACAAGACCTACTCCCTGCTCAGTGAACTGGACTCAACAGCCCCTATTCACCGCCCAAGAATACATCTGACTAGTAAGAGTCTTAAAACCTATGTATTGACCTTTCTCTGGAAGTGAATCAAGAGGGTGTAAAGCGGCATAAACACAGCAGTGAAAAGCAGCTAAACCCCATTATAAAAATAGATTACTTAAAAAAAAACCCCATAAAACAAAGACAGTGAAAGAGAGAGAAATTCTTACAAAATCCGTTCAGGGGCTCTGATGCAACCTGGATTGACCATATCTAGACCCACAGCTGGATGAGACATGAGGCTGGACACTCTTGGGGCTGAGAGGATTGGTGAGCTTGGGTGAGCAAACGCAGACCCTTTAAAGTCATACTGCGTGGTACCCATGCCGTGGGTCCCAAATCTCCAGGTTCAAGGGCATCTTCCTACATCGAAAACATGCGTGCGAAACCCAGAAGATGGTACACCGTGTGATCGGGAAAGGTTTCTCAAACGCACCTCATTTCTCCTCTCCGTGTGCTCGGGTTCGCCATTCCAGCCGCTCGACTAACCATCTCCCTACTTGGAGAATCAGCACCTTTAACCTCCTGTTTCGGACAGGTCGCAATTTGGCCTGAGGATGAACGGGAAGAGGGGGAACCAATGAGAGACTAGCTCTAGGTGTTGGGACAGGCACAGGTCACTCTATTTTCCCATCAGGAAGAAGAATGAACCACAGGCTCAGCCTGCCCCCCGGAACCAGAATACGGCCTGAAGCAATCCTGCGCTTTGGCGGCCAGCTCCCAAAAAAGCCAGTTGACAAATGGAGCTCAGGGGCACTGCAACTCACAAACCTGCAGAGTTATAAATGATAACTCTCGTCCACAAATATATTGAGGGAAGGCAACGAGGAGGATTGGAAAGCAAGGCAGAATTGCAGGAAACAGGTTTCAGGAGGCAGACTCGACTCGCCTTGAAAGCACATGAAAAGCGGCAAAGCGTTGACAATGATGCCCTTGGCCAAAAAGGGCGTATGCGTTTTTTCCTGAATATATTCAGGAAAAAACGCATACGCCCTTTTTGGCCAACCAGGCAAGCCGGAAAGGCAAATCAGCGCTACAAAGAAGTCTCGCTTGCCATCGGTCAAAAGGGCCATGCTGAAAAAAGTGTAAAAACCAGAAATGCAGGACAGGCCATGGAGACATGGGAGCCTTGCTACGCTGATGGACGGGCTGTAAATTGCCAACAGCCACTCTGGAGAAGTGTACGGCGTGTCCTGAAACATGTAATAAGCACAGCTTAGAGAGCATAGGGCACTTCCACTCATGGGCGTCTAAATCGGGAAACCTAAAAATCAACAAGACACAGGCACCCCAAAGTTTAGGGCTGCTCTGTTTCCAAGAACCTCCACTTCGGTACACCTTCAATATCCCAGGAAAGCGAAAAATGGATAAAGAAGTTGTGGTACTTAGGCACAAGGGAATATCACTCAGCCATGAAATCAATGTCATAAGGCTAGTAGCAGCAGGATGAGTGGATTTAGGTACGATGACTCTCAGTGAAATAAGTCACAGAGAAAAAGACACTTATCCTAAGATATCACTGAGAGAGGGAATGTCAAAGTCGCTACACTTGAACTGAATTACAAAACAGAACAGAGTCACACATTTAGAAAACACACTATAGCTGCTTAACGGGAAAGGTGAGGTGGGGTGATGCATAAAACAAGGGTTTGAAATTAGCTCAGATACCGTTCCACAAGCCAAATATGTAATAGACAAGACCTACTCCCTGCTCAGTGAACTGGACTCAACAGCCCCTATTCACCGCCCAAGAATACATCTGACTAGTAAGAGTCTTAAAACCTATGTATTGACCTCTCTCTGGAAGTGAATCAAGAGGGTGTAAAGCGGCATAAACACAGCAGTGAAAAGCAGCTAAACCCCATTATAAAAATAGATTACTTAAAAAAAAACCCCATAAAACAAAGACAGTGAAAGAGAGAGAAATTCTTACAAAATCCGTTCAGGGGCTCTGATGCAACCTGGATTGACCATATCTAGACCCACAGCTGGATGAGACATAAGGCTGGACACTCTTGGGGCTGAGAGGATTGGTGAGCTTGGGTGAGCAAACGCAGACCCTTTAAAGTCATACTGCGTGGTACGCATGCCGTGGGTCCCAAATCTCCAGGTTCAAGGGCATCTTCCTACATCGAAAACATGCGTGCGAAACCCAGAAGATGGTACACCGTGTGATCGGGAAAGGTTTCTCAAACGCACCTCATTTCTCCTCTCCTTGTGCTCGGGTTCGCCATTCCAGCCGCTCGACTAACCATCTCCCTACTTGGAGAATCAGCACCTTTAACCTCCTGTTTCGGACAGGTCGCAATTTGGCCTGAGGATGAACGGGAAGAGGGGGAACCAATGAGAGACTAGCTCTAGGTGTTGGGACAGGCACAGGTCACTCTATTTTCCCATCAGGAAGAAGAATGAACCACAGGCTCAGCCTGCCCCCCGGAACCAGAATACGGCCTGAAGCAATCCTGCGCTTTGGCGGCCAGCTCCCAAAAAAGCCAGTTGACAAATGGAGCTCAGGGGCACTGCAACTCACAAACCTGCAGAGTTATAAATGATAACTCTCGTCCACAAATATATTGAGGGAAGGCAACGAGGAGGATTGGAAAGCAAGGCAGAATTGCAGGAAACAGGTTTCAGGAGGCAGACTCGACTCGCCTTGAAAGCACATGAAAAGCGGCAAAGCGTTGACAATGATGCCCTTGGCCAAAAAGGGCGTATGCGTTTTTTCCTGAATATATTCAGGAAAAAACGCATACGCCCTTTTTGGCCAACCAGGCAAGCCGGAAAGGCAAATCAGCGCTACAAAGAAGTCTCGCTTGCCATCGGTCAAAAGGGCCATGCTGAAAAAAGTGTAAAAACCAGAAATGCAGGACAGGCCATGGAGACATGGGAGCCTTGCTACGCTGATGGGCGGGCTGTAAATTGCCAACAGCCACTCTGGAGAAGTGTACGGTGTGTCCTGAAACATGTAATAAGCACAGCTTAGAGAGCATAGGGCACTTCCACTCATGGGCGTATCAATCGGGAAACCTAAAAATCAACAAGACACAGGCACCCCAAAGTTTAGGGCTGCTCTGTTTCCAAGAACCTCCACTTCGGTACACCTTCAATATCCCAGGAAAGCGAAAAATGGATAAAGAAGTTGTGGTACTTAGGCACAAGGGAATATCACTCAGCCATGAAATCAATGTCATAAGGCTAGTAGCAGCAGGATGAGTGGATTTAGGTACGATGACTCTCAGTGAAATAAGTCACAGAGAAAAAGACACTTATCCTAAGATATCACTGAGAGAGGGAATGTCAAAGTCGCTACACTTGAACTGAATTACAAAACAGAACAGAGTCACACATTTAGAAAACACACTATGGCTGCTTAACGGGAAAGGTGAGGTGGGGTGATGCATAAAACAAGGGTTTGAAATTAGCTCAGATACCGTTCCACAAGCCAAATATGTAATAGACAAGACCTACTCCCTGCTCAGTGAACTGGACTCAACAGCCCCTATTCACCGCCCAAGAATACATCTGACTAGTAAGAGTCTTAAAACCTATGTATTGACCTCTCTCTGGAAGTGAATCAAGAGGGTGTAAAGCGGCATAAACACAGCAGTGAAAAGCAGCTAAACCCCATTATAAAAATAGATTACTTAAAAAAAAACCCCATAAAACAAAGACAGTGAAAGAGAGAGAAATTCTTACAAAATCCGTTCAGGGGCTCTGATGCAACCTGGATTGACCATATCTAGACCCACAGCTGGATGAGACATAAGGCTGGACACTCTTGGGGCTGAGAGGATTGGTGAGCTTGGGTGAGCAAACGCAGACCCTTTAAAGTCATACTGCGTGGTACCCATGCCGTGGGTCCCAAATCTCCAGGTTCAAGGGCATCTTCCTACATCGAAAACATGCGTGCGAAACCCAGAAGATGGTACACCGTGTGATCGGGAAAGGTTTCTCAAACGCACCTCATTTCTCCTCTCCTTGTGCTCGGGTTCGCCATTCCAGCCGCTCGACTAACCATCTCCCTACTTGGAGAATCAGCACCTTTAACCTCCTGTTTCGGACAGGTCGCAATTTGGCCTGAGGATGAACGGGAAGAGGGGGAACCAATGAGAGACTAGCTCTAGGTGTTGGGACAGGCACAGGTCACTCTATTTTCCCATCAGGAAGAAGAATGAACCACAGGCTCAGCCTGCCCCCCGGAACCAGAATACGGCCTGAAGCAATCCTGCGCTTTGGCGGCCAGCTCCCAAAAAAGCGAGTTGACAAATGGAGCTCAGGGGCACTGCTACTCACAAACCTGCAGAGTTATAAATGATAACTCTCGTCCACAAATATATTGAGGGAGGCAACGAGGAGGATTGGAAAGCAAGGCAGAATTGCAGGAAACAGGTGTCAGGAGGCAGACTCGACTCGCCTTGAAAGCACATGAAAAGCGGCAAAGCGTTGACAATGATGCCCTTGGCCAAAAAGGGCGTATGCGTTTTTCCCTGAATATATTCAGGGAAAAACGCATACGCCCTTTTTGGCCAACCAGGCAAGCCGGAAAGGCAAATCAGCGCTACAAAGAAGTCTCGCTTGCCATCGGTCAAAAGGGCCATGCTGAAAAAAGTGTAAAAACCAGAAATGCAGGACAGGCCATGGAGACATGGGAGCCTTGCTACGCTGATGGGCGGGCTGTAAATTGCCAACAGCCACTCTGGAGAAGTGTACGGCGTGTCCTGAAACATGTAATAAGCACAGCTTAGAGAGCATAGGGCACTTCCACTCATGGGCGTATCAATCGGGAAACCTAAAAATCAACAAGACACAGGCACCCCAAAGTTTAGGGCTGCTCTGTTTCCAAGAACCTCCACTTCGGCACACCTTCAATATCCCAGGAAAGCGAAAAATGGATAAAGAAGTTGTGGTACTTAGGCACAAGGGAATATCACTCAGCCATGAAATCAATGTCATAAGGCTAGTAGCAGCAGGATGAGTGGATTTAGGTACGATGACTCTCAGTGAAAAAAGTCACAGAGAAAAAGACACTTATCCTAAGATATCACTGAGAGAGGGAATGTCAAAGTCGCTACACTTGAACTGAATTACAAAACAGAACAGAGTCACACATTTAGAAAACACACTATGGCTGCTTAACGGGAAAGGTGAGGTGGGGTGATGCATAAAACAAGGGTTTGAAATTAGCTCAGATACCGTTCCACAAGCCAAATATGTAATAGACAAGACCTACTCCCTGCTCAGTGAACTGGACTCAACAGCCCCTATTCACCGCCCAAGAATACATCTGACTAGTAAGAGTCTTAAAACCTATGTATTGATCTCTCTCTGGAAGTGAATCAAGAGGGTGTAAAGCGGCATAAACACAGCAGTGAAAAGCAGCTAAACCCCATTATAAAAATAGATTACTTAAAAAAAAAAACCCCATAAAACAAAGACAGTGAAAGAGAGAGAAATTCTTACAAAATCCGTTCAGGGGCTCTGATGCAACCTGGATTGACCATATCTAGACCCACAGCTGGATGAGACATAAGGCTGGACACTCTTGGGGCTGAGAGGATTGGTGAGCTTGGGTGAGCAAACGCAGACCCTTTAAAGTCATACTGCGTGGTACCCATGCCGTGGGTCCCAAATCTCCAGGTTCAAGGGCATCCTCCTACATCGAAAACATGCGTGCGAAACCCAGAAGATGGTACACCGTGTGATCGGGAAAGGTTTCTCAAACGCACCTCATTTCTCCTCTCCTTGTGCTCGGGTTCGGCATTCCAGCCGCTCGACTAACAATCTCCCTACTTGGAGAATCAGCACCTTTAACCTCCTGTTTCGGACAGGTCGCAATTTGGCCTGAGGATGAACGGGAAGAGGGGGAACCAATGAGAGACCAGCTCTAGGTGTTGGGACAGGCACAGGTCACTCTATTTTCCCATCAGGAAGAAGAATGAACCACAGGCTCAGCCTGCCCCCCGGAACCAGAATACGGCCTGAAGCAATCCTGCGCTTTGGCGGCCAGCTCCCAAAAAAGCGAGTTGACAAATGGAGCTCAGGGGCACTGCAACTCACAAACCTGCAGAGTTATAAATGATAACTCTCGTCCACAAATATATTGAGGGAAGGCAACGAGGAGGATTGGAAAGCAAGGCAGAATTGCAGGAAACAGGTTTCAGGAGGCAGACTCGACTCGCCTTGAAAGCACATGAAAAGCGGCAAAGCGTTGACAATGATGCCCTTGGCCAAAAAGGGCGTATGCGTTTTTTCCTGAATATATTCAGGAAAAAACGCATACGCCCTTTTTGGCCAACCAGGCAAGCCGGAAAGGCAAATCAGCGCTACAAAGAAGTCTCGCTTGCCATCGGTCAAAAGGGCCATGCTGAAAAAAGTGTAAAAACCAGAAATGCAGGACAGGCCATGGAGACATGGGAGCCTTGCTACGCTGATGGGCGGGCTGTAAATTGCCAACAGCCACTCTGGAGAAGTGTACGGCGTGTCCTGAAACATGTAATAAGCACAGCTTAGAGAGCATAGGGCACTTCCACTCATGGGCGTCTAAATCGGGAAACCTAAAAATCAACAAGACACAGGCACCCCAAAGTTTAGGGCTGCTCTGTTTCCAAGAACCTCCACTTCGGCACACCTTCAATATCCCAGGAAAGCGAAAAATGGATAAAGAAGTTGTGGTACTTAGGCACAATGGAATATCACTCAGCCATGAAATCAATGTCATAAGGCTAGTAGCAGCAGGATGAGTGGATTTAGGTACGATGACTCTCAGTGAAATAAGTCACAGAGAAAAAGACACTTATCCTAAGATATCACTGAGAGAGGGAATGTCAAAATCGCTACACTTGAACTGAATTACAAAACAGAACAGAGTCACACATTTAGAAAACGCACTATGGCTGCTTAACGGGAAAGGTGAGGTGGGGTGATGCATAAAACAAGGGTTTGAAATTAGCTCAGATACCGTTCCACAAGCCAAATATGTAATAGACAAGACCTACTCCCTGCTCAGTGAACTGGACTCAACAGCCCCTATTCACCGCCCAAAAATACATCTGACTAGTAAGAGTCTTAAAACCTATGTATTGATCTCTCTCTGGAAGTGAATCAAGAGGGTGTAAAGCGGCATAAACACAGCAGTGAAAAGCAGCTAAACCCCATTATAAAAATAGATTACTTAAAAAAAAACCCCATAAAACAAAGACAGTGAAAGAGAGAGAAATTCTTACAAAATCCGTTCGGGGGCTCTGATGCAACCTGGATTGACCATATCTAGACCCACAGCTGGATGAGACATAAGGCTGGACACTCTTGGGGCTGAGAGGATTGGTGAGCTTGGGTGAGCAAACGCAGACCCTTTAAAGTCATACTGCGTGGTACCCATGCCGTGGGTCCCAAATCTCCAGGTTCAAGGGCATCTTCCTACATCGAAAACATGCGTGCGAAACCCAGAAGATGGTACACCGTGTGACCGGGAAAGGTTTCTCAAACGCACCTCATTTCTCCTCTCCTTGTGCTCGGGTTCGGCATTCCAGCCGCTCGACTAACAATCTCCCTACTTGGAGAATCAGCACCTTTAACCTCCTGTTTCGGACAGGTCGCAATTTGGCCTGAGGATGAACGGGAAGAGGGGGAACCAATGAGAGACCAACTCTAGGTGTTGGGACAGGCACAGGTCACTCTATTTTCCCATCAGGAAGAAGAATGAACCACAGGCTCAGCCTGCCCCCCGGAACCAGTATACGGCCTGAAGCAATCATGCGCTTTGGCGGCCAGCTCCCAAAAAAGCGAGTTGACAAATGGAGCTCAGGGGCACTGCAACTCACAAACCTGCAGAGTTATAAATGATAACTCTCGTCCACAAATATATTGAGGGAAGGCAACGAGGAGGATTGGAAAGCAAGGAAGAATTGCAGGAAACAGGTTTCAGGAGGCAGACTCGACTCGCCTTGAAAGCACATGAAAAGCGGCAAAGCGTTGACAATGATGCCCTTGGCCAAAAAGGGCGTATGCGTTTTTTCCTGAATATATTCAGGAAAAAACGCATACGCCCTTTTTGGCCAACCAGGCAAGCCGGAAAGGCAAATCAGCGCTACAAAGAAGTCTCGCTTGCCATCGGTCAAAAGGGCCATGCTGAAAAAAGTGTAAAAACCAGAAATGCAGGACAGGCCATGGAGACATGGGAGCCTTGCTACGCTGATGGGCGGGCTGTAAATTGCCAACAGCCACTCTGGAGAAGTGTACGGCGTGTCCTGAAACATGTAATAAGCACAGCTTAGAGAGCATAGGGCACTTCCACTCATGGGCGTCTAAATCGGGAAACCTAAAAATCAACAAGACACAGGCACCCCAAAGTTTAGGGCTGCTCTGTTTCCAAGAACCTCCACTTCGGTACACCTTCAATATCCCAGGAAAGCGAAAAATGGATAAAGAAGTTGTGGTACTTAGGCACAATGCAATATCACTCAGCCATGAAATCAATGTCATAAGGCTAGTAGCAGCAGGATGAGTGGATTTAGGTACGATGACTCTCAGTGAAATAAGTCACAGAGAAAAAGACACTTATCCTAAGATATCACTGAGAGAGGGAATGTCAAAATCGCTACACTTGAACTGAATTACAAAACAGAACAGAGTCACACATTTAGAAAACACACTATGGCTGCTTAACGGGAAAGGTGAGGTGGGGTGATGCATAAAACAAGGGTTTGAAATTAGCTCAGATACCGTTCCACAAGCCAAATATGTAATAGACAAGACCTACTCCCTGCTCAGTGAACTGGACTCAACAGCCCCTATTCACCGCCCAAGAATATATCTGACTAGTAAGAGTCTTAAAACCTATGTATTGATCTCTCTCTGGAAGTGAATCAAGAGGGTGTAAAGCGGCATAAACACAGCAGTGAAAAGCAGCTAAACCCCATCATAAAAATAGATTACTTAAAAAAAAACCCGTAAAACAAAGACAGTGAAAGAGAGAGAAATTCTTACAAAGTCCGTTCAGGGGCTCTGATGCAACCTGGATTGACCATATCTAGACCCACAGCTGGATGAGACATGAGGCTGGACCCTCTTGGGGCTGAGAGGATTGGTGAGCTTGGGTGAGCAAACGCAGACCCTTTAAAGTCATACTGCGTGGTACCCATGCCGTGGGTCCCAAATCTCCAGGTTCAAGGGCATCTTCCTACATCGAAAACATGCGTGCGAAACCCAGAAGATGGTACACCGTGTGATCGGGAAAGGTTTCTCAAACGCACCTCATTTCTCCTCTCCTTGTGCTCGGGTTCGCCATTCCAGCCGCTCGACTAACAATCTCCCTACTTGGAGAATCAGCACCTTTAACCTCCTGTTTCGGACAGGTCGCAATTTGGCCTGAGGATGAACGGGAAGAGGGGGAACCAATGAGAGACTAGCTCTAGGTGTTGGGACAGGCACAGGTCACTCTATTTTCCCATCAGGAAGAAGAATGAACCACAGGCTCAGCCTGCCCCCCGGAACCAGAATACGGCCTGAAGCAATCCTGCGCTTTGGCGGCCAGCTCCCAAAAAAGCGGGTTGACAAATGGAGCTCAGGGGCACTGCAACTCACAAACCTGCAGAGTTATAAATGATAACTCTCGTCCACAAATATATTGAGGGAAGGCAACGAGGAGGATAGGAAAGCAAGGCAGAATTGCAGGAAACAGGTTTCAGGAGGCAGACTCGACTCGCCTTGAAAGCACATGAAAAGCGGCAAAGCGTTGACAATGATGCCCTTGGCCAAAAAGGGCGTATGCGTTTTTCCCTGAATATATTCAGGGAAAAACGCATACGCCCTTTTTGACCAACCAGGCAAGCCGGAAAGGCAAATCAGCGCTACAAAGAAGTCTCGCTTGCCATCGGTCAAAAGGGCCATGCTGAAAAAAGTGTAAAAACCAGAAATGCAGGACAGGCCATGGAGACATGGGAGCCTTGCTACGCTGATGGGCGGGCTGTAAATTGCCAACAGCCACTCTGGAGAAGTGTACGGTGTGTCCTGAAACATGTAATAAGCACAGCTTAGAGAGCATAGGGCACTTCCACTCATGGGCGTATAAATCGGGAAACCTAAAAATCAACAAGACACAGGCACCCCAAAGTTTAGGGCTGCTCTGTTTCCAAGAACCTCCACTTCGGTACACCTTCAATATCCCAGGAAAGCGAAAAATGGATAAAGAAGTTGTGGTACTTAGGCACAATGGAATATCACTCAGCCATGAAATCAATGTCATAAGGCTAGTAGCAGCAGGATGAGTGGATTTAGGTACGATGACTCTCAGTGAAATAAGTCACAGAGAAAAAGACACTTATCCTAAGATATCACTGAGAGAGGGAATGTCAAAATCGCTACACTTGAACTGAATTACAAAACAGAACAGAGTCACACATTTAGAAAACACACTATGGCTGCTTAACGGGAAAGGTGAGGTGGGGTGATGCATAAAACAAGGGTTTGAAATTAGCTCAGATACCGTTCCACAAGCCAAATATGTAATAGACAAGACCTACTCCCTGCTCAGTGAACTGGACTCAACAGCCCCTATTCACCGCCCAAGAATATATCTGACTAGTAAGAGTCTTAAAACCTATGTATTGATCTCTCTCTGGAAGTGAATCAAGAGGGTGTAAAGCGGCATAAACACAGCAGTGAAAAGCAGCTAAACCCCATCATAAAAATAGATTACTTAAAAAAAAACCCGTAAAACAAAGACAGTGAAAGAGAGAGAAATTCTTACAAAGTCCGTTCAGGGGCTCTGATGCAACCTGGATTGACCATATCTAGACCCACAGCTGGATGAGACATGAGGCTGGACCCTCTTGGGGCTGAGAGGATTGGTGAGCTTGGGTGAGCAAACGCAGACCCTTTAAAGTCATACTGCGTGGTACCCATGCCGTGGGTCCCAAATCTCCAGGTTCAAGGGCATCTTCCTACATCGAAAACATGCGTGCGAAACCCAGAAGATGGTACACCGTGTGATCGGGAAAGGTTTCTCAAACGCACCTCATTTCTCCTCTCCTTGTGCTCGGGTTCGCCATTCCAGCCGCTCGACTAACAATCTCCCTACTTGGAGAATCAGCACCTTTAACCTCCTGTTTCGGACAGGTCGCAATTTGGCCTGAGGATGAACGGGAAGAGGGGGAACCAATGAGAGACTAGCTCTAGGTGTTGGGACAGGCACAGGTCACTCTATTTTCCCATCAGGAAGAAGAATGAACCACAGGCTCAGCCTGCCCCCCGGAACCAGAATACGGCCTGAAGCAATCCTGCGCTTTGGCGGCCAGCTCCCAAAAAAGCGGGTTGACAAATGGAGCTCAGGGGCACTGCAACTCACAAACCTGCAGAGTTATAAATGATAACTCTCGTCCACAAATATATTGAGGGAAGGCAACGAGGAGGATAGGAAAGCAAGGCAGAATTGCAGGAAACAGGTTTCAGGAGGCAGACTCGACTCGCCTTGAAAGCACATGAAAAGCGGCAAAGCGTTGACAATGATGCCCTTGGCCAAAAAGGGCGTATGCGTTTTTCCCTGAATATATTCAGGGAAAAACGCATACGCCCTTTTTGACCAACCAGGCAAGCCGGAAAGGCAAATCAGCGCTACAAAGAAGTCTCGCTTGCCATCGGTCAAAAGGGCCATGCTGAAAAAAGTGTAAAAACCAGAAATGCAGGACAGGCCATGGAGACATGGGAGCCTTGCTACGCTGATGGGCGGGCTGTAAATTGCCAACAGCCACTCTGGAGAAGTGTACGGTGTGTCCTGAAACATGTAATAAGCACAGCTTAGAGAGCATAGGGCACTTCCACTCATGGGCGTATAAATCGGGAAACCTAAAAATCAACAAGACAGAGGCACCCCAAAGTTTAGGGCTGCTCTGTTTCCAAGAACCTCCACTTCGGTACACCTTCAATATCCCAGGAAAGCGAAAAATGGATAAAGAAGTTGTGGTACTTAGGCACAATGGAATATCACTCAGCCATGAAATCAATGTCATAAGGCTAGTAGCAGCAGGATGAGTGGATTTAGGTACGATGACTCTCAGTGAAATAAGTCACAGAGAAAAAGACACTTATCCTAAGATATCACTGAGAGAGGGAATGTCAAAATCGCTACACTTGAACTGAATTACAAAACAGAACAGAGTCACACATTTAGAAAACACACTATGGCTGCTTAACGGGAAAGGTGAGGTGGGGTGATGCATAAAACAAGGGTTTGAAATTAGCTCAGATACCGTTCCACAAGCCAAATATGTAATAGACAAGACCTACTCCCTGCTCAGTGAACTGGACTCAACAGCCCCTATTCACCGCCCAAGAATATATCTGACTAGTAAGAGTCTTAAAACCTATGTATTGATCTCTCTCTGGAAGTGAATCAAGAGGGTGTAAAGCGGCATAAACACAGCAGTGAAAAGCAGCTAAACCCCATCATAAAAATAGATTACTTAAAAAAAAACCCGTAAAACAAAGACAGTGAAAGAGAGAGAAATTCTTACAAAGTCCGTTCAGGGGCTCTGATGCAACCTGGATTGACCATATCTAGACCCACAGCTGGATGAGACATGAGGCTGGACCCTCTTGGGGCTGAGAGGATTGGTGAGCTTGGGTGAGCAAACGCAGACCCTTTAAAGTCATACTGCGTGGTACCCATGCCGTGGGTCCCAAATCTCCAGGTTCAAGGGCATCTTCCTACATCGAAAACATGCGTGCGAAACCCAGAAGATGGTACACCGTGTGATCGGGAAAGGTTTCTCAAACGCACCTCATTTCTCCTCTCCTTGTGCTCGGGTTCGCCATTCCAGCCGCTCGACTAACAATCTCCCTACTTGGAGAATCAGCACCTTTAACCTCCTGTTTCGGACAGGTCGCAATTTGGCCTGAGGATGAACGGGAAGAGGGGGAACCAATGAGAGACTAGCTCTAGGTGTTGGGACAGGCACAGGTCACTCTATTTTCCCATCAGGAAGAAGAATGAACCACAGGCTCAGCCTGCCCCCTGGAACCAGAATACGGCCTGAAGCAATCCTGCGCTTTGGCGGCCAGCTCCCAAAAAAGCCAGTTGACAAATGGAGCTCAGGGGCACTGCAACTCACAAACCTGCAGAGTTATAAATGATAACTCTCGTCCACAAATATATTGAGGGAAGGCAACGAGGAGGATAGGAAAGCAAGGCAGAATTGCAGGAAACAGGTTTCAGGAGGCAGACTCGACTCGCCTTGAAAGCACATGAAAAGCGGCAAAGCGTTGACAATGATGCCCTTGGCCAAAAAGGGCGTATGCGTTTTTCCCTGAATATATTCAGGGAAAAACGCATACGCCCTTTTTGACCAACCAGGCAAGCCGGAAAGGCAAATCAGCGCTACAAAGAAGTCTCGCTTGCCATCGGTCAAAAGGGCCATGCTGAAAAAAGTGTAAAAACCAGAAATGCAGGACAGGCCATGGAGACATGGGAGCCTTGCTACGCTGATGGGCGGGCTGTAAATTGCCAACAGCCACTCTGGAGAAGTGTACGGTGTGTCCTGAAACATGTAATAAGCACAGCTTAGAGAGCATAGGGCACTTCCACTCATGGGCGTATAAATCGGGAAACCTAAAAATCAACAAGACACAGGCACCCCAAAGTTTAGGGCTGCTCTGTTTCCAAGAACCTCCACTTCGGTACACCTTCAATATCCCAGGAAAGCGAAAAATGGATAAAGAAGTTGTGGTACTTAGGCACAATGGAATATCACTCAGCCATGAAATCAATGTCATAAGGCTAGTAGCAGCAGGATGAGTGGATTTAGGTACGATGACTGTCAGTGAAATAAGTCACAGAGAAAAAGACACTTATCCTAAGATATCACTGAGAGAGGGAATGTCAAAATCGCTACACTTGAACTGAATTACAAAACAGAACAGAGTCACACATTTAGAAAACACACTATGGCTGCTTAACGGGAAAGGTGAGGTGGGGTGATGCATAAAACAAGGGTTTGAAATTAGCTCAGATACCGTTCCACAAGCCAAATATGTAATAGACAAGACCTACTCCCTGCTCAGTGAACTGGACTCAACAGCCCCTATTCACCGCCCAAGAATATATCTGACTAGTAAGAGTCTTAAAACCTATGTATTGATCTCTCTCTGGAAGTGAATCAAGAGGGTGTAAAGCGGCATAAACACAGCAGTGAAAAGCAGCTAAACCCCATCATAAAAATAGATTACTTAAAAAAAAACCCGTAAAACAAAGACAGTGAAAGAGAGAGAAATTCTTACAAAGTCCGTTCAGGGGCTCTGATGCAACCTGGATTGACCATATCTAGACCCACAGCTGGATGAGACATGAGGCTGGACCCTCTTGGGGCTGAGAGGATTGGTGAGCTTGGGTGAGCAAACGCAGACCCTTTAAAGTCATACTGCGTGGTACCCATGCCGTGGGTCCCAAATCTCCAGGTTCAAGGGCATCTTCCTACATCGAAAACATGCGTGCGAAACCCAGAAGATGGTACACCGTGTGATCGGGAAAGGTTTCTCAAACGCACCTCATTTCTCCTCTCCTTGTGCTCGGGTTCGCCATTCCAGCCGCTCGACTAACAATCTCCCTACTTGGAGAATCAGCACCTTTAACCTCCTGTTTCGGACAGGTCGCAATTTGGCCTGAGGATGAACGGGAAGAGGGGGAACCAATGAGAGACTAGCTCTAGGTGTTGGGACAGGCACAGGTCACTCTATTTTCCCATCAGGAAGAAGAATGAACCACAGGCTCAGCCTGCCCCCCGGAACCAGAATACGGCCTGAAGCAATCCTGCGCTTTGGCGGCCAGCTCCCAAAAAAGCCGGTTGACAAATGGAGCTCAGGGGCACTGCAACTCACAAACCTGCAGAGTTATAAATGATAACTCTCGTCCACAAATATATTGAGGGAAGGCAACGAGGAGGATAGGAAAGCAAGGCAGAATTGCAGGAAACAGGTTTCAGGAGGCAGACTCGACTCGCCTTGAAAGCACATGAAAAGCGGCAAAGCGTTGACAATGATGCCCTTGGCCAAAAAGGGCGTATGCGTTTTTCCCTGAATATATTCAGGGAAAAACGCATACGCCCTTTTTGACCAACCAGGCAAGCCGGAAAGGCAAATCAGCGCTACAAAGAAGTCTCGCTTGCCATCGGTCAAAAGGGCCATGCTGAAAAAAGTGTAAAAACCAGAAATGCAGGACAGGCCATGGAGACATGGGAGCCTTGCTACGCTGATGGGCGGGCTGTAAATTGCCAACAGCCACTCTGGAGAAGTGTACGGTGTGTCCTGAAACATGTAATAAGCACAGCTTAGAGAGCATAGGGCACTTCCACTCATGGGCGTATAAATCGGGAAACCTAAAAATCAACAAGACACAGGCACCCCAAAGTTTAGGGCTGCTCTGTTTCCAAGAACCTCCACTTCGGTAAACCTTCAATATCCCAGGAAAGCGAAAAATGGATAAAGAAGTTGTGGTACTTAGGCACAATGGAATATCACTCAGCCATGAAATCAATGTCATAAGGCTAGTAGCAGCAGGATGAGTGGATTTAGGTACGATGACTCTCAGTGAAATAAGTCACAGAGAAAAAGACACTTATCCTAAGATATCACTGAGAGAGGGAATGTCAAAATCGCTACACTTGAACTGAATTACAAAACAGAACAGAGTCACACATTTAGAAAACACACTATGGCTGCTTAACGGGAAAGGTGAGGTGGGGTGATGCATAAAACAAGGGTTTGAAATTAGCTCAGATACCGTTCCACAAGCCAAATATGTAATAGACAAGACCTACTCCCTGCTCAGTGAACTGGACTCAACAGCCCCTATTCACCGCCCAAGAATATATCTGACTAGTAAGAGTCTTAAAACCTATGTATTGATCTCTCTCTGGAAGTGAATCAAGAGGGTGTAAAGCGGCATAAACACAGCAGTGAAAAGCAGCTAAACCCCATCATAAAAATAGATTACTTAAAAAAAAACCCGTAAAACAAAGACAGTGAAAGAGAGAGAAATTCTTACAAAGTCCGTTCAGGGGCTCTGATGCAACCTGGATTGACCATATCTAGACCCACAGCTGGATGAGACATGAGGCTGGACCCTCTTGGGGCTGAGAGGATTGGTGAGCTTGGGTGAGCAAACGCAGACCCTTTAAAGTCATACTGCGTGGTACCCATGCCGTGGGTCCCAAATCTCCAGGTTCAAGGGCATCTTCCTACATCGAAAACATGCGTGGGAAACCCAGAAGATGGTACACCGTGTGATCGGGAAAGGTTTCTCAAACGCACCTCATTTCTCCTCTCCGTGTGCTCGGGTTCGCCATTCCAGCCGCTCGACTAACCATCTCCCTACTTGGAGAATCAGCACCTTTAACCTCCTGTTTCGGACAGGTCGCAATTTGGCCTGAGGATGAACGGGAAGAGGGGGAACCAATGAGAGACTAGCTCTAGGTGTTGGGACAGGCACAGGTCACTCTATTTTCCCATCAGGAAGAAGAATGAACCACAGGCTCAGCCTGCCCCCCGGAACCAGAATACGGCCTGAAGCAATCCTGCGCTTTGGCGGCCAGCTCCCAAAAAAGCGGGTTGACAAATGGAGCTCAGGGGCACTGCAACTCACAAACCTGCAGAGTTATAAATGATAACTCTCGTCCACAAATATATTGAGGGAAGGCAACGAGGAGGATTGGAAAGCAAGGCAGAATTGCAGGAAACAGGTTTCAGGAGGCAGACTCGACTCGCCTTGAAAGCACATGAAAAGCGGCAAAGCGTTGACAATGATGCCCTTGGCCAAAAAGGGCGTATGCGTTTTTTCCTGAATATATTCAGGAAAAAACGCATACGCCCTTTTTGGCCAACCAGGCAAGCCGGAAAGGCAAATCAGCGCTACAAAGAAGTCTCGCTTGCCATCGGTCAAAAGGGCCATGCTGAAAAAAGTGTAAAAACCAGAAATGCAGGACAGGCCATGGAGACATGGGAGCCTTGCTACGCTGATGGGCGGGCTGTAAATTGCCAACAGCCACTCTGGAGAAGTGTACGGCGTGTCCTGAAACATGTAATAAGCACAGCTTAGAGAGCATAGGGCACTTCCACTCATGGGCGTATAAATCGGGAAACCTAAAAATCAACAAGACACAGGCACCCCAAAGTTTAGGGCTGCTCTGTTTCCAAGAACCTCCACTTCGGTACACCTTCAATATCCCAGGAAAGCGAAAAATGGATAAAGAAGTTGTGGTACTTAGGCACAAGGGAATATCACTCAGCCATGAAATCAATGTCATAAGGCTAGTAGCAGCAGGATGAGTGGATTTAGGTACGATGACTCTCAGTGAAATAAGTCACAGAGAAAAAGACACTTATCCTAAGATATCACTGAGAGAGGGAATGTCAAAGTCGCTACACTTGAACTGAATTACAAAACAGAACAGAGTCACACATTTAGAAAACACACTATGGCTGCTTAACGGGAAAGGTGAGGTGGGGTGATGCATAAAACAAGGGTTTGAAATTAGCTCAGATACCGTTCCACAAGCCAAATATGTAATAGACAAGACCTACTCCCTGCTCAGTGAACTGGACTCAACAGCCCCTATTCACCGCCCAAGAATACATCTGACTAGTAAGAGTCTTAAAACCTATGTATTGACCTCTCTCTGGAAGTGAATCAAGAGGGTGTAAAGCGGCATAAACACAGCAGTGAAAAGCAGCTAAACCCCATTATAAAAATAAATTACTTAAAAAAAAACCCCATAAAACAAAGACAGTGAAAGAGAGAGAAATTCTTACAAAATCCGTTCAGGGGCTCTGATGCAACCTGGATTGACCATATCTAGACCCACAGCTGGATGAGACATAAGGCTGGACACGCTTGGGGCTGAGAGGATTGGTGAGCTTGGGTGAGCAAACGCAGACCCTTTAAAGTCATACTGCGTGGTACCCATGCCGTGGGTCCCAAATCTCCAGGTTCAAGGGCATCTTCCTACATCGAAAACATGCGTGCGAAACCCAGAAGATGGTACACCGTGTGATCGGGAAAGGTTTCTCAAACGCACCTCATTTCTCCTCTCCTTGTGCTCGGGTTCGCCATTCCAGCCGCTCGACTAACCATCTCCCTACTTGGAGAATCAGCACCTTTAACCTCCTGTTTCGGACAGGTCGCAATTTGGCCTGAGGATGAACGGGAAGAGGGGGAACCAATGAGAGACTAGCTCTAGGTGTTGGGACAGGCACAGGTCACTCTATTTTCCCATCAGGAAGAAGAATGAACCACAGGCTCAGCCTGCCCCCCGGAACCAGAATACGGCCTGAAGCAATCCTGCGCTTTGGCGGCCAGCTCCCAAAAAAGCGAGTTGACAAATGGAGCTCAGGGGCACTGCTACTCACAAACCTGCAGAGTTATAAATGATAACTCTCGTCCACAAATATATTGAGGGAAGGCAACGAGGAGGATTGGAAAGCAAGGCAGAATTGCAGGAAACAGGTGTCAGGAGGCAGACTCGACTCGCCTTGAAAGCACATGAAAAGCGGCAAAGCGTTGACAATGATGCCCTTGGCCAAAAAGGGCGTATGCGTTTTTCCCTGAATATATTCAGGGAAAAACGCATACGCCCTTTTTGGCCAACCAGGCAAGCCGGAAAGGCAAATCAGCGCTACAAAGAAGGCTCGCTTGCCATCGGTCAAAAGGGCCATGCTGAAAAAAGTGTAAAAACCAGAAATGCAGGACAGGCCATGGAGACATGGGAGCCTTGCTACGCTGATGGGCGGGCTGTAAATTGCCAACAGCCACTCTGGAGAAGTGTACGGTGTGTCCTGAAACATGTAATAAGCACAGCTTAGAGAGCATAGGGCACTTCCACTCATGGGCGTATAAATCGGGAAACCTAAAAATCAACAAGACACAGGCACCCCAAAGTTTAGGGCTGCTCTGTTTCCAAGAACCTCCACTTCGGTACACCTTCAATATCCCAGGAAAGCGAAAAATGGATAAAGAAGTTGTGGTACTTAGGCACAATGGAATATCACTCAGCCATGAAATCAATGTCATAAGGCTAGTAGCAGCAGGATGAGTGGATTTAGGTACGATGACTCTCAGTGAAATAAGTCACAGAGAAAAAGACACTTATCCTAAGATATCACTGATAGAGGGAATGTCAAAATCGCTACACTTGAACTGAATTACAAAACAGAACAGAGTCACACATTTAGAAAACACACTATGGCTGCTTAACGGGAAAGGTGAGGTGGGGTGATGCATAAAACAAGGGTTTGAAATTAGCTCAGATACCGTTCCACAAGCCAAATATGTAATAGACAAGACCTACTCCCTGCTCAGTGAACTGGACTCAACAGCCCCTATTCACCGCCCAAGAATATATCTGACTAGTAAGAGTCTTAAAACCTATGTATTGATCTCTCTCTGGAAGTGAATCAAGAGGGTGTAAAGCGGCATAAACACAGCAGTGAAAAGCAGCTAAACACCATCATAAAAATAGATTACTTAAAAAAAAACCCGTAAAACAAAGACAGTGAAAGAGAGAGAAATTCTTACAAAGTCCGTTCAGGGGCTCTGATGCAAACTGGATTGACCATATCTAGACCCACAGCTGGATGAGACATGAGGCTGGACACTCTTGGGGCTGAGAGGATTGGTGAGCTTGGGTGAGCAAACGCAGACCCTTTAAAGTCATACTGCGTGGTACCCATGCCGTGGGTCCCAAATCTCCAGGTTCAAGGGCATCTTCCTACATCGAAAACATGCGTGGGAAACCCAGAAGATGGTACACCGTGTGATCGGGAAAGGTTTCTCAAACGCACCTCATTTCTCCTCTCCGTGTGCTCGGGTTCGCCATTCCAGCCGCTCGACTAACCATCTCCCTACTTGGAGAATCAGCACCTTTAACCTCCTGTTTCGGACAGGTCGCAATTTGGCCTGAGGATGAACGGGAAGAGGGGGAACCAATGAGAGACTAGCTCTAGGTGTTGGGACAGGCACAGGTCACTCTATTTTCCCATCAGGAAGAAGAATGAACCACAGGCTCAGCCTGCCCCCCGGAACCAGAATACGGCCTGAAGCAATCCTGCGCTTTGGCGGCCAGCTCCCAAAAAAGCCAGTTGACAAATGGAGCTCAGGGGCACTGCAACTCACAAACCTGCAGAGTTATAAATGATAACTCTCGTCCACAAATATATTGAGGGAAGGCAACGAGGAGGATTGGAAAGCAAGGCAGAATTGCAGGAAACAGGTTTCAGGAGGCAGACTCGACTCGCCTTGAAAGCACATGAAAAGCGGCAAAGCGTTGACAATGATGCCCTTGGCCAAAAAGGGCGTATGCGTTTTTTCCTGAATATATTCAGGAAAAAACGCATACGCCCTTTTTGGCCAACCAGGCAAGCCGGAAAGGCAAATCAGCGCTACAAAGAAGTCTCGCTTGCCATCGGTCAAAAGGGCCATGCTGAAAAAAGTGTAAAAACCAGAAATGCAGGACAGGCCATGGAGACATGGGAGCCTTGCTACGCTGATGGGCGGGCTGTAAATTGCCAACAGCCACTCTGGAGAAGTGTACGGCGTGTCCTGAAACATGTAATAAGCACAGCTTAGAGAGCATAGGGCACTTCCACTCATGGGCGTATAAATCGGGAAACCTAAAAATCAACAAGACACAGGCACCCCAAAGTTTAGGGCTGCTCTGTTTCCAAGAACCTCCACTTCGGTACACCTTCAATATCCCAGGAAAGCGAAAAATGGATAAAGAAGTTGTGGTACTTAGGCACAAGGGAATATCACTCAGCCATGAAATCAATGTCATAAGGCTAGTAGCAGCAGGATGAGTGGATTTAGGTACGATGACTCTCAGTGAAATAAGTCACAGAGAAAAAGACACTTATCCTAAGATATCACTGAGAGAGGGAATGTCAAAGTCGCTACACTTGACCTGAATTACAAAACAGAACAGAGTCACACATTTAGAAAACACACTATGGCTGCTTAACGGGAAAGGTGAGGTGGGGTGATGCATAAAACAAGGGTTTGAAATTAGCTCAGATACCGTTCCACAAGCCAAATATGTAATAGACAAGACCTACTCCCTGCTCAGTGAACTGGACTCAACAGCCCCTATTCACCGCCCAAGAATACATCTGACTAGTAAGAGTCTTAAAACCTATGTATTGACCTTTCTCTGGAAGTGAATCAAGAGGGTGTAAAGCGGCATAAACACAGCAGTGAAAAGCAGCTAAACCCCATTATAAAAATAGATTACTTAAAAAAAAAACCCATAAAACAAAGACAGTGAAAGAGAGAGAAATTCTTACAAAATCCGTTCAGGGGCTCTGATGCAACCTGGATTGACCATATCTAGACCCACAGCTGGATGAGACATGAGGCTGGACACTCTTGGGGCTGAGAGGATTGGTGAGCTTGGGTGAGCAAACGCAGACCCTTTAAAGTCATACTGCGTGGTACCCATGCCGTGGGTCCCAAATCTCCAGGTTCAAGGGCATCTTCCTACATCGAAAACATGCGTGCGAAACCCAGAAGATGGTACACCGTGTGATCGGGAAAGGTTTCTCAAACGCACCTCATTTCCCCTCTCCGTGTGCTCGGGTTCGCCATTCCAGCCGCTCGACTAACCATCTCCCTACTTGGAGAATCAGCACCTTTAACCTCCTGTTTCGGACAGGTCGCAATTTGGCCTGAGGATGAACGGGAAGAGGGGGAACCAATGAGAGACTAGCTCTAGGTGTTGGGACAGGCACAGGTCACTCTATTTTCCCATCAGGAAGAAGAATGAACCACAGGCTCAGCCTGCCCCCCGGAACCAGAATACGGCCTGAAGCAATCCTGCGCTTTGGCGGCCAGCTCCCAAAAAAGCGAGTTGACAAATGGAGCTCAGGGGCACTGCAACTCACAAACCTGCAGAGTTATAAATGATAACTCTCGTCCACAAATATATTGAGGGAAGGCAACGAGGAGGATTGGAAAGCAAGGCAGAATTGCAGGAAACAGGTTTCAGGAGGCAGACTCGACTCGCCTTGAAAGCACATGAAAAGCGGCAAAGCGTTGACAATGATGCCCTTGGCCAAAAAGGGCGTATGCGTTTTTTCCTGAATATATTCAGGAAAAAACGCATACGCCCTTTTTGGCCAACCAGGCAAGCCGGAAAGGCAAATCAGCGCTACAAAGAAGTCTCGCTTGCCATCGGTCAAAAGGGCCATGCTGAAAAAAGTGTAAAAACCAGAAATGCAGGACAGGCCATGGAGACATGGGAGCCTTGCTACGCTGATGGGCGGGCTGTAAATTGCCAACAGCCACTCTGGAGAAGTGTACGGCGTGTCCTGAAACATGTAATAAGCACAGCTTAGAGAGCATAGGGCACTTCCACTCATGGGCGTATAAATCGGGAAACCTAAAAATCAACAAGACACAGGCACCCCAAAGTTTAGGGCTGCTCTGTTTCCAAGAACCTCCACTTCGGTACACCTTCAATATCCCAGGAAAGCGAAAAATGGATAAAGAAGTTGTGGTACTTAGGCACAAGGGAATATCACTCAGCCATGAAATCAATGTCATAAGGCTAGTAGCAGCAGGATGAGTGGATTTAGGTACGATGACTCTCAGTGAAATAAGTCACAGAGAAAAAGACACTTATCCTAAGATATCACTGAGAGAGGGAATGTCAAAGTCGCTACACTTGAACTGAATTACAAAACAGAACAGAGTCACACATTTAGAAAACACACTATGGCTGCTTAACGGGAAAGGTGAGGTGGGGTGATGCATAAAACAAGGGTTTGAAATTAGCTCAGATACCGTTCCACAAGCCAAATATGTAATAGACAAGACCTACTCCCTGCTCAGTGAACTGGACTCAACAGCCCCTATTCACCGCCCAAGAATACATCTGACTAGTAAGAGTCTTAAAACCTATGTATTGACCTCTCTCTGGAAGTGAATCAAGAGGGTGTAAAGCGGCATAAACACAGCAGTGAAAAGCAGCTAAACCCCATTATAAAAATAGATTACTTAAAAAAAAACCCCATAAAACAAAGACAGTGAAAGAGAGAGAAATTCTTACAAAATCCGTTCAGGGGCTCTGATGCAACCTGGATTGACCATATCTAGACCCACAGCTGGATGAGACATAAGGCTGGACACGCTTGGGGCTGAGAGGATTGGTGAGCTTGGGTGAGCAAACGCAGACCCTTTAAAGTCATACTGCGTGGTACCCATGCCGTGGGTCCCAAATCTCCAGGTTCAAGGGCATCTTCCTACATCGAAAACATGCGTGCGAAACCCAGAAGATGGTACACCGTGTGATCGGGAAAGGTTTCTCAAACGCACCTCATTTCTCCTCTCCTTGTGCTCGGGTTCGCCATTCCAGCCGCTCGACTAACCATCTCCCTACTTGGAGAATCAGCACCTTAAACCTCCTGTTTCGGACAGGTCGCAATTTGGCCTGAGGATGAACGGGAAGAGGGGGAACCAATGAGAGACTAGCTCTAGGTGTTGGGACAGGCACAGGTCACTCTATTTTCCCATCAGGAAGAAGAATGAACCACAGGCTCAGCCTGCCCCCCGGAACCAGAATACGGCCTGAAGCAATCCTGCGCTTTGGCGGCCAGCTCCCAAAAAAGCGAGTTGACAAATGGAGCTCAGGGGCACTGCTACTCACAAACCTGCAGAGTTATAAATGATAACTCTCGTCCACAAATATATTGAGGGAAGGCAACGAGGAGGATTGGAAAGCAAGGCAGAATTGCAGGAAACAGGTGTCAGGAGGCAGACTCGACTCGCCTTGAAAGCACATGAAAAGCGGCAAAGCGTTGACAATGATGCCCTTGGCCAAAAAGGGCGTATGCGTTTTTCCCTGAATATATTCAGGGAAAAACGCATACGCCCTTTTTGGCCAACCAGGCAAGCCGGAAAGGCAAATCAGCGCTACAAAGAAGTCTCGCTTGCCATCGGTCAAAAGGGCCATGCTGAAAAAAGTGTAAAAACCAGAAATGCAGGACAGGCCATGGAGACATGGGAGCCTTGCTACGCTGATGGGCGGGCTGTAAATTGCCAACAGCCACTCTGGAGAAGTGTACGGCGTGTCCTGAAACATGTAATAAGCACAGCTTAGAGAGCATAGGGCACTTCCACTCATGGGCGTCTAAATCGGGAAACCTAAAAATCAACAAGACACAGGCACCCCAAAGTTTAGGGCTGCTCTGTTTCCAAGAACCTCCACTTCGGCACACCTTCAATATCCCAGGAAAGCGAAAAATGGATAAAGAAGTTGTGGTACTTAGGCACAATGGAATATCACTCAGCCATGAAATCAATGTCATAAGGCTAGTAGCAGCAGGATGAGTGGATTTAGGTACGATGACTCTCAGTGAAAAAAGTCACAGAGAAAAAGACACTTATCCTAAGATATCACTGAGAGAGGGAATGTCAAAATCGCTACACTTGAACTGAATTACAAAACAGAACAGAGTCACACATTTAGAAAACGCACTATGGCTGCTTAACGGGAAAGGTGAGGTGGGGTGATGCATAAAACAAGGGTTTGAAATTAGCTCAGATACCGTTCCACAAGCCAAATATGTAATAGACAAGACCTACTCCCTGCTCAGTGAACTGGACTCAACAGCCCCTATTCACCGCCCAAGAATACATCTGACTAGTAAGAGTCTTAAAACCTATGTATTGATCTCTCTCTGGAAGTGAATCAAGAGGGTGTAAAGCGGCATAAACACAGCAGTGAAAAGCAGCTAAACCCCATTATAAAAATAGATTACTTAAAAAAAAACCCCATAAAACAAAGACAGTGAAAGAGAGAGAAATTCTTACAAAATCCGTTCGGGGGCTCTGATGCAACCTGGATTGACCATATCTAGACCCACAGCTGGATGAGACATAAGGCTGGACACTCTTGGGGCTGAGAGGATTGGTGAGCTTGGGTGAGCAAACGCAGACCCTTTAAAGTCATACTGCGTGGTACCCATGCCGTGGGTCCCAAATCTCCAGTTTCAAGGGCATCTTCCTACATCGAAAACATGCGTGGGAAACCCAGAAGATGGTACACCGTGTGACCGGGAAAGGTTTCTCAAACGCACCTCATTTCTCCTCTCCTTGTGCTCGGGTTCGGCATTCCAGCCGCTCGACTAACAATCTCCCTACTTGGAGAATCAGCACCTTTAACCTCCTGTTTCGGACAGGTCGCAATTTGGCCTGAGGATGAACGGGAAGAGGGGGAACCAATGAGAGACCAACTCTAGGTGTTGGGACAGGCACAGGTCACTCTATTTTCCCATCAGGAAGAAGAATGAACCACAGGCTCAGCCTGCCCCCCGGAACCAGAATACGGCCTGAAGCAATCCTGCGCTTTGGCGGCCAGCTCCCAAAAAAGCGAGTTGACAAATGGAGCTCAGGGGCACTGCTACTCACAAACCTGCAGAGTTATAAATGATAACTCTCGTCCACAAATATATTGAGGGAAGGCAACGAGGAGGATTGGAAAGCAAGGCAGAATTGCAGGAAACAGGTGTCAGGAGGCAGACTCGACTCGCCTTGAAAGCACATGAAAAGCGGCAAAGCGTTGACAATGATGCCCTTGGCCAAAAAGGGCGTATGCGTTTTTCCCTGAATATATTCAGGGAAAAACGCATACGCCCTTTTTGGCCAACCAGGCAAGCCGGAAAGGCAAATCAGCGCTACAAAGAAGTCTCGCTTGCCATCGGTCAAAAGGGCCATGCTGAAAAAAGTGTAAAAACCAGAAATGCAGGACAGGCCATGGAGACATGGGAGCCTTGCTACGCTGATGGGCGGGCTGTAAATTGCCAACAGCCACTCTGGAGAAGTGTACGGCGTGTCCTGAAACATGTAATAAGCACAGCTTAGAGAGCATAGGGCACTTCCACTCATGGGCGTCTAAATCGGGAAACCTAAAAATCAACAAGACACAGGCACCCCAAAGTTTAGGGCTGCTCTGTTTCCAAGAACCTCCACTTCGGCACACCTTCAATATCCCAGGAAAGCGAAAAATGGATAAAGAAGTTGTGGTACTTAGGCACAATGGAATATCACTCAGCCATGAAATCAATGTCATAAGGCTAGTAGCAGCAGGATGAGTGGATTTAGGTACGATGACTCTCAGTGAAAAAAGTCACAGAGAAAAAGACACTTATCCTAAGATATCACTGAGAGAGGGAATGTCAAAATCGCTACACTTGAACTGAATTACAAAACAGAACAGAGTCACACATTTAGAAAACGCACTATGGCTGCTTAACGGGAAAGGTGAGGTGGGGTGATGCATAAAACAAGGGTTTGAAATTAGCTCAGATACCGTTCCACAAGCCAAATATGTAATAGACAAGACCTACTCCCTGCTCAGTGAACTGGACTCAACAGCCCCTATTCACCGCCCAAGAATACATCTGACTAGTAAGAGTCTTAAAACCTATGTATTGATCTCTCTCTGGAAGTGAATCAAGAGGGTGTAAAGCGGCATAAACACAGCAGTGAAAAGCAGCTAAACCCCATTATAAAAATAGATTACTTAAAAAAAAACCCCATAAAACAAAGACAGTGAAAGAGAGAGAAATTCTTACAAAATCCGTTCGGGGGCTCTGATGCAACCTGGATTGACCATATCTAGACCCACAGCTGGATGAGACATAAGGCTGGACACTCTTGGGGCTGAGAGGATTGGTGAGCTTGGGTGAGCAAACGCAGACCCTTTAAAGTCATACTGCGTGGTACCCATGCCGTGGGTCCCAAATCTCCAGGTTCAAGGGCATCTTCCTACATCGAAAACATGCGTGGGAAACCCAGAAGATGGTACACCGTGTGACCGGGAAAGGTTTCTCAAACGCACCTCATTTCTCCTCTCCTTGTGCTCGGGTTCGGCATTCCAGCCGCTCGACTAACAATCTCCCTACTTGGAGAATCAGCACCTTTAACCTCCTGTTTCGGACAGGTCGCAATTTGGCCTGAGGATGAACGGGAAGAGGGGGAACCAATGAGAGACCAACTCTAGGTGTTGGGACAGGCACAGGTCACTCTATTTTCCCATCAGGAAGAAGAATGAACCACAGGCTCAGCCTGCCCCCCGGAACCAGAATACGGCCTGAAGCAATCATGCGCTTTGGCGGCCAGCTCCCAAAAAAGCGAGTTGACAAATGGAGCTCAGGGGCACTGCAACTCACAAACCTGCAGAGTTATAAATGATAACTCTCGTCCACAAATATATTGAGGGAAGGCAACGAGGAGGATTGGAAAGCAAGGCAGAATTGCAGGAAACAGGTTTCAGGAGGCAGACTCGACTCGCCTTGAAAGCACATGAAAAGCGGCAAAGCGTTGACAATGATGCCCTTGGCCAAAAAGGGCGTATGCGTTTTTTCCTGAATATATTCAGGAAAAAACGCATACGCCCTTTTTGGCCAACCAGGCAAGCCGGAAAGGCAAATCAGCGCTACAAAGAAGTCTCGCTTGCCATCGGTCAAAAGGGCCATGCTGAAAAAAGTGTAAAAACCAGAAATGCAGGACAGGCCATGGAGACATGGGAGCCTTGCTACGCTGATGGGCGGGCTGTAAATTGCCAACAGCCACTCTGGAGAAGTGTACGGCGTGTCCTGAAACATGTAATAAGCACAGCTTAGAGAGCATAGGGCACTTCCACTCATGGGCGTCTAAATCGGGAAACCTAAAAATCAACAAGACACAGGCACCCCAAAGTTTAGGGCTGCTCTGTTTCCAAGAACCTCCACTTCGGTACACCTTCAATATCCCAGGAAAGCGAAAAATGGATAAAGAAGTTGTGGTACTTAGGCACAATGGAATATCACTCAGCCATGAAATCAATGTCATAAGGCTAGTAGCAGCAGGATGAGTGGATTTAGGTACGATGACTCTCAGTGAAATAAGTCACAGAGAAAAAGACACTTATCCTAAGATATCACTGATAGAGGGAATGTCAAAATCGCTACACTTGAACTGAATTACAAAACAGAACAGAGTCACACATTTAGAAAACACACTATGGCTGCTTAACGGGAAAGGTGAGGTGGGGTGATGCATAAAACAAGGGTTTGAAATTAGCTCAGATACCGTTCCACAAGCCAAATATGTAATAGACAAGACCTACTCCCTGCTCAGTGAACTGGACTCAACAGCCCCTATTCACCGCCCAAGAATATATCTGACTAGTAAGAGTCTTAAAACCTATGTATTGATCTCTCTCTGGAAGTGAATCAAGAGGGTGTAAAGCGGCATAAACACAGCAGTGAAAAGCAGCTAAACCCCATTATAAAAATAGATTACTTAAAAAAAACCCCGTAAAACAAAGACAGTGAAAGAGAGAGAAATTCTTACAAAGTCCGTTCAGGGGCTCTGATGCAACCTGGATTGACCATATCTAGACCCACAGCTGGATGAGACATGAGGCTGGACACTCTTGGGGCTGAGAGGATTGGTGAGCTTGGGTGAGCAAACACAGACCCTTTAAAGTCATACTGCGTGGTACCCATGCCGTGGGTCCCAAATCTCCAGGTTCAAGGGCATCTTCCTACATCGAAAACATGCGTGAGAAACCCAGAAGATGGTACACCGTGTGATCGGGAAAGGTTTCTCAAACGCACCTCATTTCTCCTCTCCTTGTGCTCGGGTTCGCCATTCCAGCCGCTCGACTAACAATCTCCCTACTTGGAGAATCAGCACCTTTAACCTCCTGTTTCGGACAGGTCGCAATTTGGCCTGAGGATGAACGGGAAGAGGGGGAACCAATGAGAGACTAGCTCTAGGTGTTGGGACAGGCACAGGTCACTCTATTTTCCCATCAGGAAGAAGAATGAACCACAGGCTCAGCCTGCCCCCCGGAACCAGAATACGGCCTGAAGCAATCCTGCGCTTTGGCGGCCAGCTCCCAAAAAAGCCAGTTGACAAATGGAGCTCAGGGGCACTGCAACTCACAAACCTGCAGAGTTATAAATGATAACTCTCGTCCACAAATATATTGAGGGAAGGCAACGAGGAGGATTGGAAAGCAAGGCAGAATTGCAGGAAACAGGTTTCAGGAGGCAGACTCGACTCGCCTTGAAAGCACATGAAAAGCGGCAAAGCGTTGACAATGATGCCCTTGGCCAAAAAGGGCGTATGCGTTTTTCCCTGAATATATTCAGGGAAAAACGCATACGCCCTTTTTGGCCAACCAGGCAAGCCGGAAAGGCAAATCAGCGCTACAAAGAAGTCTCGCTTGCCATCGGTCAAAAGGGCCATGCTGAAAAAAGTGTAAAAACCAGAAATGCAGGACAGGCCATGGAGACATGGGAGCCTTGCTACGCTGATGGGCGGGCTGTAAATTGCCAACAGCCACTCTGGAGAAGTGTACGGTGTGTCCTGAAACATGTAATAAGCACAGCTTAGAGAGCATAGGGCACTTCCACTCATGGGCGTATAAATCGGGAAACCTAAAAATCAACAAGACACAGGCACCCCAAAGTTTAGGGCTGCTCTGTTTCCAAGAACCTCCACTTCGGTACACCTTCAATATCCCAGGAAAGCGAAAAATGGATAAAGAAGTTGTGGTACTTAGGCACAAGGGAATATCACTCAGCCATGAAATCAATGTCATAAGGCTAGTAGCAGCAGGATGAGTGGATTTAGGTACGATGACTCTCAGTGAAATAAGTCACAGAGAAAAAGACACTTATCCTAAGATATCACTGAGAGAGGGAATGTCAAAGTCGCTACACTTGAACTGAATTACAAAACAGAACAGAGTCACACATTTAGAAAACACACTATGGCTGCTTAACGGGAAAGGTGAGGTGGGGTGATGCATAAAACAAGGGTTTGAAATTAGCTCAGATACCGTTCCACAAGCCAAATATGTAATAGACAAGACCTACTCCCTGCTCAGTGAACTGGACTCAACAGCCCCTATTCACCGCCCAAGAATACATCTGACTAGTAAGAGTCTTAAAACCTATGTATTGACCTCTCTCTGGAAGTGAATCAAGAGGGTGTAAAGCGGCATAAACACAGCAGTGAAAAGCAGCTAAACCCCATTATAAAAATAGATTACTTAAAAAAAAACCCCATAAAACAAAGACAGTGAAAGAGAGAGAAATTCTTACAAAATCCGTTCAGGGGCTCTGATGCAACCTGGATTGACCATATCTAGACCCACAGCTGGATGAGACATAAGGCTGGACACGCTTGGGGCTGAGAGGATTGGTGAGCTTGGGTGAGCAAACGCAGACCCTTTAAAGTCATACTGCGTGGTACCCATGCCGTGGGTCCCAAATCTCCAGGTTCAAGGGCATCTTCCTACATCGAAAACATGCGTGCGAAACCCAGAAGATGGTACACCGTGTGATCGGGAAAGGTTTCTCAAACGCACCTCATTTCTCCTCTCCTTGTGCTCGGGTTCGCCATTCCAGCCGCTCGACTAACCATCTCCCTACTTGGAGAATCAGCACCTTTAACCTCCTGTTTCGGACAGGTCGCAATTTGGCCTGAGGATGAACGGGAAGAGGGGGAACCAATGAGAGACTAGCTCTAGGTGTTGGGACAGGCACAGGTCACTCTATTTTCCCATCAGGAAGAAGAATGAACCACAGGCTCAGCCTGCCCCCCGGAACCAGAATACGGCCTGAAGCAATCCTGCGCTTTGGCGGCCAGCTCCCAAAAAAGCGAGTTGACAAATGGAGCTCAGGGGCACTGCTACTCACAAACCTGCAGAGTTATAAATGATAACTCTCGTCCACAAATATATTGAGGGAAGGCAACGAGGAGGATTGGAAAGCAAGGCAGAATTGCAGGAAACAGGTGTCAGGAGGCAGACTCGACTCGCCTTGAAAGCACATGAAAAGCGGCAAAGCGTTGACAATGATGCCCTTGGCCAAAAAGGGCGTATGCGTTTTTCCCTGAATATATTCAGGGAAAAACGCATACGCCCTTTTTGGCCAACCAGGCAAGCCGGAAAGGCAAATCAGCGCTACAAAGAAGTCTCGCTTGCCATCGGTCAAAAGGGCCATGCTGAAAAAAGTGTAAAAACCAGAAATGCAGGACAGGCCATGGAGACATGGGAGCCTTGCTACGCTGATGGGCGGGCTGTAAATTGCCAACAGCCACTCTGGAGAAGTGTACGGCGTGTCCTGAAACATGTAATAAGCACAGCTTAGAGAGCATAGGGCACTTCCACTCATGGGCGTCTAAATCGGGAAACCTAAAAATCAACAAGACACAGGCACCCCAAAGTTTAGGGCTGCTCTGTTTCCAAGAACCTCCACTTCGGCACACCTTCAATATCCCAGGAAAGCGAAAAATGGATAAAGAAGTTGTGGTACTTAGGCACAATGGAATATCACTCAGCCATGAAATCAATGTCATAAGGCTAGTAGCAGCAGGATGAGTGGATTTAGGTACGATGACTCTCAGTGAAAAAAGTCACAGAGAAAAAGACACTTATCCTAAGATATCACTGAGAGAGGGAATGTCAAAATCGCTACACTTGAACTGAATTACAAAACAGAACAGAGTCACACATTTAGAAAACGCACTATGGCTGCTTAACGGGAAAGGTGAGGTGGGGTGATGCATAAAACAAGGGTTTGAAATTAGCTCAGATACCGTTCCACAAGCCAAATATGTAATAGACAAGACCTACTCCCTGCTCAGTGAACTGGACTCAACAGCCCCTATTCACCGCCCAAGAATACATCTGACTAGTAAGAGTCTTAAAACCTATGTATTGATCTCTCTCTGGAAGTGAATCAAGAGGGTGTAAAGCGGCATAAACACAGCAGTGAAAAGCAGCTAAACCCCATTATAAAAATAGATTACTTAAAAAAAAACCCCATAAAACAAAGACAGTGAAAGAGAGAGAAATTCTTACAAAATCCGTTCGGGGGCTCTGATGCAACCTGGATTGACCATATCTAGACCCACAGCTGGATGAGACATAAGGCTGGACACTCTTGGGGCTGAGAGGATTGGTGAGCTTGGGTGAGCAAACCCAGACCCTTTAAAGTCATACTGCGTGGTACCCATGCCGTGGGTCCCAAATCTCCAGGTTCAAGGGCATCTTCCTACATCGAAAACATGCGTGAGAAACCCAGAAGATGGTACACCGTGTGATCGGGAAAGGTTTCTCAAACGCACCTCATTTCTCCTCTCCTTGTGCTCGGGTTCGCCATTCCAGCCGCTCGACTAACAATCTCCCTACTTGGAGAATCAGCACCTTTAACCTCCTGTTTCGGACAGGTCGCAATTTGGCCTGAGGATGAACGGGAAGAGGGGGAACCAATGAGAGACTAGCTCTAGGTGTTGGGACAGGCACAGGTCACTCTATTTTCCCATCAGGAAGAAGAATGAACCACAGGCTCAGCCTGCCCCCCGGAACCAGAATACGGCCTGAAGCAATCCTGCGCTTTGGCGGCCAGCTCCCAAAAAAGCCAGTTGACAAATGGAGCTCAGGGGCACTGCAACTCACAAACCTGCAGAGTTATAAATGATAACTCTCGTCCACAAATATATTGAGGGAAGGCAACGAGGAGGATTGGAAAGCAAGGCAGAATTGCAGGAAACAGGTTTCAGGAGGCAGACTCGACTCGCCTTGAAAGCACATGAAAAGCGGCAAAGCGTTGACAATGATGCCCTTGGCCAAAAAGGGCGTATGCGTTTTTCCCTGAATATATTCAGGGAAAAACGCATACGCCCTTTTTGGCCAACCAGGCAAGCCGGAAAGGCAAATCAGCGCTACAAAGAAGTCTCGCTTGCCATCGGTCAAAAGGGCCATGCTGAAAAAAGTGTAAAAACCAGAAATGCAGGACAGGCCATGGAGACATGGGAGCCTTGCTACGCTGATGGGCGGGCTGTAAATTGCCAACAGCCACTCTGGAGAAGTGTACGGTGTGTCCTGAAACATGTAATAAGCACAGCTTAGAGAGCATAGGGCACTTCCACTCATGGGCGTATAAATCGGGAAACCTAAAAATCAACAAGACACAGGCACCCCAAAGTTTAGGGCTGCTCTGTTTCCAAGAACCTCCACTTCGGTACACCTTCAATATCCCAGGAAAGCGAAAAATGGATAAAGAAGTTGTGGTACTTAGGCACAATGGAATATCACTCAGCCATGAAATCAATGTCATAAGGCTAGTAGCAGCAGGATGAGTGGATTTAGGTACGATGACTCTCAGTGAAATAAGTCACAGAGAAAAAGACACTTATCCTAAGATATCACTGAGAGAGGGAATGTCAAAATCGCTACACTTGAACTGAATTACAAAACAGAACAGAGTCACACATTTAGAAAACACACTATGGCTGCTTAACGGGAAAGGTGAGGTGGGGTGATGCATAAAACAAGGGTTTGAAATTAGCTCAGATACCGTTCCACAAGCCAAATATGTAATAGACAAGACCTACTCCCTGCTCAGTGAACTGGACTCAACAGCCCCTATTCACCGCCCAAGAATATATCTGACTAGTAAGAGTCTTAAAACCTATGTATTGATCTCTCTCTGGAAGTGAATCAAGAGGGTGTAAAGCGGCATAAACACAGCAGTGAAAAGCAGCTAAACCCCATCATAAAAATAGATTACTTAAAAAAAAACCCGTAAAACAAAGACAGTGAAAGAGAGAGAAATTCTTACAAAGTCCGTTCAGGGGCTCTGATGCAACCTGGATTGACCATATCTAGACCCACAGCTGGATGAGACATGAGGCTGGACACTCTTGGGGCTGAGAGGATTGGTGAGCTTGGGTGAGCAAACGCAGACCCTTTAAAGTCATACTGCGTGGTACCCATGCCGTGGGTCCCAAATCTCCAGGTTCAAGGGCATCTTCCTACATCGAAAACATGCGTGGGAAACCCAGAAGATGGTACACCGTGTGATCGGGAAAGGTTTCTCAAACGCACCTCATTTCTCCTCTCCGTGTGCTCGGGTTCGCCATTCCAGCCGCTCGATTAACCATCTCCCTACTTGGAGAATCAGCACCTTTAACCTCCTGTTTCGGACAGGTCGCAATTTGGCCTGAGGATGAACGGGAAGAGGGGGAACCAATGAGAGACTAGCTCTAGGTGTTGGGACAGGCACAGGTCACTCTATTTTCCCATCAGGAAGAAGAATGAACCACAGGCTCAGCCTGCCCCCCGGAACCAGAATACGGCCTGAAGCAATCCTGCGCTTTGGCGGCCAGCTCCCAAAAAAGCGGGTTGACAAATGGAGCTCAGGGGCACTGCAACTCACAAACCTGCAGAGTTATAAATGATGACTCTCGTCCAGAAATATATTGAGGGAAGGCAACGAGGAGGATAGGAAAGCAAGGCAGAATTGCAGGAAACAGGTTTCAGGAGGCAGACTCGACTCGCCTTGAAAGCACATGAAAAGCGGCAAAGCGTTGACAATGATGCCCTTGGCCAAAAAGGGCGTATGCGTTTTTCCCTGAATATATTCAGGGAAAAACGCATACGCCCTTTTTGACCAACCAGGCAAGCCGGAAAGGCAAATCAGCGCTACAAAGAAGTCTCGCTTGCCATCGGTCAAAAGGGCCATGCTGAAAAAAGTGTAAAAACCAGAAATGCAGGACAGGCCATGGAGACATGGGAGCCTTGCTACGCTGATGGGCGGGCTGTAAATTGCCAACAGCCACTCTGGAGAAGTGTACGGCGTGTCCTGAAACATGTAATAAGCACAGCTTAGAGAGCATAGGGCACTTCCACTCATGGGCGTATAAATCGGGAAACCTAAAAATCAACAAGACACAGGCACCCCAAAGTTTAGGGCTGCTCTGTTTCCAAGAACCTCCACTTCGGTACACCTTCAATATCCCAGGAAAGCGAAAAATGGATAAAGAAGTTGTGGTACTTAGGCACAAGGGAATATCACTCAGCCATGAAATCAATGTCATAAGGCTAGTAGCAGCAGGATGAGTGGATTTAGGTACGATGACTCTCAGTGAAATAAGTCACAGAGAAAAAGACACTTATCCTAAGATATCACTGAGAGAGGGAATGTCAAAGTCGCTACACTTGACCTGAATTACAAAACAGAACAGAGTCACACATTTAGAAAACACACTATGGCTGCTTAACGGGAAAGGTGAGGTGGGGTGATGCATAAAACAAGGGTTTGAAATTAGCTCAGATACCGTTCCACAAGCCAAATATGTAATAGACAAGACCTACTCCCTGCTCAGTGAACTGGACTCAACAGCCCCTATTCACCGCCCAAGAATACATCTGACTAGTAAGAGTCTTAAAACCTATGTATTGACCTTTCTCTGGAAGTGAATCAAGAGGGTGTAAAGCGGCATAAACACAGCAGTGAAAAGCAGCTAAACCCCATTATAAAAATAGATTACTTAAAAAAAAACCCATAAAACAAAGACAGTGAAAGAGAGAGAAATTCTTACAAAATCCGTTCAGGGGCTCTGATGCAACCTGGATTGACCATATCTAGACCCACAGCTGGATGAGACATGAGGCTGGACACTCTTGGGGCTGAGAGGATTGGTGAGCTTGGGTGAGCAAACGCAGACCCTTTAAAGTCATACTGCGTGGTACCCATGCCGTGGGTCCCAAATCTCCAGGTTCAAGGGCATCTTCCTACATCGAAAACATGCGTGCGAAACCCAGAAGATGGTACACCGTGTGATCGGGAAAGGTTTCTCAAACGCACCTCATTTCTCCTCTCCGTGTGCTCGGGTTCGCCATTCCAGCCGCTCGACTAACCATCTCCCTACTTGGAGAATCAGCACCTTTAACCTCCTGTTTCGGACAGGTCGCAATTTGGCCTGAGGATGAACGGGAAGAGGGGGAACCAATGAGAGACTAGCTCTAGGTGTTGGGACAGGCACAGGTCACTCTATTTTCCCATCAGGAAGAAGAATGAACCACAGGCTCAGCCTGCCCCCCGGAACCAGAATACGGCCTGAAGCAATCCTGCGCTTTGGCGGCCAGCTCCCAAAAAAGCGAGTTGACAAATGGAGCTCAGGGGCACTGCAACTCACAAACCTGCAGAGTTATAAATGATAACTCTCGTCCACAAATATATTGAGGGAAGGCAACGAGGAGGATTGGAAAGCAAGGCAGAATTGCAGGAAACAGGTTTCAGGAGGCAGACTCGACTCGCCTTGAAAGCACATGAAAAGCGGCAAAGCGTTGACAATGATGCCCTTGGCCAAAAAGGGCGTATGCGTTTTTTCCTGAATATATTCAGGAAAAAACGCATACGCCCTTTTTGGCCAACCAGGCAAGCCGGAAAGGCAAATCAGCGCTACAAAGAAGTCTCGCTTGCCATCGGTCAAAAGGGCCATGCTGAAAAAAGTGTAAAAACCAGAAATGCAGGACAGGCCATGGAGACATGGGAGCCTTGCTACGCTGATGGGCGGGCTGTAAATTGCCAACAGCCACTCTGGAGAAGTGTACGGCGTGTCCTGAAACATGTAATAAGCACAGCTTAGAGAGCATAGGGCACTTCCACTCATGGGCGTATAAATCGGGAAACCTAAAAATCAACAAGACACAGGCACCCCAAAGTTTAGGGCTGCTCTGTTTCCAAGAACCTCCACTTCGGTACACCTTCAATATCCCAGGAAAGCGAAAAATGGATAAAGAAGTTGTGGTACTTAGGCACAAGGGAATATCACTCAGCCATGAAATCAATGTCATAAGGCTAGTAGCAGCAGGATGAGTGGATTTAGGTACGATGACTCTCAGTGAAATAAGTCACAGAGAAAAAGACACTTATCCTAAGATATCACTGAGAGAGGGAATGTCAAAGTCGCTACACTTGAACTGAATTACAAAACAGAACAGAGTCACACATTTAGAAAACACACTATAGCTGCTTAACGGGAAAGGTGAGGTGAGGTGATGCATAAAACAAGGGTTTGAAATTAGCTCAGATACCGTTCCACAAGCCAAATATGTAATAGACAAGACCTACTCCCTGCTCAGTGAACTGGACTCAACAGCCCCTATTCACCGCCCAAGAATACATCTGACTAGTAAGAGTCTTAAAACCTATGTATTGACCTCTCTCTGGAAGTGAATCAAGAGGGTGTAAAGCGGCATAAACACAGCAGTGAAAAGCAGCTAAACCCCATTATAAAAATAGATTACTTAAAAAAAAACCCCATAAAACAAAGACAGTGAAAGAGAGAGAAATTCTTACAAAATCCGTTCAGGGGCTCTGATGCAACCTGGATTGACCATATCTAGACCCACAGCTGGATGAGACATAAGGCTGGACACTCTTGGGGCTGAGAGGATTGGTGAGCTTGGGTGAGCAAACGCAGACCCTTTAAAGTCATACTGCGTGGTACCCATGCCGTGGGTCCCAAATCTCCAGGTTCAAGGGCATCTTCCTACATCGAAAACATGCGTGCGAAACCCAGAAGATGGTACACCGTGTGATCGGGAAAGGTTTCTCAAACGCACCTCATTTCTCCTCTCCTTGTGCTCGGGTTCGCCATTCCAGCCGCTCGACTAACCATCTCCCTACTTGGAGAATCAGCACCTTTAACCTCCTGTTTCGGACAGGTCGCAATTTGGCCTGAGGATGAACGGGAAGAGGGGGAACCAATGAGAGACTAGCTCTAGGTGTTGGGACAGGCACAGGTCACTCTATTTTCCCATCAGGAAGAAGAATGAACCACAGGCTCAGCCTGCCCCCCGGAACCAGAATACGGCCTGAAGCAATCCTGCGCTTTGGCGGCCAGCTCCCAAAAAAGCGAGTTGACAAATGGAGCTCAGGGGCACTGCTACTCACAAACCTGCAGAGTTATAAATGATAACTCTCGTCCACAAATATATTGAGGGAAGGCAACGAGGAGGATTGGAAAGCAAGGCAGAATTGCAGGAAACAGGTGTCAGGAGGCAGACTCGACTCGCCTTGAAAGCACATGAAAAGCGGCAAAGCGTTGACAATGATGCCCTTGGCCAAAAAGGGCGTATGCGTTTTTCCCTGAATATATTCAGGGAAAAACGCATACGCCCTTTTTGGCCAACCAGGCAAGCCGGAAAGGCAAATCAGCGCTACAAAGAAGTCTCGCTTGCCATCGGTCAAAAGGGCCATGCTGAAAAAAGTGTAAAAACCAGAAATGCAGGACAGGCCATGGAGACATGGGAGCCTTGCTACGCTGATGGGCGGGCTGTAAATTGCCAACAGCCACTCTGGAGAAGTGTACGGCGTGTCCTGAAACATGTAATAAGCACAGCTTAGAGAGCATAGGGCACTTCCACTCATGGGCGTCTAAATCGGGAAACCTAAAAATCAACAAGACACAGGCACCCCAAAGTTTAGGGCTGCTCTGTTTCCAAGAACCTCCACTTCGGCACACCTTCAATATCCCAGGAAAGCGAAAAATGGATAAAGAAGTTGTGGTACTTAGGCACAAGGGAATATCACTCAGCCATGAAATCAATGTCATAAGGCTAGTAGCAGCAGGATGAGTGGATTTAGGTACGATGACTCTCAGTGAAAAAAGTCACAGAGAAAAAGACACTTATCCTAAGATATCACTGAGAGAGGGAATGTCAAAGTCGCTACACTTGAACTGAATTACAAAACAGAACAGAGTCACACATTTAGAAAACACACTATGGCTGCTTAACGGGAAAGGTGAGGTGGGGTGATGCATAAAACAAGGGTTTGAAATTAGCTCAGATACCGTTCCACAAGCCAAATATGTAATAGACAAGACCTACTCCCTGCTCAGTGAACTGGACTCAACAGCCCCTATTCACCGCCCAAGAATACATCTGACTAGTAAGAGTCTTAAAACCTATGTATTGATCTCTCTCTGGAAGTGAATCAAGAGGGTGTAAAGCGGCATAAACACAGCAGTGAAAAGCAGCTAAACCCCATTATAAAAATAGATTACTTAAAAAAAAAACCCCATAAAACAAAGACAGTGAAAGAGAGAGAAATTCTTACAAAATCCGTTCAGGGGCTCTGATGCAACCTGGATTGACCATATCTAGACCCACAGCTGGATGAGACATAAGGCTGGACACTCTTGGGGCTGAGAGGATTGGTGAGCTTGGGTGAGCAAACGCAGACCCTTTAAAGTCATACTGCGTGGTACCCATGCCGTGGGTCCCAAATCTCCAGGTTCAAGGGCATCTTCCTACATCGAAAACATGCGTGCGAAACCCAGAAGATGGTACACCGTGTGATCGGGAAAGGTTTCTCAAACGCACCTCATTTCTCCTCTCCTTGTGCTCGGGTTCGGCATTCCAGCCGCTCGACTAACAATCTCCCTACTTGGAGAATCAGCACCTTTAACCTCCTGTTTCGGACAGGTCGCAATTTGGCCTGAGGATGAACGGGAAGAGGGGGAACCAATGAGAGACCAGCTCTAGGTGTTGGGACAGGCACAGGTCACTCTATTTTCCCATCAGGAAGAAGAATGAACCACAGGCTCAGCCTGCCCCCCGGAACCAGAATACGGCCTGAAGCAATCCTGCGCTTTGGCGGCCAGCTCCCAAAAAAGCGAGTTGACAAATGGAGCTCAGGGGCACTGCTACTCACAAACCTGCAGAGTTATAAATGATAACTCTCGTCCACAAATATATTGAGGGAAGGCAACGAGGAGGATTGGAAAGCAAGGCAGAATTGCAGGAAACAGGTGTCAGGAGGCAGACTCGACTCGCCTTGAAAGCACATGAAAAGCGGCAAAGCGTTGACAATGATGCCCTTGGCCAAAAAGGGCGTATGCGTTTTTCCCTGAATATATTCAGGGAAAAACGCATACGCCCTTTTTGGCCAACCAGGCAAGCCGGAAAGGCAAATCAGCGCTACAAAGAAGTCTCGCTTGCCATCGGTCAAAAGGGCCATGCTGAAAAAAGTGTAAAAACCAGAAATGCAGGACAGGCCATGGAGACATGGGAGCCTTGCTACGCTGATGGGCGGGCTGTAAATTGCCAACAGCCACTCTGGAGAAGTGTACGGCGTGTCCTGAAACATGTAATAAGCACAGCTTAGAGAGCATAGGGCACTTCCACTCATGGGCGTCTAAATCGGGAAACCTAAAAATCAACAAGACACAGGCACCCCAAAGTTTAGGGCTGCTCTGTTTCCAAGAACCTCCACTTCGGCACACCTTCAATATCCCAGGAAAGCGAAAAATGGATAAAGAAGTTGTGGTACTTAGGCACAATGGAATATCACTCAGCCATGAAATCAATGTCATAAGGCTAGTAGCAGCAGGATGAGTGGATTTAGGTACGATGACTCTCAGTGAAAAAAGTCACAGAGAAAAAGACACTTATCCTAAGATATCACTGAGAGAGGGAATGTCAAAATCGCTACACTTGAACTGAATTACAAAACAGAACAGAGTCACACATTTAGAAAACGCACTATGGCTGCTTAACGGGAAAGGTGAGGTGGGGTGATGCATAAAACAAGGGTTTGAAATTAGCTCAGATACCGTTCCACAAGCCAAATATGTAATAGACAAGACCTACTCCCTGCTCAGTGAACTGGACTCAACAGCCCCTATTCACCGCCCAAGAATACATCTGACTAGTAAGAGTCTTAAAACCTATGTATTGATCTCTCTCTGGAAGTGAATCAAGAGGGTGTAAAGCGGCATAAACACAGCAGTGAAAAGCAGCTAAACCCCATTATAAAAATAGATTACTTAAAAAAAAACCCCATAAAACAAAGACAGTGAAAGAGAGAGAAATTCTTACAAAATCCGTTCGGGGGCTCTGATGCAACCTGGATTGACCATATCTAGATCCACAGCTGGATGAGACATAAGGCTGGACACTCTTGGGGCTGAGAGGATTGGTGAGCTTGGGTGAGCAAACGCAGACCCTTTAAAGTCATACTGCGTGGTACCCATGCCGTGGGTCCCAAATCTCCAGGTTCAAGGGCATCTTCCTACATCGAAAACATGCGTGCGAAACCCAGAAGATGGTACACCGTGTGACCGGGAAAGGTTTCTCAAACGCACCTCATTTCTCCTCTCCTTGTGCTCGGGTTCGGCATTCCAGCCGCTCGACTAACAATCTCCCTACTTGGAGAATCAGCACCTTTAACCTCCTGTTTCGGACAGGTCGCAATTTGGCCTGAGGATGAACGGGAAGAGGGGGAACCAATGAGAGACCAACTCTAGGTGTTGGGACAGGCACAGGTCACTCTATTTTCCCATCAGGAAGAAGAATGAACCACAGGCTCAGCCTGCCCCCCGGAACCAGAATACGACCTGAAGCAATCATGCGCTTTGGCGGCCAGCTCCCAAAAAAGCGAGTTGACAAATGGAGCTCAGGGGCACTGCAACTCACAAACCTGCAGAGTTATAAATGATAACTCTCGTCCACAAATATATTGAGGGAAGGCAACGAGGAGGATTGGAAAGCAAGGCAGAATTGCAGGAAACAGGTTTCAGGAGGCAGACTCGACTCGCCTTGAAAGCACATGAAAAGCGGCAAAGCGTTGACAATGATGCCCTTGGCCAAAAAGGGCGTATGCGTTTTTCCCTGAATATATTCAGGGAAAAACGCATACGCCCTTTTTGGCCAACCAGGCAAGCCGGAAAGGCAAATCAGCGCTACAAAGAAGGCTCGCTTGCCATCGGTCAAAAGGGCCATGCTGAAAAACGTGTAAAAACCAGAAATGCAGGACAGGCCATGGAGACATGGGAGCCTTGCTACGCTGATGGGCGGGCTGTAAATTGCCAACAGCCACTCTGGAGAAGTGTACGGCGTGTCCTGAAACATGTAATAAGCACAGCTTAGAGAGCATAGGGCACTTCCACTCATGGGCGTATCAATCGGGAAACCTAAAAATCAACAAGACACAGGCACCCCAAAGTTTAGGGCTGCTCTGTTTCCAAGAACCTCCACTTCGGTACACCTTCAATATCCCAGGAAAGCGAAAAATGGATAAAGAAGTTGTGGTACTTAGGCACAAGGGAATATCACTCAGCCATGAAATCAATGTCATAAGGCTAGTAGCAGCAGGATGAGTGGATTTAGGTACGATGACTCTCAGTGAAAAAAGTCACAGAGAAAAAGACACTTATCCTAAGATATCACTGAGAGAGGGAATGTCAAAATCGCTACACTTGAACTGAATTACAAAACAGAACAGAGTCACACTTTTAGAAAACACACTATGGCTGCTTAACGGGAAAGGTGAGGTGGGGTGATGCATAAAACAAGGGTTTGAAATTAGCTCAGATACCGTTCCACAAGCCAAATATGTAATAGACAAGACCTACTCCCTGCTCAGTGAACTGGACTCAACAGCCCCTATTCACCGCCCAAGAATACATCTGACTAGTAAGAGTCTTAAAACCTATGTATTGATCTCTCTCTGGAACTGAATCAAGAGGGTGTAAAGCGGCATAAACACAGCAGTGAAAAGCAGCTAAACCCCATTATAAAAATAGATTACTTAAAAAAAACCCCCATAAAACAAAGACAGTGAAAGAGAGAGAAATTCTTACAAAATCCGTTCGGGGGCTCTGATGCAACCTGGATTGACCATATCTAGACCCACAGCTGGATGAGACATAAGGCTGGACACTCTTGGGGCTGAGAGGATTGGTGAGCTTGGGTGAGCAAACGCAGACCCTTTAAAGTCATACTGCGTGGTACCCATGCCGTGGGTCCCAAATCTCCAGGTTCAAGGGCATCTTCCTACATCGAAAACATGCGTGCGAAACCCAGAAGATGGTACACCGTGTGATCGGGAAAGGTTTCTCAAACGCACCTCATTTCTCCTCTCCTTGTGCTCGGGTTCGCCATTCCAGCCGCTCGACTAACCATCTCCCTACTTGGAGAATCAGCACCTTTAACCTCCTGTTTCGGACAGGTCGCAATTTGGCCTGAGGATGAACGGGAAGAGGGGGAACCAATGAGAGACTAGCTCTAGGTGTTGGGACAGGCACAGGTCACTCTATTTTCCCATCAGGAAGAAGAATGAACCACAGGCTCAGCCTGCCCCCCGGAACCAGAATACGGCCTGAAGCAATCCTGCGCTTTGGCGGCCAGCTCCCAAAAAAGCGAGTTGACAAATGGAGCTCAGGGGCACTGCTACTCACAAACCTGCAGAGTTATAAATGATAACTCTCGTCCACAAATATATTGAGGGAAGGCAACGAGGAGGATTGGAAAGCAAGGCAGAATTGCAGGAAACAGGTGTCAGGAGGCAGACTCGACTCGCCTTGAAAGCACATGAAAAGCGGCAAAGCGTTGACAATGATGCCCTTGGCCAAAAAGGGCGTATGCGTTTTTCCCTGAATATATTCAGGGAAAAACGCATACGCCCTTTTTGGCCAACCAGGCAAGCCGGAAAGGCAAATCAGCGCTACAAAGAAGTCTCGCTTGCCATCGGTCAAAAGGGCCATGCTGAAAAAAGAGTAAAAACCAGAAATGCAGGACAGGCCATGGAGACATGGGAGCCTTGCTACGCTGATGGGCGGGCTGTAAATTGCCAACAGCCACTCTGGAGAAGTGTACGGCGTGTCCTGAAACATGTAATAAGCACAGCTTAGAGAGCATAGGGCACTTCCACTCATGGGCGTCTAAATCGGGAAACCTAAAAATCAACAAGACACAGGCACCCCAAAGTTTAGGGCTGCTCTGTTTCCAAGAACCTCCACTTCGGCACACCTTCAATATCCCAGGAAAGCGAAAAATGGATAAAGAAGTTGTGGTACTTAGGCACAAGGGAATATCACTCAGCCATGAAATCAATGTCATAAGGCTAGTAGCAGCAGGATGAGTGGATTTAGGTACGATGACTCTCAGTGAAAAAAGTCACAGAGAAAAAGACACTTATCCTAAGATATCACTGAGAGAGGGAATGTCAAAGTCGCTACACTTGAACTGAATTACAAAACAGAACAGAGTCACACATTTAGAAAACACACTATGGCTGCTTAACGGGAAAGGTGAGGTGGGGTGATGCATAAAACAAGGGTTTGAAATTAGCTCAGATACCGTTCCACAAGCCAAATATGTAATAGACAAGACCTACTCCCTGCTCAGTGAACTGGACTCAACAGCCCCTATTCACCGCCCAAGAATACATCTGACTAGTAAGAGTCTTAAAACCTATGTATTGATCTCTCTCTGGAAGTGAATCAAGAGGGTGTAAAGCGGCATAAACACAGCAGTGAAAAGCAGCTAAACCCCATTATAAAAATAGATTACTTAAAAAAAAAACCCCATAAAACAAAGACAGTGAAAGAGAGAGAAATTCTTACAAAATCCGTTCAGGGGCTCTGATGCAACCTGGATTGACCATATCTAGACCCACAGCTGGATGAGACATAAGGCTGGACACTCTTGGGGCTGAGAGGATTGGTGAGCTTGGGTGAGCAAACGCAGACCCTTTAAAGTCATACTGCGTGGTACCCATGCCGTGGGTCCCAAATCTCCAGGTTCAAGGGCATCTTCCTACATCGAAAACATGCGTGGGAAACCCAGAAGATGGTACACCGTGTGACCGGGAAAGGTTTCTCAAACGCACCTCATTTCTCCTCTCCTTGTGCTCGGGTTCGGCATTCCAGCCGCTCGACTAACAATCTCCCTACTTGGAGAATCAGCACCTTTAACCTCCTGTTTCGGACAGGTCGCAATTTGGCCTGAGGATGAACGGGAAGAGGGGGAACCAATGAGAGACCAACTCTAGGTGTTGGGACAGGCACAGGTCACTCTATTTTCCCATCAGGAAGAAGAATGAACCACAGGCTCAGCCTGCCCCCCGGAACCAGAATATGGCCTGAAGCAATCCTGCGCTTTGACGGCCAGCTCCCAAAAAAGCGAGTTGACAAATGGAGCTCAGGGGCACTGCAACTCACAAACCTGCAGAGTTATAAATGATAACTCTCGTCCACAAATATATTGAGGGAAGGCAACGAGGAGGATTGGAAAGCAAGGCAGAATTGCAGGAAACAGGTTTCAGGAGGCAGACTCGACTCGCCTTGAAAGCACATGAAAAGCGGCAAAGCGTTGACAATGATGCCCTTGGCCAAAAAGGGCGTATGCGTTTTTTCCTGAATATATTCAGGAAAAAACGCATACGCCCTTTTTGGCCAACCAGGCAAGCCGGAAAGGCAAATCAGCGCTACAAAGAAGGCTCGCTTGCCATCGGTCAAAAGGGCCATGCTGAAAAAAGTGTAAAAACCAGAAATGCAGGACAGGCCATGGAGACATGGGAGCCTTGCTACGCTGATGGGCGGGCTGTAAATTGCCAACAGCCACTCTGGAGAAGTGTACGGTGTGTCCTGAAACATGTAATAAGCACAGCTTAGAGAGCATAGGGCACTTCCACTCATGGGCGTATAAATCGGGAAACCTAAAAATCAACAAGACACAGGCACCCCAAAGTTTAGGGCTGCTCTGTTTCCAAGAACCTCCACTTCGGTACACCTTCAATATCCCAGGAAAGCGAAAAATGGATAAAGAAGTTGTGGTACTTAGGCACAATGGAATATCACTCAGCCATGAAATCAATGTCATAAGGCTAGTAGCAGCAGGATGAGTGGATTTAGGTACGATGACTCTCAGTGAAATAAGTCACAGAGAAAAAGACACTTATCCTAAGATATCACTGAGAGAGGGAATGTGAAAATCGCTACACTTGAACTGAATTACAAAACAGAACAGAGTCACACATTTAGAAAACACACTATGGCTGCTTAACGGGAAAGGTGAGGTGGGGTGATGCATAAAACAAGGGTTTGAAATTAGCTCAGATACCGTTCCACAAGCCAAATATGTAATAGACAAGACCTACTCCCTGCTCAGGGAACTGGACTCAACAGCCCCTATTCACCGCCCAAGAATATAGCTGACTAGTAAGAGTCTTAAAACCTATGTATTGATCTCTCTCTGGAAGTGAATAAAGAGGGTGTAAAGCGGCATAAACACAGCAGTGAAAAGCAGCTAAACCCCATCATAAAAATAGATTACTTAAAAAAAAACCCGTAAAACAAAGACAGTGAAAGAGAGAGAAATTCTTACAAAGTCCGTTCAGGGGCTCTGATGCAACCTGGATTGACCATATCTAGACCCACAGCTGGATGAGACATGAGGCTTGACACTCTTGGGGCTGAGAGGATTGGTGAGCTTGGGTGAGCAAACGCAGACCCTTTAAAGTCATACTGCGTGGTACCCATGCCGTGGGTCCCAAATCTCCAGGTTCAAGGGCATCTTCCTACATCGAAAACATGCGTGGGAAACCCAGAAGATGGTACACCGTGTGATCGGGAAAGGTTTCTCAAACGCACCTCATTTCTCCTCTCCTTGTGCTCGGGTTCGCCATTCCAGCCGCTCGACTAACAATCTCCCTACTTGGAGAATCAGCACCTTTAACCTCCTGTTTCGGACAGGTCGCAATTTGGCCTGAGGATGAACGGGAAGAGGGGGAACCAATGAGAGACCAGCTCTAGGTGTTGGGACAGGCACAGGTCACTCTATTTTCCCATCAGGAAGAAGAATGAACCACAGGCTCAGCCTGCCCCCCGGAACCAGAATACGGCCTGAAGCAATCCTGCGCTTTGGCGGCCAGCTCCCAAAAAAGCGAGTTGACAAATGGAGCTCAGGGGCACTGCAACTCAGAAACCTGCAGAGTTATAAATGATAACTCTCGTCCACAAATATATTGAGGGAAGGCAACGAGGAGGATTGGAAAGCAAGGCAGAATTGCAGGAAACAGGTGTCAGGAGGCAGACTCGACTCGCCTTGAAAGCACATGAAAAGCGGCAAAGCGTTGACAATGATGCCCTTGGCCAAACAGGGCGTATGCGTTTTTCCCTGAATATATTCAGGGAAAAACGCATACGCCCTGTTTGTCCAACCAGGCAAGCCGGAAAGGCAAATCAGCGCTACAAAGAAGTCTCGCTTGCCATCGGTCAAAAGGGCCATGCTGAAAAAAGTGTAAAAACCAGAAATGCAGGACAGGCCATGGAGACATGGGAGCCTTGCTACGCTGATGGGCGGGCTGTAAATTGCCAACAGCCACTCTGGAGAAGTGTACGGTGTGTCCTGAAACATGTAATAAGCACAGCTTAGAGAGCATAGGGAACTTCCTCTCATGGGCGTATAAATCGGGAAACCTAAAAATCAACAAGACACAGGCACCCCAAAGTTTAGGGCTGCTCTGTTTCCAAGAACCTCCACTTCGGTACACCTTCAATATCCCAGGAAAGCGAAAAATGGATAAAGAAGTTGTGGTACTTAGGCACAATGGAATATCACTCAGCCATGAAATCAATGTCATAAGGCTAGTAGCAGCAGGATGAGTGGATTTAGGTACGATGACTCTCAGTGAAATAAGTCACAGAGAAAAAGACACTTATCCTAAGATATTACTGAGAGAGGGAATGTGAAAATCGCTACACTTGAACTGAATTACAAAACAGAACAGAGTCACACATTTAGAAAACACACTATGGCTGCTTAACGGGAAAGGTGAGGTGGGGTGATGCATAAAACAAGGGTTTGAAATTAGCTCAGATACCGTTCCACAAGCCAAATATGTAATAGACAAGACCTACTCCCTGCTCAGTGAACTGGACTCAACAGCCCCTATTCACCGCCCAAGAATATATCTGACTAGTAAGAGTCTTAAAACCTATGTATTGATCTCTCTCTGGAAGTGAATCAAGAGGGTGTAAAGCGGCATAAACACAGCAGTGAAAAGCAGCTAAACCCCATTACAAAAATAGATTACTTTAAAAAAACCCCATAAAACAAAGACAGTGAAAGAGAGAGAAATTCTTACAAAGTCCGTTCAGGGGCTCTGATGCAACCTGGATTGACCATATCTAGACCCACAGCTGGATGAGACATGAGGCTGGACACTCTTGGGGCTGAGAGGATTGGTGAGCTTGGGTGAGCAAACGCAGACCCTTTAAAGTCATACTGCGTGGTACCCATGCCGTGGGTCCCAAATCTCCAGGTTCAAGGGCATCTTCCTACATCGAAAACATGCGTGGGAAACCCAGAAGATGGTACGCCGTGTGATCGGGTAAAGTTTCTCAAACGCACCTCATTTCTCCTCTCCTTGTGCTCGGGTTCGCCATTCCAGCCGCTCGACTAACAATCTCCCTACTTGGAGAATCAGCACCTTTAACCTCCTGTTTCGGACAGGTCGCAATTTGGCCTGAGGATGAACGGGAAGAGGGGGAACCAGTGAGAGACCATCTCTAGGTGTTGGGACAGGCACAGGTCACTCTATTTTCCCATCAGGAAGAAGAATGAACCACAGGCTCAGCCTGCCCCCCGGAACCAGAATACGGCCTGAAGCAATCCTGCGCTTTGGCGGCCAGCTCCCAAAAAAGCGAGTTGACAAATGGAGCTCAGGGGCACTGCAACTCACAAACCTGCAGAGTTATAAATGATAACTCTCGTCCACAAATATATTGAGGGAAGGCAACGAGGAGGATTGGAAAGCAAGGCAGAATTGCAGGAAACAGGTTTCAGGAGGCAGACTCGACTCGCCTTGAAAGCACATGAAAAGCGGCAAAGCGTTGACAATGATGCCCTTGGCCAAAAAGGGCGTATGCGTTTTTCCCTGAATATATTCAGGGAAGAACGCATACGCCCTTTTTGGCCAACCAGGCAAGCCGGAAAGGCAAATCAGCGCTACAAAGAAGGCTCGCTTGCCATCGGTCAAAAGGGCCATGCTGAAAAAAGTGTAAAAACCAGAAATGCAGGACAGGCCATGGAGACATGGGAGCCTTGCTACGCTGATGGGCGGGCTGTAAATTGCCAACAGCCACTCTGGAGAAGTGTACGGTGTGTTCTGAAACATGTAATAAGCACAGCTTAGAGAGCATAGGGCACTTCCACTCATGGGCGTATAAATCGGGAAACCTAAAAATCAACAGGACACAGGCACCCCAAAGTTTAGGGCTGCTCTGTTTCCAAGAACCTCCACTTCGGTACACCTTCAATATCCCAGGAAAGCGAAAAATGGATAAAGAAGTTGTGGTACTTAGGCACAATGGAATATCACTCAGCCATGAAATCAATGTCATAAGGCTAGTAGCAGCAGGATGAGTGGATTTAGGTACGATGACTCTCAGTGAAATAAGTCACAGAGAAAAAGACACTTATCCTAAGATATCACTGAGAGAGGGAATGTCAAAATCGCTACACTTGAACTGAATTACAAAACAGAACAGAGTCACACATTTAGAAAACACACTATGGCTGCTTAACGGGAAAGGTGAGGTGGGGTGATGCATAAAACAAGGGTTTGAAATTAGCTCAGATACCGTTCCACAAGCCAAATATGTAATAGACAAGACCTACTCCCTGCTCAGTGAACTGGACTCAACAGCCCCTATTCACCGCCCAAGAATACATCTGACTAGTAAGAGTCTTAAAACCTATGTATTGACCTCTCTCTGGAAGTGAATCAAGAGGGTGTAAAGCGGCATAAACACAGCAGTGAAAAGCAGCTAAACCCCATTATAAAAATAGATTACTTAAAAAAAAACCCCATAAAACAAAGACAGTGAAAGAGAGAGAAATTCTTACAAAATCCGTTCAGGGGCTCTGATGCAACCTGGATTGACCATATCTAGACCCACAGCTGGATGAGACATAAGGCTGGACACTCTTGGGGCTGAGAGGATTGGTGGGCTTGGGTGAGCAAACGCAGACCCTTTAAAGTCATACTGCGTGGTACCCATGCCGTGGGTCCCAAATCTCCAGGTTCAAGGGCATCTTCCTACATCGAAAACATGCATGGGAAACCCAGAAGATGGTACGCCGTGTGATCGGGAAAGGTTTCTCAAACGCACCTCATCTCTCCTCTCCTTCTGCTCGGGTTCGCCATTCCAGCCCCTCGACTAACAATCTCCCTACTTGGAGAATCAGCACCTTTAACCTCCTGTTTCGTAAAGGTCGCAATTTGGCCTGAGGATGAACGGGAAGAGGGGGAACCAGTGAGAGACCAGCTCTAGGTGTTGGGACAGGCACAGGTCACTCTATTTTCCCATCAGGAAGAAGAATGAACCACAGGCTCAGCCTGCCCCCCGGAACCAGAATACGGCCTGAAGCAATCCTGCGCTTTGGCGGCCAGCTCCCAAAAAAGCGAGTTGACAAATGGAGCTCAGGGGCACTGCAACTCACAAACCTGCAGAGTTATAAATGATAACTCTCGTCCACAAATATATTGAGGGAAGGCAACGAGGAGGATTGGAAAGCAAGGCAGAATTGCAGGAAACAGGTTTCAGGAGGCAGACTCGACTCGCCTTGAAAGCACATGAAAAGCGGCAAAGCGTTGACAATGATGCCCTTGGCCAAAAAGGGCGTATGCGTTTTTCCCTGAATATATTCAGGGAAAAACGCATACGCCCTTTTTGGCCAACCAGGCAAGCCGGAAAGGCAAATCAGCGCTACAAAGAAGGCTCGCTTGCCATCGGTCAAAAGGGCCATGCTGAAAAAAGTGTAAAAACCAGAAATGCAGGACAGGCCATGGAGACATGGGAGCCTTGCTACGCTGATGGGCGGGCTGTAAATTGCCAACAGCCACTCTGGAGAAGTGTACGGTGTGTCCTGAAACATGTAATAAGCACAGCTTGGAGAGCATAGGGCACTTCCACTCATGGGCGTATAAATCGGGAAACCTAAAAATCAACAAGACACAGGCACCCCAAAGTTTAGGGCTGCTCTGTTTCCAAGAACCTCCACTTCGGCACACCTTCAATATCCCAGGAAAGCGAAAAATGGATAAAGAAGTTGTGGTACTTAGGCACAATGGAATATCACTCAGCCATGAAATCAATGTCATAAGGCTAGTAGCAGCAGGATGAGTGGATTTAGGTACGATGACTCTCAGTGAAATAAGTCACAGAGAAAAAGACACTTATCCTAAGATATCACTGAGAGAGGGAATGTCAAAGTCGCTACACTTGAACTGAATTACAAAACAGAACAGAGTCACACATTTAGAAAACACACTATGGCTGCTTAACGGGAAAGGTGAGGTGGGGTGATGCATAAAACAAGGGTTTGAAATTAGCTCAGATACCGTTCCACAAGCCAAATATGTAATAGACAAGACCTACTCCCTGCTCAGTGAACTGGACTCAACAGCCCCTAGTCACCGCCCAAGAATAAATCTGACTAGTAAGAGTCTTAAAACCTATGTATTGATCTCTCTCTGGAAGTGAATCAAGAGGGTGTAAAGCGGCATAAACACAGCAGTGAAAAGCAGCTAAACCCCATTATAAAAATAGATTACTTAAAAAAAAACCCCATAAAACAAAGACAGTGAAAGAGAGAGAAATTCTTACAAAATCCGTTCAGGGGCTCTGATGCAACCTGGATTGACCATATCTAGACCCACAGCTGGATGAGACATAAGGCTGGACACTCTTGGGGCTGAGAGGATTGGTGGGCTTGGGTGAGCAAACGCAGACCCTTTAAAGTCATACTGCGTGGTACCCATGCCGTGGGTCCCAAATCTCCAGGTTCAAGGGCATCTTCCTACATCGAAAACATGCGTGGGAAACCCAGAAGATGGTACGCCGTGTGATCGGGAAAGGTTTCTCAAACGCACCTCATTTCTCCTCTCCTTGTGCTCGGGTTCGCCATTCCAGCCGCTCGACTAACAATCTCCCTACTTGGAGAATCAGCACCTTTAACCTCCTGTTTCGGACAGGTCGCAATTTGGCCTGAGGATGAACGGGAAGAGGGGGAACCAATGAGAGACTAGCTCTAGGTGTTGGGACAGGCACAGGTCACTCTATTTTCCCATCAGGAAGAAGAATGAACCACAGGCTCAGCCTGCCCCCCGGAACCAGAATACGGCCTGAAGCAATCCTGCGCTTTGGCGGCCAGCTCCCAAAAAAGCGAGTTGACAAATGGAGCTCAGGGGCACTGCAACTCACAAACCTGCAGAGTTATAAATGATAACTCTCGTCCACAAATATATTGAGGGAAGGCAACGAGGAGGATTGGAAAGCAAGGCAGAATTGCAGGAAACAGGTTTCAGGAGGCAGACTCGACTCGCCTTGAAAGCACATGAAAAGCGGCAAAGCGTTGACAATGATGCCCTTGGCCAAAAAGGGCGTATGCGTTTTTCCCTGAATATATTCAGGGAAGAACGCATACGCCCTTTTTGGCCAACCAGGCAAGCCGGAAAGGCAAATCAGCGCTACAAAGAAGGCTCGCTTGCCATCGGTCAAAAGGGCCATGCTGAAAAAAGTGTAAAAACCAGAAATGCAGGACAGGCCATGGAGACATGGGAGCCTTGCTACGCTGATGGGCGGGCTGTAAATTGCCAACAGCCACTCTGGAGAAGTGTACGGTGTGTTCTGAAACATGTAATAAGCACAGCTTAGAGAGCATAGGGCACTTCCACTCATGGGCGTATAAATCGGGAAACCTAAAAATCAACAGGACACAGGCACCCCAAAGTTTAGGGCTGCTCTGTTTCCAAGAACCTCCACTTCGGTACACCTTCAATATCCCAGGAAAGCGAAAAATGGATAAAGAAGTTGTGGTACTTAGGCACAATGGAATATCACTCAGCCATGAAATCAATGTCATAAGGCTAGTAGCAGCAGGATGAGTGGATTTAGGTACGATGACTCTCAGTGAAATAAGTCACAGAGAAAAAGACACTTATCCTAAGATATCACTGAGAGAGGGAATGTCAAAATCGCTACACTTGAACTGAATTACAAAACAGAACAGAGTCACACATTTAGAAAACACACTATGGCTGCTTAACGGGAAAGGTGAGGTGGGGTGATGCATAAAACAAGGGTTTGAAATTAGCTCAGATACCGTTCCACAAGCCAAATATGTAATAGACAAGACCTACTCCCTGCTCAGTGAACTGGACTCAACAGCCCCTATTCACCGCCCAACAATACATCTGACTAGTAAGAGTCTTAAAACCTATGTATTGATCTCTCTCTGGAAGTGAATCAAGAGGGTGTAAAGCGGCATAAACACAGCAGTGAAAAGCAGCTAAACCCCATTATAAAAATAGATTACTTAAAAAAAAACCCCATAAAACAAAGACAGTGAAAGAGAGAGAAATTCTTACAAAATCCGTTCAGGGGCTCTGATGCAACCTGGATTGACCATATCTAGACCCACAGCTGGATGAGACATAAGGCTGGACACTCTTGGGGCTGAGAGGATTGGTGGGCTTGGGTGAGCAAACGCAGACCCTTTAAAGTCATACTGCGTGGTACCCATGCCGTGGGTCCCAAATCTCCAGGTTCAAGGGCATCTTCCTACATCGAAAACATGCATGGGAAACCCAGAAGATGGTACGCCGTGTGATCGGGAAAGGTTTCTCAAACGCACCTCATCTCTCCTCTCCTTCTGCTCGGGTTCGCCATTCCAGCCCCTCGACTAACAATCTCCCTACTTGGAGAATCAGCACCTTTAACCTCCTGTTTCGGACAGGTCGCAATTTGGCCTGAGGATGAACGGGAAGAGGGGGAACCAGTGAGAGACCAGCTCTAGGTGTTGGGACAGGCACAGGTCACTCTATTTTCCCATCAGGAAGAAGAATGAACCACAGGCTCAGCCTGCCCCCCGGAACCAGAATACGGCCTGAAGCAATCCTGCGCTTTGGCGGCCAGCTCCCAAAAAAGCGAGTTGACAAATGGAGCTCAGGGGCACTGCAACTCACAAACCTGCAGAGTTATAAATGATAACTCTCGTCCACAAATATATTGAGGGAAGGCAACGAGGAGGATTGGAAAGCAAGGCAGAATTGCAGGAAACAGGTTTCAGGAGGCAGACTCGACTCGCCTTGAAAGCACATGAAAAGCGGCAAAGCGTTGACAATGATGCCCTTGGCCAAAAAGGGCGTATGCGTTTTTCCCTGAATATATTCAGGGAAAAACGCATACGCCCTTTTTGGCCAACCAGGCAAGCCGGAAAGGCAAATCAGCGCTACAAAGAAGGCTCGCTTGCCATCGGTCAAAAGGGCCATGCTGAAAAAAGTGTAAAAACCAGAAATGCAGGACAGGCCATGGAGACATGGGAGCCTTGCTACGCTGATGGGCGGGCTGTAAATTGCCAACAGCCACTCTGGAGAAGTGTACGGTGTGTCCTGAAACATGTAATAAGCACAGCTTGGAGAGCATAGGGCACTTCCACTCATGGGCGTATAAATCGGGAAACCTAAAAATCAACAAGACACAGGCACCCCAAAGTTTAGGGCTGCTCTGTTTCCAAGAACCTCCACTTCGGCACACCTTCAATATCCCAGGAAAGCGAAAAATGGATAAAGAAGTTGTGGTACTTAGGCACAATGGAATATCACTCAGCCATGAAATCAATGTCATAAGGCTAGTAGCAGCAGGATGAGTGGATTTAGGTACGATGACTCTCAGTGAAATAAGTCACAGAGAAAAAGACACTTATCCTAAGATATCACTGAGAGAGGGAATGTCAAAGTCGCTACACTTGAACTGAATTACAAAACAGAACAGAGTCACACATTTAGAAAACACACTATGGCTGCTTAACGGGAAAGGTGAGGTGGGGTGATGCATAAAACAAGGGTTTGAAATTAGCTCAGATACCGTTCCACAAGCCAAATATGTAATAGACAAGACCTACTCCCTGCTCAGTGAACTGGACTCAACAGCCCCTAGTCACCGCCCAAGAATAAATCTGACTAGTAAGAGTCTTAAAACCTATGTATTGATCTCTCTCTGGAAGTGAATCAAGAGGGTGTAAAGCGGCATAAACACAGCAGTGAAAAGCAGCTAAACCCCATTATAAAAATAGATTACTTAAAAAAAAACCCCATAAAACAAAGACAGTGAAAGAGAGAGAAATTCTTACAAAATCCGTTCAGGGGCTCTGATGCAACCTGGATTGACCATATCTAGACCCACAGCTGGATGAGACATAAGGCTGGACACTCTTGGGGCTGAGAGGATTGGTGGGCTTGGGTGAGCAAACGCAGACCCTTTAAAGTCATACTGCGTGGTACCCATGCCGTGGGTCCCAAATCTCCAGGTTCAAGGGCATCTTCCTACATCGAAAACATGCGTGGGAAACCCAGAAGATGGTACGCCGTGTGATCGGGAAAGGTTTCTCAAACGCACCTCATTTCTCCTCTCCTTGTGCTCGGGTTCGCCATTCCAGCCGCTCGACTAACAATCTCCCTACTTGGAGAATCAGCACCTTTAACCTCCTGTTTCGGACAGGTCGCAATTTGGCCTGAGGATGAACGGGAAGAGGGGGAACCAATGAGAGACTAGCTCTAGGTGTTGGGACAGGCACAGGTCACTCTATTTTCCCATCAGGAAGAAGAATGAACCACAGGCTCAGCCTGCCCCCCGGAACCAGAATACGGCCTGAAGCAATCCTGCGCTTTGGCGGCCAGCTCCCAAAAAAGCGAGTTGACAAATGGAGCTCAGGGGCACTGCAACTCACAAACCTGCAGAGTTATAAATGATAACTCTCGTCCACAAATATATTGAGGGAAGGCAACGAGGAGGATTGGAAAGCAAGGCAGAATTGCAGGAAACAGGTTTCAGGAGGCAGACTCGACTCGCCTTGAAAGCACATGAAAAGCGGCAAAGCGTTGACAATGATGCCCTTGGCCAAAAAGGGCGTATGCGTTTTTCCCTGAATATATTCAGGGAAAAACGCATACGCCCTTTTTGGCCAACCAGGCAAGCCGGAAAGGCAAATCAGCGCTACAAAGAAGGCTCGCTTGCCATCGGTCAAAAGGGCCATGCTGAAAAAAGTGTAAAAACCAGAAATGCAGGACAGGCCATGGAGACATGGGAGCCTTGCTACGCTGATGGGCGGGCTGTAAATTGCCAACAGCCACTCTGGAGAAGTGTACGGTGTGTCCTGAAACATGTAATAAGCACAGCTTAGAGAGCATAGGGCACTTCCACTCATGGGCGTCTAAATCGGGAAACCTAAAAATCAACAGGACACAGGCACCCCAAAGTTTAGGGCTGCTCTGTTTCCAAGAACCTCCACTTCGGTACACCTTCAATATCCCAGGAAAGCGAAAAATGGATAAAGAAGTTGTGGTACTTAGGCACAATGGAATATCACTCAGCCATGAAATCAATGTCATAAGGCTAGTAGCAGCAGGATGAGTGGATTTAGGTACGATGACTCTCAGTGAAATAAGTCACAGAGAAAAAGACACTTATCCTAAGATATCACTGAGAGAGGGAATGTCAAAATCGCTACACTTGAACTGAATTACAAAACAGAACAGAGTCACACATTTAGAAAACACACTATGGCTGCTTAACGGGAAAGGTGAGGTGGGGTGATGCATAAAACAAGGGTTTGAAATTAGCTCAGATACCGTTCCACAAGCCAAATATGTAATAGACAAGACCTACTCCCTGCTCAGTGAACTGGACTCAACAGCCCCTATTCACCGCCCAACAATACATCTGACTAGTAAGAGTCTTAAAACCTATGTATTGATCTCTCTCTGGAAGTGAATCAAGAGGGTGTAAAGCGGCATAAACACAGCAGTGAAAAGCAGCTAAACCCCATTATAAAAATAGATTACTTAAAAAAAACCCCCATAAAACAAAGACAGTGAAAGAGAGAGAAATTCTTACAAAATCCGTTCAGGGGCTCTGATGCAACCTGGATTGACCATATCTAGACCCACAGCTGGATGAGACATAAGGCTGGACACTCTTGGGGCTGAGAGGATTGGTGAGCTTGGGTGAGCAAACGCAGACCCTTTAAAGTCATACTGCGTGGTACCCATGCCGTGGGTCCCAAATCTCCAGGTTCAAGGGCATCTTCCTACATCGAAAACATGCGTGCGAAACCCAGAAGATGGTACACCGTGTGATCGGGAAAGGTTTCTCAAACGCACCTCATTTCTCCTCTCCTTGTGCTCGGGTTCGCCATTCCAGCCGCTCGACTAACCATCTCCCTACTTGGAGAATCAGCACCTTTAACCTCCTGTTTCGGACAGGTCGCAATTTGGCCTGAGGATGAACGGGAAGAGGGGGAACCAGTGAGAGACCAGCTCTAGGTGTTGGGACAGGCACAGGTCACTCTATTTTCCCATCAGGAAGAAGAATGAACCACAGGCTCAGCCTGCCCCCCGGAACCAGAATACGGCCTGAAGCAATCCTGCGCTTTGGCGGCCAGCTCCCAAAAAAGCGAGTTGACAAATGGAGCTCAGGGGCACTGCAACTCACAAACCTGCAGAGTTATAAATGATAACTCTCGTCCACAAATATATTGAGGGAAGGCAACGAGGAGGATTGGAAAGCAAGGCAGAATTGCAGGAAACAGGTTTCAGGAGGCAGACTCGACTCGCCTTGAAAGCACATGAAAAGCGGCAAAGCGTTGACAATGATGCCCTTGGCCAAAAAGGGCGTATGCGTTTTTTCCTGAATATATTCAGGAAAAAACGCATACGCCCTTTTTGGCCAACCAGGCAAGCCGGAAAGGCAAATCAGCGCTACAAAGAAGGCTCGCTTGCCATCGGTCAAAAGGGCCATGCTGAAAAAAGTGTAAAAACCAGAAATGCAGGACAGGCCATGGAGACATGGGAGCCTTGCTACGCTGATGGGCGGGCTGTAAATTGCCAACAGCCACTCTGGAGAAGTGTACGGTGTGTCCTGAAACATGTAATAAGCACAGCTTAGAGAGCATAGGGCACTTCCACTCATGGGCGTCTAAATCGGGAAACCTAAAAATCAACAAGACACAGGCACCCCAAAGTTTAGGGCTGCTCTGTTTCCAAGAACCTCCACTTCGGTACACCTTCAATATCCCAGGAAAGCGAAAAATGGATAAAGAAGTTGTGGTACTTAGGCACAAGGGAATATCACTCAGCCATGAAATCAATGTCATAAGGCTAGTAGCAGCAGGATGAGTGGATTTAGGTACGATGACTCTCAGTGAAATAAGTCACAGAGAAAAAGACACTTATCCTAAGATATCACTGATAGAGGGAATGTCAAAGTCGCTACACTTGACCTGAATTACAAAACAGAACAGAGTCACACATTTAGAAAACACACTATGGCTGCTTAACGGGAAAGGTGAGGTGGGGTGATGCATAAAACAAGGGTTTGAAATTAGCTCAGATACCGTTCCACAAGCCAAATATGTAATAGACAAGACCTACTCCCTGCTCAGTGAACTGGACTCAACATCCCCTATTCACTGCCCAAGAATATATCTGACTAGTAAGAGTCTTAAAACCTATGTATTGACCTCTCTCTGGAAGTGAATCAAGAGGGTGTAAAGCGGCATAAACACAGCAGTGAAAAGCAGGTAAACCCCATTATAAAAATTGATTACTTAAAAAAAAAACCCCATAAAACAAAGACAGTGAAAGAGAGAGAAATTCTTACAAAATCCGTTCAGGGGCTCTGATGCAACCTGGATGAACCATATCTAAACCCACAGCTGGATGAGACATAAGGCTGGACACTCTTGGGGCTGAGAGGATTGGTGAGCTTGGGTGAGCAAACGCAGACCCTTTAAAGTCATACTGCGTGGTACCCATGCCGTGGGTCCCAAATCTCCAGGTTCAAGGGCATCTTCCTACATCGAAAACATGCGTGCGAAACCCAGAAGATGGTACACCGTGTGACCGGGAAAGGTTTCTCAAACGCACCTCATTTCTCCTCTCCTTGTGCTCGGGTTCGCCATTCCAGCCGCTCGACTAACAATCTCCCTACTTGGAGAATCAGCACCTTTAACCTCCTGTTTCGGACAGGTCGCAATTTGGCCTGAGGATGAACGGGAAGAGGGGGAACCAGTGAGAGACCAGCTCTAGGTGTTGGGACAGGCACAGGTCACTCTATTTTCCCATCAGGAAGAAGAATGAACCACAGGCTCAGCCTGCCCCCCGGAACCAGAATACGGCCTGAAGCAATCCTGCGCTTTGGCGGCCAGCTCCCAAAAAAGCGAGTTGACAAATGGAGCTCAGGGGCACTGCAACTCACAAACCTGCAGAGTTATAAATGATAACTCTCGTCCACAAATATATTGAGGGAAGGCAACGAGGAGGATTGGAAAGCAAGGCAGAATTGCAGGAAACAGGTTTCAGGAGGCAGACTCGACTCGCCTTGAAAGCACATGAAAAGCGGCAAAGCGTTGACAATGATGCCCTTGGCCAAAAAGGGCGTATGCGTTTTTTCCTGAATATATTCAGGAAAAAACGCATACGCCCTTTTTGGCCAACCAGGCAAGCCGGAAAGGCAAATCAGCGCTACAAAGAAGGCTCGCTTGCCATCGGTCAAAAGGGCCATGCTGAAAAAAGTGTAAAAACCAGAAATGCAGGACAGGCCATGGAGACATGGGAGCCTTGCTACGCTGATGGGCGGGCTGTAAATTGCCAACAGCCACTCTGGAGAAGTGTACGGTGTGTCCTGAAACATGTAATAAGCACAGCTTAGAGAGCATAGGGCACTTCCACTCATGGGCGTCTAAATCGGGAAACCTAAAAATCAACAAGACACAGGCACCCCAAAGTTTAGGGCTGCTCTGTTTCCAAGAACCTCCACTTCGGCACACCTTCAATATCCCAGGAAAGCGAAAAATGGATAAAGAAGTTGTGGTACTTAGGCACAATAGAATATCACTCAGCCATGAAATCAATGTCATAAGGCTAGTAGCAGCAGGATGAGTGGATTTAGGTACGATGACTCTCAGTGAAAAAAGTCACAGAGAAAAAGACACTTATCCTAAGATATCACTGAGAGAGGGAATGTCAAAATCGCTACACTTGAACTGAATTACAAAACAGAACAGAGTCACACATTTAGAAAACGCACTATGGCTGCTTAACGGGAAAGGTGAGGTGGGGTGATGCATAAAACAAGGGTTTGAAATTAGCTCAGATACCGTTCCACAAGCCAAATATGTAATAGACAAGACCTACTCCCTGCTCAGTGAACTGGACTCAACAGCCCCTATTCACCGCCCAAGAATACATCTGACTAGTAAGAGTCTTAAAACCTATGTATTGATCTCTCTCTGGAAGTGAATCAAGAAGGTGTAAAGCGGCATAAACACAGCAGTGAAAAGCAGCTAAACCCCATTATAAAAATAGATTACTTAAAAAGAAAACCCATAAAACAAAGACAGTGAAAGAGAGAGAAATTCTTACAAAATCCGTTCGGGGGCTCTGATGCAACCTGGATTGACCATATCTAGACCCACAGCTGGATGAGACATAAGGCTGGACACTCTTGGGGCTGAGAGGATTGGTGAGCTTGGGTGAGCAAACGCAGACCCTTTAAAGTCATACTGCGTGGTACCCATGCCGTGGGTCCCAAATCTCCAGGTTCAAGGGCATCTTCCTACATCGAAAACATGCGTGCGAAACCCAGAAGATGGTACACCGTGTGATCGGGAAAGGTTTCTCAAACGCACCTCATTTCTCCTCTCCTTGTGCTCGGGTTCGCCATTCCAGCCGCTCGACTAACCATCTCCCTACTTGGAGAATCAGCACCTTTAACCTCCTGTTTCGGACAGGTCGCAATTTGGCCTGAGGATGAACGGGAAGAGGGGGAACCAGTGAGAGACCAGCTCTAGGTGTTGGGACAGGCACAGGTCACTCTATTTTCCCATCAGGAAGAAGAATGAACCACAGGCTCAGCCTGCCCCCCGGAACCAGAATACGGCCTGAAGCAATCCTGCGCTTTGGCGGCCAGCTCCCAAAAAAGCGAGTTGACAAATGGAGCTCAGGGGCACTGCAACTCACAAACCTGCAGAGTTATAAATGATAACTCTCGTCCACAAATATATTGAGGGAAGGCAACGAGGAGGATTGGAAAGCAAGGCAGAATTGCAGGAAACAGGTTTCAGGAGGCAGACTCGACTCGCCTTGAAAGCACATGAAAAGCGGCAAAGCGTTGACAATGATGCCCTTGGCCAAAAAGGGCGTATGCGTTTTTTCCTGAATATATTCAGGAAAAAACGCATACGCCCTTTTTGGCCAACCAGGCAAGCCGGAAAGGCAAATCAGCGCTACAAAGAAGTCTCGCTTGCCATCGGTCAAAAGGGCCATGCTGAAAAAAGTGTAAAAACCAGAAATGCAGGACAGGCCATGGAGACATGGGAGCCTTGCTACGCTGATGGGCGGGCTGTAAATTGCCAACAGCCACTCTGGAGAAGTGTACGGTGTGTCCTGAAACATGTAATAAGCACAGCTTGGAGAGCATAGGGCACTTCCACTCATGGGCGTATAAATCGGGAAACCTAAAAATCAACAAGACACAGGCACCCCAAAGTTTAGGGCTGCTCTGTTTCCAAGAACCTCCACTTCGGCACACCTTCAATATCCCAGGAAAGCGAAAAATGGATAAAGAAGTTGTGGTACTTAGGCACAATGGAATATCACTCAGCAATGAAATCAATGTCATAAGGCTAGTAGCAGCAGGATGAGTGGATTTAGGTACGATGACACTCAGTGAAATAAGTCACAGAGAAAAAGACACTTATCCTAAGATATCACTGAGAGAGGGAATATCAAAATCGCTACACTTGAACTGAATTACAAAACAGAACAGAGTCACACATTTAGAAAACGCACTATGGCTGCTTAACGGGAAAGGTGAGGTGGGGTGATGCATAAAACAAGGGTTTGAAATTAGCTCAGATACCGTTCCACAAGCCAAATATGTAATAGACAAGACCTACTCCCTGCTCAGTGAACTGGACTAAACAGCCCCTATTCACCGCCCAAGAATACATCTGACTAGTAAGAGTTTTAAAACCTATGTATTGATCTCTCTCTGGAAGTGAATCAAGAGGGTGTAAAGCGGCATAAACACAGCAGTGAAAAGCAGCTAAACCCCATTATAAAAATAGATTACTTAAAAAAAAACCCATAAAACAAAGACAGTGAAAGAGAGAGAAATTCTTACAAAATCCGTTCAGGGGCTCTGATGCAACCTGGATTGACCATATCTAGACCCACAGCTGGATGAGACATAAGGCTGGACACTCTTGGGGCTGAGAGGATTGGTGAGCTTGGGTGAGCAAACGCAGACCCTTTAAAGTCATACTGCGTGGTACCCATGCCGTGGGTCCCAAATCTCCAGGTTCAAGGGCATCTTCCTACATCGAAAACATGCGTGCGAAACCCAGAAGATGGTACACCGTGTGATCGGGAAAGGTTTCTCAAACGCACCTCATTTCTCCTCTCCTTGTGCTCGGGTTCGCCATTCCAGCCGCTCGATTAACCATCTCCCTACTTGGAGAATCAGCACCTTTAACCTCCTGTTTCGGACAGGTCGCAATTTGGCCTGAGGATGAACGAGAAGAGGGGGAACCAATGAGAGACCAGCTCTAGGTGTTGGGACAGGCACAGGTCACTCTATTTTCCCATCAGGAAGAAGAATGAACCACAGGCTCAGCCTGCCCCCCGGAACCAGAATACGGCCTGAAGCAATCCTGCGCTTTGGCGGGCAGCTCCCAAAAAAGCGAGTTGACAAATGGAGCTCAGGGGCACTGCAACTCACAAACCTGCAGAGTTATAAATGATAACTCTCGTCCACAAATATATTGAGGGAAGGCAACGAGGAGGATTGGAAAGCAAGGCAGAATTGCAGGAAACAGGTTTCAGGAGGCAGACTCGACTCGCCTTGAAAGCACATGAAAAGCGGCAAAGCGTTGACAATGATGCCCTTGGCCAAAAAGGGCGTATGCGTTTTTTCCTGAATATATTCAGGAAAAAACGCATACGCCCTTTTTGGCCAACCAGGCAAGCCGGAAAGGCAAATCAGCGCTACAAAGAAGGCTCGCTTGCCATCGGTCAAAAGGGCCATGCTGAAAAAAGTGTAAAAACCAGAAATGCAGGACAGGCCATGGAGACATGGGAGCCTTGCTACGCTGATGGGCGGGCTGTAAATTGCCAACAGCCACTCTGGAGAAGTGTACGGTGTGTCCTGAAACATGTAATAAGCACAGCTTAGAGAGCATAGGGCACTTCCACTCATGGGCGTCTAAATCGGGAAACCTAAAAATCAACAAGACACAGGCACCCCAAAGTTTAGGGCTTCTCTGTTTCCAAGAACCTCCACTTCGGTACACCTTCAATATCCCAGGATAGCGAAAAATGGATAAAGAAGTTGTGGTACTTAGGCACAAGGGAATATCACTCAGCCATGAAATCAATGTCATAAGGCTAGTAGCAGCAGGATGAGTGGATTTAGGTACGATGACTCTCAGTGAAATAAGTCACAGAGAAAAAGACACTTATCCTAAGATATCACTGAGAGAGGGAATGTCAAAGTCGCTACACTTGACCTGAATTACAAAACAGAACAGAGTCACACATTTAGAAAACACACTATGGCTGCTTAACGGGAAAGGTGAGGTGGGGTGATGCATAAAACAAGGGTTTGAAATTAGCTCAGATACCGTTCCACAAGCCAAATATGTAATAGACAAGACCTACTCCCTGCTCAGTGAACTGGACTCAACAGCCCCTATTCACCGCCCAAGAATATATCTGACTAGTAAGAGTCTTAAAACCTATGTATTGACCTCTCTCTGGAAGTGAATCAAGAGGGTGTAAAGCGGCATAAACACAGCAGTGAAAAGCAGGTAAACCCCATTATAAAAATAGATTACTTAAAAAAAAAACCCCCATAAAACAAAGACAGTGAAAGAGAGAGAAATTCTTACAAAATCCGTTCAGGGGCTCTGATGCAACCTGGATTGACCATATCTAGACCCACAGCTGGATGAGACATAATGCTGGACACTCTTGGGGCTGAGAGGATTGGTGGGCTTGGGTGAGCAAACGCAGACCCTTTAAAGTCATACTGCCTGGTACCCATGCCGTGGGTCCCAAATCTCCAGGTTCAAGGGCATCTTCCTACATCGAAAACATGCGTGGGAAACCCAGAAGATGGTACACCGTGTGACCGGGAAAGGTTTCTCAAACGCACCTCATTTCTCCTCTCCTTGTGCTCGGGTTCGCCATTCCAGCCGCTCGACTAACAATCTCCCTACTTGGAGAATCAGCACCTTTAACCTCCTGTTTCGGACAGGTCGCAATTTGGCCTGAGGATGAACGGGAAGAGGGGGAACCAATGAGAGACCAGCTCTAGGTGTTGGGACAGGCACAGGTCACTCTATTTTCCCATCAGGAAGAAGAATGAACCACAGGCTCAGCCTGCCCCCCGGAACCAGAATACGGCCTGAAGCAATCCTGCACTTTGGCGGCCAGCTCCCAAAAAAGCGAGTTGACAAATGGAGCTCAGGGGCACTGCAACTCACAAACCTGCAGAGTTATAAATGATAACTCTCGTCCACAAATATATTGAGGGAAGGCAACGAGGAGGATTGGAAAGCAAGGCAGAATTGCAGGAAACAGGTTTCAGGAGGCAGACTCGACTCGCCTTGAAAGCACATGAAAAGCGGCAAAGCGTTGACAATGATGCCCTTGGCCAAAAAGGGCGTATGCGTTTTTTCCTGAATATATTCAGGAAAAAACGCATACGCCCTTTTTGGCCAACCAGGCAAGCCGGAAAGGCAAATCAGCGCTACAAAGAAGGCTCGCTTGCCATCGGTCAAAAGGGCCATGCTGAAAAAAGTGTAAAAACCAGAAATGCAGGACAGGCCATGGAGACATGGGAGCCTTGCTACGCTGATGGGCGGGCTGTAAATTGCCAACAGCCACTCTGAAGAAGTGTACGGTGTGTCCTGAAACATGTAATAAGCACAGCTTAGAGAGCATAGGGCACTTCCACTCATGGGCGTATCAATCGGGAAACCTAAAAATCAACAAGACACAGGCACCCCAAAGTTTAGGGCTGCTCTGTTTCCAAGAACCTCCACTTCGGTACACCTTCAATATCCCAGGAAAGCGAAAAATGGATAAAGAAGTTGTGGTACTTAGGCACAAGGGAATATCACTCAGCCATGAAATCAATGTCATAAGGCTAGTAGCAGCAGGATGAGTGGATTTAGGTACGATGACTCTCAGTGAAATAAGTCACAGAGAAAAAGACACTTATCCTAAGATATCACTGAGAGAGGGAATGTCAAAGTCGCTACACTTGACCTGAATTACAAAACAGAACAGAGTCACACATTTAGAAAACACACTATGGCTGCTTAACGGGAAAGGTGAGGTGGGGTGATGCATAAAACAAGGGTTTGAAATTAGCTCAGATACCGTTCCACAAGCCAAATATGTAATAGACAAGACCTACTCCCTGCTCAGTGAACTGGACTCAACATCCCCTATTCACTGCCCAAGAATATATCTGACTAGTAAGAGTCTTAAAACCTATGTATTGACCTCTCTCTGGAAGTGAATCAAGAGGGTGTAAAGCGGCATAAACACAGCAGTGAAAAGCAGGTAAACCCCATTATAAAAATTGATTACTTAAAAAAAAAACCCCATAAAACAAAGACAGTGAAAGAGAGAGAAATTCTTACAAAATCCGTTCAGGGGCTCTGATGCAACCTGGATGAACCATATCTAGACCCACAGCTGGATGAGACATAAGGCTGGACACTCTTGGGGCTGAGAGGATTGGTGAGCTTGGGTGAGCAAACGCAGACCCTTTAAAGTCATACTGCGTGGTACCCATGCCGTGGGTCCCAAATCTCCAGGTTCAAGGGCATCTTCCTACATCGAAAACATGCGTGGGAAACCCAGAAGATGGTACACCGTGTGACCGGGAAAGGTTTCTCAAACGCACCTCATTTCTCCTCTCCTTGTGCTCGGGTTCGCCATTCCAGCCGCTCGACTAACAATCTCCCTACTTGGAGAATCAGCACCTTTAACCTCCTGTTTCGGACAGGTCGCAATTTGGCCTGAGGATGAACGAGAAGAGGGGGAACCAATGAGAGACTAGCTCTAGGTGTTGGGACAGGCACAGGTCACTCTATTTTCCCATCAGGAAGAAGAATGAACCACAGGCTCAGCCTGCCCCCCAGAACCAGAATACGGCCTGAAGCAATCCTGCGCTTTGGCGGCCAGCTCCCAAAAAAGCGAGTTGACAAATGGAGCTCAGGGGCACTGCAACTCACAAACCTGCAGAGTTATAAATGATAACTCTCGTCCACAAATATATTGAGGGAAGGCAACGAGGAGGATTGGAAAGCAAGGCAGAATTGCAGGGAACAGGTTTCAGGAGGCAGACTCGACTCGCCTTGAAAGCACATGAAAAGCGGCAAAGCGTTGACAATGATGCCCTTGGCCAAAAAGGGCGTATGCGTTTTTTCCTGAATATATTCAGGAAAAAACGCATACGCCCTTTTTGGCCAACCAGGCAAGCCGGAAAGGCAAATCAGCGCTACAAAGAAGGCTCGCTTGCCATCGGTCAAAAGGGCCATGCTGAAAAAAGTGTAAAAACCAGAAATGCAGGACAGGCCATGGAGACATGGGAGCCTTGCTACGCTGATGGGCGGGCTGTAAATTGCCAACAGCCACTCTGGAGAAGTGTACGGCGTGTCCTGAAACATGTAATAAGCACAGCTTAGAGAGCATAGGGCACTTCCACTCATGGGCGTATAAATCGGGAAACCTAAAAATCAACAAGACACAGGCACCCCAAAGTTTAGGGCTGCTCTGTTTCCAAGAACCTCCACTTCGGTACACCTTCAATATCCCAGGAAAGCGAAAAATGGATAAAGAAGTTGTGGTACTTAGGCACAAAGGAATATCACTCAGCCATGAAATCAATGTCATAAGGCTAGTAGCAGCAGGATGAGTGGATTTAGGTACGATGACTCTCAGTGAAATAAGTCACAGAGAAAAAGACACTTATCCTAAGATATCACTGAGAGAGGGAATGTCAAAGTCGCTACACTTGACCTGAATTACAAAACAGAACAGAGTCACACATTTAGAAAACACACTATGGCTGCTTAACGGGAAAGGTGAGGTGGGGTGATGCATAAAACAAGGGTTTGAAATTAGCTCAGATACCGTTCCACAAGCCAAATATGTAATAGACAAGACCTACTCCCTGCTCAGTGAACTGGACTCAACAGCCCCTATTCACTGCCCAAGAATATATCTGACTAGTAAGAGTCTTAAAACCTATGTATTGACCTCTCTCTGGAAGTGAATCAAGAGGGTGTAAAGCGGCATAAACACAGCAGTGAAAAGCAGCTAAACCCCATTATAAAAATAGATTACTTAAAAAAAAAAACCCATAAAACAAAGACAGTGAAAGAGAGAGAAATTCTTACAAAATCCGTTCAGGGGCTCTGATGCAACCTGGATGAACCATATCTAGACCCACAGCTGGATGAGACATAAGGCTGGACACTCTTGGGGCTGAGAGGATTGGTGAGCTTGGGTGAGCAAACGCAGACCCTTTAAAGTCATACTGCGTGGTACCCATGCCGTGGGTCCCAAATCTCCAGGTTCAAGGGCATCTTCCTACATCGAAAACATGCGTGGGAAACCCAGAAGATGATACACCGTGTGACCGGGAAAGGTTTCTCAAACGCACCTCATTTCTCCTCTCCTTGTGCTCGGGTTCGCCATTCCAGCCGCTCGACTAACCATCTCCCTACTTGGAGAATCAGCACCTTTAACCTCCTGTTTCGGACAGGTCGCAATTTGGCCTGAGGATGAACGGGAAGAGGGGGAACCAATGAGAGACCAGCTCTAGGTGTTGGGACAGGCACAGGTCACTCTATTTTCCCATCAGGAAGAAGAATGAACCACAGGCTCAGCCTGCCCCCCGGAACCAGAATACGGCCTGAAGCAATCCTGCGCTTTGGCGGCCAGCTCCCAAAAAAGCGAGTTGACAAATGGAGCTCAGGGGCACTGCAACTCACAAACCTGCAGAGTTATAAATGATAACTCTCGTCCACAAATATATTGAGGGAAGGCAACGAGGAGGATTGGAAAGCAAGGCAGAATTGCAGGAAACAGGTGTCAGGAGGCAGACTCGACTCGCCTTGAAAGCACATGAAAAGCGGCAAAGTGTTGACAATGATGCCCTTGGCCAAAAAGGGCGTATGCGTTTTTTCCTGAATATATTCAGGAAAAAACGCATACGCCCTTTTTGGCCAACCAGGCAAGCCGGAAAGGCAAATCAGCGCTACAAAGAAGTCTCGCTTGCCATCGGTCAAAAGGGCCATGCTGAAAAAAGTGTAAAAACCAGAAATGCAGGACAGGCCATGGAGACATGGGAGCCTTGCTACGCTGATGGGCGGGCTGTAAATTGCCAACAGCCACTCTGGAGAAGTGTACGGCGTGTCCTGAAACATGTAATAAGCACAGCTTAGAGAGCATAGGGCACTTCCACTCATGGGCGTCTAAATCGGGAAACCTAAAAATCAACAAGACACAGGCACCCCAAAGTTTAGGGCTGCTCTGTTTCCAAGAACCTCCACTTCGGTACACCTTCAATATCCCAGGAAAGCGAAAAATGGATAAAGAAGTTGTGGTACTTAGGCACAAGGGAATATCACTCAGCCATGAAATCAATGTCATAAGGCTAGTAGCAGCAGGATGAGTGGATTTAGGTACGATGACTCTCAGTGAAATAAGTCACAGAGAAAAAGACACTTATCCTAAGATATCACTGAGAGAGGGAATGTCAAAGTCGCTACACTTGAACTGAATTACAAAACAGAACAGAGTCACACATTTAGAAAACACACTATGGCTGCTTAACGGGAAAGGTGAGGTGGGGTGATGCATAAAACAAGGGTTTGAAATTAGCTCAGATACCGTTCCACAAGCCAAATATGTAATAGACAAGACCTACTCCCTGCTCAGTGAACTGGACTCAACAGCCCCTATTCACCGCCCAAGAATATATCTGACTAGTAAGAGTCTTAAAACCTATGTATTGACCTCTCTCTGGAAGTGAATCAAGAGGGTGTAAAGCGGCATAAACACAGCAGTGAAAAGCAGGTAAACCCCATTATAAAAATTGATTACTTAAAAAAAAAACCCCATAAAACAAAGACAGTGAAAGAGAGAGAAATTCTTACAAAATCCCTTCAGGGGCTCTGATGCAACCTGGATTGACCATATCTAGACCCACAGCTGGATGAGACATAAGGCTGGACACTCTTGGGGCTGAGAGGATTGGTGAGCTTGGGTGAGCAAACGCAGACCCTTTAAAGTCATACTGCGTGGTACCCATGCCGTGGGTCCCAAATCTCCAGGTTCAAGGGCATCTTCCTACATCGAAAACATGCGTGGGAAACCCAGAAGATGGTACACCGTGTGACCGGGAAAGGTTTCTCAAACGCACCTCATTTCTCCTCTCCTTGTGCTCGGGTTCGCCATTCCAGCCGCTCGACTAACCATCTCCCTACTTGGAGAATCAGCACCTTTAACCTCCTGTTTCGGACAGGTCGCAATTTGGCCTGAGGATGAACGGGAAGAGGGGGAACCAATGAGAGACTAGCTCTAGGTGTTGGGACAGGCACAGGTCACTCTATTTTCCCATCAGGAAGAAGAATGAACCACAGGCTCAGCCTGCCCCCCGGAACCAGAATACGGCCTGAAGCAATCCTGCGCTTTGGCGGCCAGCTCCCAAAAAAGCCAGTTGACAAATGGAGCTCAGGGGCACTGCAACTCACAAACCTGCAGAGTTATAAATGATAACTCTCGTCCACAAATATATTGAGGGAAGGCAACGAGGAGGATTGGAAAGCAAGGCAGAATTGCAGGAAACAGGTGTCAGGAGGCAGACTCGACTCGCCTTGAAAGCACATGAAAAGCGGCAAAGCGTTGACAATGATGCCCTTGGCCAAAAAGGGCGTATGCGTTTTTTCCTGAATATATTCAGGAAAAAACGCATACGCCCTTTTTGGCCAACCAGGCAAGCCGGAAAGGCAAATCAGCGCTACAAAGAAGTCTCGCTTGCCATCGGTCAAAAGGGCCATGCTGAAAAAAGTGTAAAAACCAGAAATGCAGGACAGGCCATGGAGACATGGGAGCCTTGCTACGCTGATGGGCGGGCTGTAAATTGCCAACAGCCACTCTGGAGAAGTGTACGGCGTGTCCTGAAACATGTAATAAGCACAGCTTAGAGAGCATAGGGCACTTCCACTCATGGGCGTCTAAATCGGGAAACCTAAAAATCAACAAGACACAGGCACCCCAAAGTTTAGGGCTGCTCTGTTTCCAAGAACCTCCACTTCGGTACACCTTCAATATCCCAGGAAAGCGAAAAATGGATAAAGAAGTTGTGGTACTTAGGCACAAGGGAATATCACTCAGCCATGAAATCAATGTCATAAGGCTAGTAGCAGCAGGATGAGTGGATTTAGGTACGATGACTCTCAGTGAAATAAGTCACAGAGAAAAAGACACTTATCCTAAGATATCACTGAGAGAGGGAATGTCAAAGTCGCTACACTTGAACTGAATTACAAAACAGAACAGAGTCACACATTTAGAAAACACACTATGGCTGCTTAACGGGAAAGGTGAGGTGGGGTGATGCATAAAACAAGGGTTTGAAATTAGCTCAGATACCGTTCCACAAGCCAAATATGTAATAGACAAGGCCTACTCCCTGCTCAGTGAACTGGACTCAACAGCCCCTATTCACCGCCCAAGAATATATCTGACTAGTAAGAGTCTTAAAACCTATGTATTGACCTTTCTCTGGAAGTGAATCAAGAGGGTGTAAAGCGGCATAAACACAGCAGTGAAAAGCAGGTAAACCCCATTATAAAAATTGATTACTTAAAAAAAAAAACCCCATAAAACAAAGACAGTGAAAGAGAGAGAAATTCTTACAAAATCCGTTCAGGGGCTCTGATGCAACCTGGATTGACCATATCTAGACCCACAGCTAGATGAGACATAAGGCTGGACACTCTTGGGGCTGAGAGGATTGGTGAGCTTGGGTGAGCAAACGCAGACCCTTTAAAGTCATACTGCGTGGTACCCATGCCGTGGGTCCCAAATCTCCAGGTTCAAGGGCATCTTCCTACATCGAAAACATGCGTGCGAAAGCCAGAAGATGGTACACCGTGTGACCGGGAAAGGTTTCTCAAACGCACCTCATTTCTCCTCTCCGTGTGCTCGGGTTCGCCATTCCAGCCGCTCGACTAACCATCTCCCTACTTGGAGAATCAGCACCTTTAACCTCCTGTTTCGGACAGGTCGCAATTTGGCCTGAGGATGAACGGGAAGAGGGGGAACCAATGAGAGACTAGCTCTAGGTGTTGGGACAGGCACAGGTCACTCTATTTTCCCATCAGGAAGAAGAATGAACCACAGGCTCAGCCTGCCCCCCGGAACCAGAATACGGCCTGAAGCAATCCTGCGCTTTGGCGGCCAGCTCCCAAAAAAGCGAGTTGACAAATGGAGCTCAGGGGCACTGCAACTCACAAACCTGCAGAGTTATAAATGATAACTCTCGTCCACAAATATATTGAGGGAAGGCAACGAGGAGGATTGGAAAGCAAGGCAGAATTGCAGGAAACAGGTGTCAGGAGGCAGACTCGACTCGCCTTGAAAGCACATGAAAAGCGGCAAAGCGTTGACAATGATGCCCTTGGCCAAAAAGGGCGTATGCGTTTTTTCCTGAATATATTCAGGAAAAAACGCATACGCCCTTTTTGGCCAACCAGTCAAGCCGGAAAGGCAAATCAGCGCTACAAAGAAGTCTCGCTTGCCATCGGTCAAAAGGGCCATGCTGAAAAAAGTGTAAAAACCAGAAATGCAGGACAGGCCATGGAGACATGGGAGCCTTGCTACGCTGATGGGCGGGCTGTAAATTGCCAACAGCCACTCTGGAGAAGTGTACGGCGTGTCCTGAAACATGTAATAAGCACAGCTTAGAGAGCATAGGGCACTTCCACTCATGGGCGTAGAAATCGGGAAACCTAAAAATCAACAAGACACAGGCACCCCAAAGTTTAGGGCTGCTCTGTTTCCAAGAACCTCCACTTCGGTACACCTTCAATATCCCAGGAAAGCGAAAAATGGATAAAGAAGTTGTGGTACTTAGGCACAAGGGAATATCACTCAGCCATGAAATCAATGTCATAAGGCTAGTAGCAGCAGGATGAGTGGATTTAGGTACGATGACTCTCAGTGAAATAAGTCACAGAGAAAAAGACACTTATCCTAAGATATCACTGAGAGAGGGAATGTCAAAGTCGCTACACTTGACCTGAATTACAAAACAGAACAGAGTCACACATTTAGAAAACACACTATGGCTGCTTAACGGGAAAGGTGAGGTGGGGTGATGCATAAAACAAGGGTTTGAAATTAGCTCAGATACCGTTCCACAAGCCAAATATGTAATAGACAAGACCTACTCCCTGCTCAGTGAACTGGACTCAACAGCCCCTATTCACCGCCCAAGAATATATCAGACTAGTAAGAGTCTTAAAACCTATGTATTGACCTCTCTCTGGAAGTGAATCAAGAGGGTGTAAAGCGGCATAAACACAGCAGTGAAAAGCAGGTAAACCCCATTATAAAAATTGATTACTTAAAAAAAAAACCCCATAAAACAAAGACAGTGAAAGAGAGAGAAATTCTTACAAAATCCGTTCAGGGGCTCTGATGCAACCTGGATTGACCATATCTAGACCCACAGCTGGATGAGACATAAGGCTGGACACTCTTGGGGCTGAGAGGATTGGTGAGCTTGGGTGAGCAAACGCAGACCCTTTAAAGTCATACTGCCTGGTACCCATGCCGTGGGTCCCAAATCTCCAGGTTCAAGGGCATCTTCCTACATCAAAAACATGCGTGGGAAACCCAGAAGATGGTACACCGTGTGACCGGGAAAGGTTTCTCAAACGCACCTCATTTCTCCTCTCCGTGTGCTCGGGTTCGCCATTCCAGCCGCTCGACTAACCATCTCCCTACTTGGAGAATCAGCACCTTTAACCTCCTGTTTCGGACAGGTCGCAATTTGGCCTGAGGATGAACGGGAAGAGGGGGAACCAATGAGAGACTAGCTCTAGGTGTTGGGACAGGCACAGGTCACTCTATTTTCCCATCAGGAAGAAGAATGAACCACAGGCTCAGCCTGCCCCCCGGAACCAGAATACGGCCTGAAGCAATCCTGCGCTTTGGCGGCCAGCTCCCAAAAAAGCGAGTTGACAAATGGAGCTCAGGGGCACTGCAACTCACAAACCTGCAGAGTTATAAATGATAACTCTCGTCCACAAATATATTGAGGGAAGGCAACGAGGAGGATTGGAAAGCAAGGCAGAATTGCAGGAAACAGGTGTCAGGAGGCAGACTCGACTCGCCTTGAAAGCACATGAAAAGCGGCAAAGCGTTGACAATGATGCCCTTGGCCAAAAAGGGCGTATGCGTTTTTTCCTGAATATATTCAGGAAAAAACGCATACGCCCTTTTTGGCCAACCAGGCAAGCCGGAAAGGCAAATCAGCGCTACAAAGAAGTCTCGCTTGCCATCGGTCAAAAGGGCCATGCTGAAAAAAGTGTAAAAACCAGAAATGCAGGACAGGCCATGGAGACATGGGAGCCTTGCTACGCTGATGGGCGGGCTGTAAATTGCCAACAGCCACTCTGGAGAAGTGTACGGCGTGTCCTGAAACATGTAATAAGCACAGCTTAGAGAGCATAGGGCACTTCCACTCATGGGCGTATAAATCGGGAAACCTAAAAATCAACAAGACACAGGCACCCCAAAGTTTAGGGCTGCTCTGTTTCCAAGAACCTCCACTTCGGTACACCTTCAATATCCCAGGAAAGCGAAAAATGGATAAAGAAGTTGTGGTACTTAGGCACAAGGGAATATCACTCAGCCATGAAATCAATGTCATAAGGCTAGTAGCAGCAGGATGAGTGGATTTAGGTACGATGACTCTCAGTGAAATAAGTCACAGAGAAAAAGACACTTATCCTAAGATATCTCTGAGAGAGGGAATGTCAAAATCGCTACACTTGAACTGAATTACAAAACAGAACAGAGTCACACATTTAGAAAACACACTATGGCTGCTTAACGGGAAAGGTGAGGTGGGGTGATGCATAAAACAAGGGTTTGAAATTAGCTCAGATACCGTTCCACAAGCCAAATATGTAATAGACAAGACCTACTCCCTGCTCAGTGAACTGGACTCAACAGCCCCTATTCACCGCCCAAGAATACATCTGACTAGTAAGAGTCTTAAAACCTATGTATTGACCTCTCTCTGGAAGTGAATCAAGAGGGTGTAAAGCGGCATAAACACAGCAGTGAAAAGCAGCTAAACCCCATTATAAAAATAGATTACTTAAAAAAAAAACCCCATAAAACAAAGACAGTGAAAGAGAGAGAAATTCTTACAAAATCCCTTCAGGGGCTCTGATGCAACCTGGATTGACCATATCTAGACCCACAGCTGGATGAGACATAAGGCTGGACACTCTTGGGGCTGAGAGGATTGGTGAGCTTGGGTGAGCAAACGCAGACCCTTTAAAGTCATACTGCGTGGTACCCATGCCGTGGGTCCCAAATCTCCAGGTTCAAGGGCATCTTCCTACATCGAAAACATGCGTGCGAAACCCAGAAGATGGTACACCGTGTGATCGGGAAAGGTTTCTCAAACGCACCTCATTTCTCCTCTCCGTGTGCTCGGGTTCGCCATTCCAGCCGCTCGACTAACCATCTCCCTACTTGGAGAATCAGCACCTTTAACCTCCTGTTTCGGACAGGTCGCAATTTGGCCTGAGGATGAACGGGAAGAGGGGGAACCAATGAGAGACTAGCTCTAGGTGTTGGGACAGGCACAGGTCACTCTATTTTCCCATCAGGAAGAAGAATGAACCACAGGCTCAGCCTGCCCCCCGGAACCAGAATACGGCCTGAAGCAATCCTGCGCTTTGGCGGCTAGCTCCCAAAAAAGCGAGTTGACAAATGGAGCTCAGGGGCACTGCAACTCACAGACCTGCAGAGTTATAAATGATAACTCTCGTCCACAAATATATTGAGGGAAGGCAACGAGGAGGATTGGAAAGCAAGGCAGAATTGCAGGAAACAGGTTTCAGGAGGCAGACTCGACTCGCCTTGAAAGCACATGAAAAGCGGCAAAGCGTTGACAATGATGCCCTTGGCCAAAAAGGGCGTATGCGTTTTTTCCTGAATATATTCAGGAAAAAACGCATACGCCCTTTTTGGCCAACCAGGCAAGCCGGAAAGGCAAATCAGCGCTACAAAGAAGTCTCGCTTGCCATCGGTCAAAAGGGCCATGCTGAAAAAAGTGTAAAAACCAGAAATGCAGGACAGGCCATGGAGACATGGGAGCCTTGCTACGCTGATGGGCGGGCTGTAAATTGCCAACAGCCACTCTGGAGAAGTGTACGGCGTGTCCTGAAACATGTAATAAGCACAGCTTAGAGAGCATAGGGCACTTCCACTCATGGGCGTAGAAATCGGGAAACCTAAAAATCAACAAGACACAGGCACCCCAAAGTTTAGGGCTGCTCTGTTTCCAAGAACCTCCACTTCGGTACACCTTCAATATCCCAGGAAAGCGAAAAATGGATAAAGAAGTTGTGGTACTTAGGCACAAGGGAATATCACTCAGCCATGAAATCAATGTCATAAGGCTAGTAGCAGCAGGATGAGTGGATTTAGGTACGATGACTCTCAGTGAAATAAGTCACAGAGAAAAAGACACTTATCCTAAGATATCACTGAGAGAGGGAATGTCAAAGTCGCTACACTTGACCTGAATTACAAAACAGAACAGAGTCACACATTTAGAAAACACACTATGGCTGCTTAACGGGAAAGGTGAGGTGGGGTGATGCATAAAACAAGGGTTTGAAATTAGCTCAGATACCGTTCCACAAGCCAAATATGTAATAGACAAGACCTACTCCCTGCTCAGTGAACTGGACTCAACAGCCCCTATTCACCGCCCAAGAATATATCAGACTAGTAAGAGTCTTAAAACCTATGTATTGACCTCTCTCTGGAAGTGAATCAAGAGGGTGTAAAGCGGCATAAACACAGCAGTGAAAAGCAGGTAAACCCCATTATAAAAATTGATTACTTAAAAAAAAAACCCCATAAAACAAAGACAGTGAAAGAGAGAGAAATTCTTACAAAATCCGTTCAGGGGCTCTGATGCAACCTGGATTGACCATATCTAGACCCACAGCTGGATGAGACATAAGGCTGGACACTCTTGGGGCTGAGAGGATTGGTGAGCTTGGGTGAGCAAACGCAGACCCTTTAAAGTCATACTGCGTGGTACCCATGCCGTGGGTCCCAAATCTCCAGGTTCAAGGGCATCTTCCTACATCGAAAACATGCGTGGGAAACCCAGAAGATGGTACACCGTGTGACCGGGAAAGGTTTCTCAAACGCACCTCATTTCTCCTCTCCGTGTGCTCGGGTTCGCCATTCCAGCCGCTCGACTAACCATCTCCCTACTTGGAGAATCAGCACCTTTAACCTCCTGTTTCGGACAGGTCGCAATTTGGCCTGAGGATGAACGGGAAGAGGGGGAACCAATGAGAGACTAGCTCTAGGTGTTGGGACAGGCACAGGTCACTCTATTTTCCCATCAGGAAGAAGAATGAACCACAGGCTCAGCCTGCCCCCCGGAACCAGAATACGGCCTGAAGCAATCCTGCGCTTTGGCGGCCAGCTCCCAAAAAAGCGAGTTGACAAATGGAGCTCAGGGGCACTGCAACTCACAAACCTGCAGAGTTATAAATGATAACTCTCGTCCACAAATATATTGAGGGAAGGCAACGAGGAGGATTGGAAAGCAAGGCAGAATTGCAGGAAACAGGTGTCAGGAGGCAGACTCGACTCGCCTTGAAAGCACATGAAAAGCGGCAAAGCGTTGACAATGATGCCCTTGGCCAAAAAGGGCGTATGCGTTTTTTCCTGAATATATTCAGGAAAAAACGCATACGCCCTTTTTGGCCAACCAGGCAAGCCGGAAAGGCAAATCAGCGCTACAAAGAAGTCTCGCTTGCCATCGGTCAAAAGGGCCATGCTGAAAAAAGTGTAAAAACCAGAAATGCAGGACAGGCCATGGAGACATGGGAGCCTTGCTACGCTGATGGGCGGGCTGTAAATTGCCAACAGCCACTCTGGAGAAGTGTACGGCGTGTCCTGAAACATGTAATAAGCACAGCTTAGAGAGCATAGGGCACTTCCACTCATGGGCGTATAAATCGGGAAACCTAAAAATCAACAAGACACAGGCACCCCAAAGTTTAGGGCTGCTCTGTTTCCAAGAACCTCCACTTCGGTACACCTTCAATATCCCAGGAAAGCGAAAAATGGATAAAGAAGTTGTGGTACTTAGGCACAAGGGAATATCACTCAGCCATGAAATCAATGTCATAAGGCTAGTAGCAGCAGGATGAGTGGATTTAGGTACGATGACTCTCAGTGAAATAAGTCACAGAGAAAAAGACACTTATCCTAAGATATCTCTGAGAGAGGGAATGTCAAAATCGCTACACTTGAACTGAATTACAAAACAGAACAGAGTCACACATTTAGAAAACACACTATGGCTGCTTAACGGGAAAGGTGAGGTGGGGTGATGCATAAAACAAGGGTTTGAAATTAGCTCAGATACCGTTCCACAAGCCAAATATGTAATAGACAAGACCTACTCCCTGCTCAGTGAACTGGACTCAACAGCCCCTATTCACCGCCCAAGAATACATCTGACTAGTAAGAGTCTTAAAACCTATGTATTGACCTCTCTCTGGAAGTGAATCAAGAGGGTGTAAAGCGGCATAAACACAGCAGTGAAAAGCAGCTAAACCCCATTATAAAAATAGATTACTTAAAAAAAAAACCCCATAAAACAAAGACAGTGAAAGAGAGAGAAATTCTTACAAAATCCGTTCAGGGGCTCTGATGCAACCTGGATTGACCATATCTAGACCCACAGCTGGATGAGACATAAGGCTGGACACTCTTGGGGCTGAGAGGATTGGTGAGCTTGGGTGAGCAAACGCAGACCCTTTAAAGTCATACTGCGTGGTACCCATGCCGTGGGTCCCAAATCTCCAGGTTCAAGGGCATCTTCCTACATCGAAAACATGCGTGCGAAACCCAGAAGATGGTACACCGTGTGATCGGGAAAGGTTTCTCAAACGCACCTCATTTCTCCTCTCCGTGTGCTCGGGTTCGCCATTCCAGCCGCTCGACTAACCATCTCCCTACTTGGAGAATCAGCACCTTTAACCTCCTGTTTCGGACAGGTCGCAATTTGGCCTGAGGATGAACGGGAAGAGGGGGAACCAATGAGAGACTAGCTCTAGGTGTTGGGACAGGCACAGGTCACTCTATTTTCCCATCAGGAAGAAGAATGAACCACAGGCTCAGCCTGCCCCCCGGAACCAGAATACGGCCTGAAGCAATCCTGCGCTTTGGCGGCTAGCTCCCAAAAAAGCGAGTTGACAAATGGAGCTCAGGGGCACTGCAACTCACAGACCTGCAGAGTTATAAATGATAACTCTCGTTCACAAATATATTGAGGGAAGGCAACGAGGAGGATTGGAAAGCAAGGCAGAATTGCAGGAAACAGGTTTCAGGAGGCAGACTCGACTCGCCTTGAAAGCACATGAAAAGCGGCAAAGCGTTGACAATGATGCCCTTGGCCAAAAAGGGCGTATGCGTTTTTTCCTGAATATATTCAGGAAAAAACGCATACGCCCTTTTTGGCCAACCAGGCAAGCCGGAAAGGCAAATCAGCGCTACAAAGAAGTCTCGCTTGCCATCGGTCAAAAGGGCCATGCTGAAAAAAGTGTAAAAACCAGAAATGCAGGACAGGCCATGGAGACATGGGAGCCTTGCTACGCTGATGGGCGGGCTGTAAATTGCCAACAGCCACTCTGGAGAAGTGTACGGCGTGTCCTGAAACATGTAATAAGCACAGCTTAGAGAGCATAGGGCACTTCCACTCATGGGCGTAGAAATCGGGAAACCTAAAAATCAACAAGACACAGGCACCCCAAAGTTTAGGGCTGCTCTGTTTCCAAGAACCTCCACTTCGGCACACCTTCAATATCCCAGGAAAGCGAAAAATGGATAAAGAAGTTGTGGTACTTAGGCACAAGGGAATATCACTCAGCCATGAAATCAATGTCATAAGGCTAGTAGCAGCAGGATGAGTGGATTTAGGTACGATGACTCTCAGTGAAATAAGTCACAGAGAAAAAGACACTTATCCTAAGATATCACTGAGAGAGGGAATGTCAAAGTCGCTACACTTGAACTGAATTACAAAACAGAACAGAGTCACACATTTAGAAAACACACTATGGCTGCTTAACGGGAAAGGTGAGGTGGGGTGATGCATAAAACAAGGGTTTGAAATTAGCTCAGATACCGTTCCACAAGCCAAATATGTAATAGACAAGACCTACTCCCTGCTCAGTGAACTGGACTCAACAGCCCCTATTCACCGCCCAAGAATACATCTGACTAGTAAGAGTCTTAAAACCTATGTATTGACCTCTCTCTGGAAGTGAATCAAGAGGGTGTAAAGCGGCATAAACACAGCAGTGAAAAGCAGCTAAACCCCATTATAAAAATAGATTACTTAAAAAAAAAACCCCATAAAACAAAGACAGTGAAAGAGAGAGAAATTCTTACAAAATCCCTTCAGGGGCTCTGATGCAACCTGGATTGACCATATCTAGACCCACAGCTGGATGAGACATAAGGCTGGACACTCTTGGGGCTGAGAGGATTGGTGAGCTTGGGTGAGCAAACGCAGACCCTTTAAAGTCATACTGCGTGGTACCCATGCCGTGGGTCCCAAATCTCCAGGTTCAAGGGCATCTTCCTACATCGAAAACATGCGTGGGAAACCCAGAAGATGGTACACCGTGTGACCGGGAAAGGTTTCTCAAACGCACCTCATTTCTCCTCTCCGTGTGCTCGGGTTCGCCATTCCAGCCGCTCGACTAACCATCTCCCTACTTGGAGAATCAGCACCTTTAACCTCCTGTTTCGGACAGGTCGCAATTTGGCCTGAGGATGAACGGGAAGAGGGGGAACCAATGAGAGACTAGCTCTAGGTGTTGGGACAGGCACAGGTCACTCTATTTTCCCATCAGGAAGAAGAATGAACCACAGGCTCAGCCTGCCCCCCGGAACCAGAATACGGCCTGAAGCAATCCTGCGCTTTGGCGGCCAGCTCCCAAAAAAGCCAGTTGACAAATGGAGCTCAGGGGCACTGCAACTCACAAACCTGCAGAGTTATAAATGATAACTCTCGTCCACAAATATATTGAGGGAAGGCAATGAGGAGGATTGGAAAGCAAGGCAGAATTGCAGGAAACAGGTGTCAGGAGGCAGACTCGACTCGCCTTGAAAGCACATGAAAAGCGGCAAAGCGTTGACAATGATGCCCTTGGCCAAAAAGGGCGTATGCGTTTTTTCCTGAATATATTCAGGAAAAAACGCATACGCCCTTTTTGGCCAACCAGGCAAGCCGGAAAGGCAAATCAGCGCTACAAAGAAGTCTCGCTTGCCATCGGTCAAAAGGGCCATGCTGAAAAAAGTGTAAAAACCAGAAATGCAGGACAGGCCATGGAGACATGGGAGCCTTGCTACGCTGATGGGCGGGCTGTAAATTGCCAACAGCCACTCTGGAGAAGTGTACGGCGTGTCCTGAAACATGTAATAAGCACAGCTTAGAGAGCATAGGGCACTTCCACTCATGGGCGTATAAATCGGGAAACCTAAAAATCAACAAGACACAGGCACCCCAAAGTTTAGGGCTGCTCTGTTTCCAAGAACCTCCACTTCGGTACACCTTCAATATCCCAGGAAAGCGAAAAATGGATAAAGAAGTTGTGGTACTTAGGCACAAGGGAATATCACTCAGCCATGAAATCAATGTCATAAGGCTAGTAGCAGCAGGATGAGTGGATTTAGGTACGATGACTCTCAGTGAAATAAGTCACAGAGAAAAAGACACTTATCCTAAGATATCTCTGAGAGAGGGAATGTCAAAATCGCTACACTTGAACTGAATTACAAAACAGAACAGAGTCACACATTTAGAAAACACACTATGGCTGCTTAACGGGAAAGGTGAGGTGGGGTGATGCATAAAACAAGGGTTTGAAATTAGCTCAGATACCGTTCCACAAGCCAAATATGTAATAGACAAGACCTACTCCCTGCTCAGTGAACTGGACTCAACAGCCCCTATTCACCGCCCAAGAATACATCTGACTAGTAAGAGTCTTAAAACCTATGTATTGACCTCTCTCTGGAAGTGAATCAAGAGGGTGTAAAGCGGCATAAACACAGCAGTGAAAAGCAGCTAAACCCCATTATAAAAATAGATTACTTAAAAAAAAAACCCCATAAAACAAAGACAGTGAAAGAGAGAGAAATTCTTACAAAATCCCTTCAGGGGCTCTGATGCAACCTGGATTGACCATATCTAGACCCACAGCTGGATGAGACATAAGGCTGGACACTCTTGGGGCTGAGAGGATTGGTGAGCTTGGGTGAGCAAACGCAGACCCTTTAAAGTCATACTGCGTGGTACCCATGCCGTGGGTCCCAAATCTCCAGGTTCAAGGGCATCTTCCTACATCGAAAACATGCGTGGGAAACCCAGAAGATGGTACACCGTGTGACCGGGAAAGGTTTCTCAAACGCACCTCATTTCTCCTCTCCTTGTGCTCGGGTTCGCCATTCCAGCCGCTCGACTAACCATCTCCCTACTTGGAGAATCAGCACCTTTAACCTCCTGTTTCGGACAGGTCGCAATTTGGCCTGAGGATGAACGGGAAGAGGGGGAACCAATGAGAGACTAGCTCTAGGTGTTGGGACAGGCACAGGTCACTCTATTTTCCCATCAGGAAGAAGAATGAACCACAGGCTCAGCCTGCCCCCCGGAACCAGAATACGGCCTGAAGCAATCCTGCGCTTTGGCGGCCAGCTCCCAAAAAAGCGAGTTGACAAATGGAGCTCAGGGGCACTGCAACTCACAAACCTGCAGAGTTATAAATGATAACTCTCGTTCACAAATATATTGAGGGAAGGCAACGAGGAGGATTGAAAAGCAAGGCAGAATTGCAGGAAACAGGTTTCAGGAGGCAGACTCGACTCGCCTTGAAAGCACATGAAAAGCGGCAAAGCGTTGACAATGATGCCCTTGGCCAAAAAGGGCGTATGCGTTTTTTCCTGAATATATTCAGGAAAAAACGCATACGCCCTTTTTGGCCAACCAGGCAAGCCGGAAAGGCAAATCAGCGCTACAAAGAAGTCTCGCTTGCCATCGGTCAAAAGGGCCATGCTGAAAAAAGTGTAAAAACCAGAAATGCAGGACAGGCCATGGAGACATGGGAGCCTTGCTACGCTGATGGGCGGGCTGTAAATTGCCAACAGCCACTCTGGAGAAGTGTACGGCGTGTCCTGAAACATGTAATAAGCACAGCTTAGAGAGCATAGGGCACTTCCACTCATGGGCGTATAAATCGGGAAACCTAAAAATCAACAAGACACAGGCACCCCAAAGTTTAGGGCTGCTCTGTTTCCAAGAACCTCCACTTCGGTACACCTTCAATATCCCAGGAAAGCGAAAAATGGATAAAGAAGTTGTGGTACTTAGGCACAAGGGAATATCACTCAGCCATGAAATCAATGTCATAAGGCTAGTAGCAGCAGGATGAGTGGATTTAGGTACGATGACTCTCAGTGAAATAAGTCACAGAGAAAAAGACACTTATCCTAAGATATCTCTGAGAGAGGGAATGTCAAAATCGCTACACTTGAACTGAATTACAAAACAGAACAGAGTCACACATTTAGAAAACACACTATGGCTGCTTAACGGGAAAGGTGAGGTGGGGTGATGCATAAAACAAGGGTTTGAAATTAGCTCAGATACCGTTCCACAAGCCAAATATGTAATAGACAAGACCTACTCCCTGCTCAGTGAACTGGACTCAACAGCCCCTATTCACCGCCCAAGAATACATCTGACTAGTAAGAGTCTTAAAACCTATGTATTGACCTCTCTCTGGAAGTGAATCAAGAGGGTGTAAAGCGGCATAAACACAGCAGTGAAAAGCAGCTAAACCCCATTATAAAAATAGATTACTTAAAAAAAAAACCCATAAAACAAAGACAGTGAAAGAGAGAGAAATTCTTACAAAATCCGTTCAGGGGCTCTGATGCAACCTGGATGAACCATATCTAGACCCACAGCTGGATGAGACATAAGGCTGGACACTCTTGGGGCTGAGAGGATTGGTGAGCTTGGGTGAGCAAACGCAGACCCTTTAAAGTCATACTGCGTGGTACCCATGCCGTGGGTCCCAAATCTCCAGGTTCAAGGGCATCTTCCTACATCGAAAACATGCGTGGGAAACCCAGAAGATGGTACACCGTGTGACCGGGAAAGGTTTCTCAAACGCACCTCATTTCTCCTCTCCTTGTGCTCGGGTTCGCCATTCCAGCCGCTCGACTAACCATCTCCCTACTTGGAGAATCAGCACCTTTAACCTCCTGTTTCGGACAGGTCGCAATTTGGCCTGAGGATGAACGGGAAGAGGGGGAACCAATGAGAGACCAGCTCTAGGTGTTGGGACAGGCACAGGTCACTCTATTTTCCCATCAGGAAGAAGAATGAACCACAGGCTCAGCCTGCCCCCCGGAACCAGAATACGGCCTGAAGCAATCCTGCGCTTTGGCGGCCAGCTCCCAAAAAAGCGAGTTGACAAATGGAGCTCAGGGGCACTGCAACTCACAAACCTGCAGAGTTATAAATGATAACTCTCGTCCACAAATATATTGAGGGAAGGCAACGAGGAGGATTGGAAAGCAAGGCAGAATTGCAGGAAACAGGTGTCAGGAGGCAGACTCGACTCGCCTTGAAAGCACATGAAAAGCGGCAAAGTGTTGACAATGATGCCCTTGGCCAAAAAGGGCGTATGCGTTTTTTCCTGAATATATTCAGGAAAAAACGCATACGCCCTTTTTGGCCAACCAGGCAAGCCGGAAAGGCAAATCAGCGCTACAAAGAAGTCTCGCTTGCCATCGGTCAAAAGGGCCATGCTGAAAAAAGTGTAAAAACCAGAAATGCAGGACAGGCCATGGAGACATGGGAGCCTTGCTACGCTGATGGGCGGGCTGTAAATTGCCAACAGCCACTCTGGAGAAGTGTACGGCGTGTCCTGAAACATGTAATAAGCACAGCTTAGAGAGCATAGGGCACTTCCACTCATGGGCGTCTAAATCGGGAAACCTAAAAATCAACAAGACACAGGCACCCCAAAGTTTAGGGCTGCTCTGTTTCCAAGAACCTCCACTTCGGTACACCTTCAATATCCCAGGAAAGCGAAAAATGGATAAAGAAGTTGTGGTACTTAGGCACAAGGGAATATCACTCAGCCATGAAATCAATGTCATAAGGCTAGTAGCAGCAGGATGAGTGGATTTAGGTACGATGACTCTCAGTGAAATAAGTCACAGAGAAAAAGACACTTATCCTAAGATATCACTGAGAGAGGGAATGTCAAAGTCGCTACACTTGAACTGAATTACAAAACAGAACAGAGTCACACATTTAGAAAACACACTATGGCTGCTTAACGGGAAAGGTGAGGTGGGGTGATGCATAAAACAAGGGTTTGAAATTAGCTCAGATACCGTTCCACAAGCCAAATATGTAATAGACAAGACCTACTCCCTGCTCAGTGAAGTGGACTCAACAGCCCCTATTCACCGCCCAAGAATATATCTGACTAGTAAGAGTCTTAAAACCTATGTATTGACCTCTCTCTGGAAGTGAATCAAGAGGGTGTAAAGCGGCATAAACACAGCAGTGAAAAGCAGGTAAACCCCATTATAAAAATTGATTACTTAAAAAAAAAACCCCATAAAACAAAGACAGTGAAAGAGAGAGAAATTCTTACAAAATCCCTTCAGGGGCTCTGATGCAACCTGGATTGACCATATCTAGACCCACAGCTGGATGAGACATAAGGCTGGACACTCTTGGGGCTGAGAGGATTGGTGAGCTTGGGTGAGCAAACGCAGACCCTTTAAAGTCATACTGCGTGGTACCCATGCCGTGGGTCCCAAATCTCCAGGTTCAAGGGCATCTTCCTACATCGAAAACATGCGTGGGAAACCCAGAAGATGGTACACCGTGTGACCGGGAAAGGTTTCTCAAACGCACCTCATTTCTCCTCTCCTTGTGCTCGGGTTCGCCATTCCAGCCGCTCGACTAACCATCTCCCTACTTGGAGAATCAGCACCTTTAACCTCCTGTTTCGGACAGGTCGCAATTTGGCCTGAGGATGAACGGGAAGAGGGGGAACCAATGAGAGACTAGCTCTAGGTGTTGGGACAGGCACAGGTCACTCTATTTTCCCATCAGGAAGAAGAATGAACCACAGGCTCAGCCTGCCCCCCGGAACCAGAATACGGCCTGAAGCAATCCTGCGCTTTGGCGGCCAGCTCCCAAAAAAGCCAGTTGACAAATGGAGCTCAGGGGCACTGCAACTCACAAACCTGCAGAGTTATAAATGATAACTCTCGTCCACAAATATATTGAGGGAAGGCAACGAGGAGGATTGGAAAGCAAGGCAGAATTGCAGGAAACAGGTGTCAGGAGGCAGACTCGACTCGCCTTGAAAGCACATGAAAAGCGGCAAAGCGTTGACAATGATGCCCTTGGCCAAAAAGGGCGTATGCGTTTTTTCCTGAATATATTCAGGAAAAAACGCATACGCCCTTTTTGGCCAACCAGGCAAGCCGGAAAGGCAAATCAGCGCTACAAAGAAGTCTCGCTTGCCATCGGTCAAAAGGGCCATGCTGAAAAAAGTGTAAAAACCAGAAATGCAGGACAGGCCATGGAGACATGGGAGCCTTGCTACGCTGATGGGCGGGCTGTAAATTGCCAACAGCCACTCTGGAGAAGTGTACGGCGTGTCCTGAAACATGTAATAAGCACAGCTTAGAGAGCATAGGGCACTTCCACTCATGGGCGTAGAAATCGGGAAACCTAAAAATCAACAAGACACAGGCACCCCAAAGTTTAGGGCTGCTCTGTTTCCAAGAACCTCCACTTCGGTACACCTTCAATATCCCAGGAAAGCGAAAAATGGATAAAGAAGTTGTGGTACTTAGGCACAAGGGAATATCACTCAGCCATGAAATCAATGTCATAAGGCTAGTAGCAGCAGGATGAGTGGATTTAGGTACGATGACTCTCAGTGAAATAAGTCACAGAGAAAAAGACACTTATCCTAAGATATCACTGAGAGAGGGAATGTCAAAGTCGCTACACTTGAACTGAATTACAAAACAGAACAGAGTCACACATTTAGAAAACACACTATGGCTGCTTAACGGGAAAGGTGAGGTGGGGTGATGCATAAAACAAGGGTTTGAAATTAGCTCAGATACCGTTCCACAAGCCAAATATGTAATAGACAAGACCTACTCCCTGCTCAGTGAACTGGACTCAACAGCCCCTATTCACCGCCCAAGAATATATCTGACTAGTAAGAGTCTTAAAACCTATGTATTGACCTTTCTCTGGAAGTGAATCAAGAGGGGGTAAAGCGGCATAAACACAGCAGTGAAAAGCAGGTAAACCCCATTATAAAAATTGATTACTTAAAAAAAAAAACCCCATAAAACAAAGACAGTGAAAGAGAGAGAAATTCTTACAAAATCCGTTCAGGGGCTCTGATGCAACCTGGATTGACCATATCTAGACCCACAGCTGGATGAGACATAAGGCTGGACACTCTTGGGGCTGAGAGGATTGGTGAGCTTCGGTAAGCAAACGCAGACCCTTTAAAGTCATACTGCGTGGTACCCATGCCGTGGGTCCCAAATCTCCAGGTTCAAGGGCATCTTCCTACATCGAAAACATGCGTGCGAAAGCCAGAAGATGGTACACCGTGTGACCGGGAAAGGTTTCTCAAACGCACCTCATTTCTCCTCTCCGTGTGCTCGGGTTCGCCATTCCAGCCGCTCGACTAACCATCTCCCTACTTGGAGAATCAGCACCTTTAACCTCCTGTTTCGGACAGGTCGCAATTTGGCCTGAGGATGAACGGGAAGAGGGGGAACCAATGAGAGACTAGCTCTAGGTGTTGGGACAGGCACAGGTCACTCTATTTTCCCATCAGGAAGAAGAATGAACCACAGGCTCAGCCTGCCCCCCGGAACCAGAATACGGCCTGAAGCAATCCTGCGCTTTGGCGGCCAGCTCCCAAAAAAGCGAGTTGACAAATGGAGCTCAGGGGCACTGCAACTCACAAACCTGCAGAGTTATAAATGATAACTCTCGTCCACAAATATATTGAGGGAAGGCAACGAGGAGGATTGGAAAGCAAGGCAGAATTGCAGGAAACAGGTGTCAGGAGGCAGACTCGACTCGCCTTGAAAGCACATGAAAAGCGGCAAAGCGTTGACAATGATGCCCTTGGCCAAAAAGGGCGTATGCGTTTTTTCCTGAATATATTCAGGAAAAAACGCATACGCCCTTTTTGGCCAACCAGGCAAGCCGGAAAGGCAAATCAGCGCTACAAAGAAGTCTCGCTTGCCATCGGTCAAAAGGGCCATGCTGAAAAAAGTGTAAAAACCAGAAATGCAGGACAGGCCATGGAGACATGGGAGCCTTGCTACGCTGATGGGCGGGCTGTAAATTGCCAACAGCCACTCTGGAGAAGTGTACGGCGTGTCCTGAAACATGTAATAAGCACAGCTTAGAGAGCATAGGGCACTTCCACTCATGGGCGTAGAAATCGGGAAACCTAAAAATCAACAAGACACAGGCACCCCAAAGTTTAGGGCTGCTCTGTTTCCAAGAACCTCCACTTCGGTACACCTTCAATATCCCAGGAAAGCGAAAAATGGATAAAGAAGTTGTGGTACTTAGGCACAAGGGAATATCACTCAGCCATGAAATCAATGTCATAAGGCTAGTAGCAGCAGGATGAGTGGATTTAGGTACGATGACTCTCAGTGAAATAAGTCACAGAGAAAAAGACACTTATCCTAAGATATCACGGAGAGAGGGAATGTCAAAGTCGCTACACTTGACCTGAATTACAAAACAGAACAGAGTCACACATTTAGAAAACACACTATGGCTGCTTAACGGGAAAGGTGAGGTGGGGTGATGCATAAAACAAGGGTTTGAAATTAGCTCAGATACCGTTCCACAAGCCAAATATGTAATAGACAAGACCTACTCCCTGCTCAGTGAACTGGACTCAACAGCCCCTATTCACCGCCCAAGAATACATCTGACTAGTAAGAGTCTTAAAACCTATGTATTGACCTCTCTCTGGAAGTGAATCAAGAGGGTGTAAAGCGGCATAAACACAGCAGTGAAAAGCAGGTAAACCCCATTATAAAAATTGATTACTTAAAAAAAAAAACCCATAAAACAAAGACAGTGAAAGAGAGAGAAATTCTTACAAAATCCCTTCAGGGGCTCTGATGCAACCTGGATTGACCATATCTAGACCCACAGCTGGATGAGACATAAGGCTGGACACTCTTGGGGCTGAGAGGATTGGTGAGCTTGGGTGAGCAAACGCAGACCCTTTAAAGTCATACTGCGTGGTACCCATGCCGTGGGTCCCAAATCTCCAGGTTCAAGGGCATCTTCCTACATCGAAAACATGCGTGGGAAACCCAGAAGATGGTACACCGTGTGACCGGGAAAGGTTTCTCAAACGCACCTCATTTCTCCTCTCCGTGTGCTCGGGTTCGCCATTCCAGCCGCTCGACTAACCATCTCCCTACTTGGAGAATCAGCACCTTTAACCTCCTGTTTCGGACAGGTCGCAATTTGGCCTGAGGATGAACGGGAAGAGGGGGAACCAATGAGAGACTAGCTCTAGGTGTTGGGACAGGCACAGGTCACTCTATTTTCCCATCAGGAAGAAGAATGAACCACAGGCTCAGCCTGCCCCCCGGAACCAGAATACGGCCTGAAGCAATCCTGCGCTTTGGCGGCCAGCTCCCAAAAAAGCCAGTTGACAAATGGAGCTCAGGGGCACTGCAACTCACAAACCTGCAGAGTTATAAATGATAACTCTCGTCCACAAATATATTGAGGGAAGGCAACGAGGAGGATTGGAAAGCAAGGCAGAATTGCAGGAAACAGGTGTCAGGAGGCAGACTCGACTCGCCTTGAAAGCACATGAAAAGCGGCAAAGCGTTGACAATGATGCCCTTGGCCAAAAAGGGCGTATGCGTTTTTTCCTGAATATATTCAGGAAAAAACGCATACGCCCTTTTTGGCCAACCAGGCAAGCCGGAAAGGCAAATCAGCGCTACAAAGAAGTCTCGCTTGCCATCGGTCAAAAGGGCCATGCTGAAAAAAGTGTAAAAACCAGAAATGCAGGACAGGCCATGGAGACATGGGAGCCTTGCTACGCTGATGGGCGGGCTGTAAATTGCCAACAGCCACTCTGGAGAAGTGTACGGCGTGTCCTGAAACATGTAATAAGCACAGCTTAGAGAGCATAGGGCACTTCCACTCATGGGCGTCGAAATCGGGAAACCTAAAAATCAACAAGACACAGGCACCCCAAAGTTTAGGGCTGCTCTGTTTCCAAGAACCTCCACTTCGGTACACCTTCAATATCCCAGGAAAGCGAAAAATGGATAAAGAAGTTGTGGTACTTAGGCACAAGGGAATATCACTCAGCCATGAAATCAATGTCATAAGGCTAGTAGCAGCAGGATGAGTGGATTTAGGTACGATGACTCTCAGTGAAATAAGTCACAGAGAAAAAGACACTTATCCTAAGATATCTCTGAGAGAGGGAATGTCAAAATCGCTACACTTGAACTGAATTACAAAACAGAACAGAGTCACACATTTAGAAAACACACTATGGCTGCTTAACGGGAAAGGTGAGGTGGGGTGATGCATAAAACAAGGGTTTGAAATTAGCTCAGATACCGTTCCACAAGCCAAATATGTAATAGACAAGACCTACTCCCTGCTCAGTGAACTGGACTCAACAGCCCCTATTCACCGCCCAAGAATACATCTGACTAGTAAGAGTCTTAAAACCTATGTATTGACCTCTCTCTGGAAGTGAATCAAGAGGGTGTAAAGCGGCATAAACACAGCAGTGAAAAGCAGCTAAACCCCATTATAAAAATAGATTACTTAAAAAAAAAACCCCATAAAACAAAGACAGTGAAAGAGAGAGAAATTCTTACAAAATCCCTTCAGGGGCTCTGATGCAACCTGGATTGACCATATCTAGACCCACAGCTGGATGAGACATAAGGCTGGACACTCTTGGGGCTGAGAGGATTGGTGAGCTTGGGTGAGCAAACGCAGACCCTTTAAAGTCATACTGCGTGGTACCCATGCCGTGGGTCCCAAATCTCCAGGTTCAAGGGCATCTTCCTACATCGAAAACATGCGTGCGAAACCCAGAAGATGGTACACCGTGTGATCGGGAAAGGTTTCTCAAACGCACCTCATTTCTCCTCTCCGTGTGCTCGGGTTCGCCATTCCAGCCGCTCGACTAACCATCTCCCTACTTGGAGAATCAGCACCTTTAACCTCCTGTTTCGGACAGGTCGCAATTTGGCCTGAGGATGAACGGGAAGAGGGGGAACCAATGAGAGACTAGCTCTAGGTGTTGGGACAGGCACAGGTCACTCTATTTTCCCATCAGGAAGAAGAATGAACCACAGGCTCAGCCTGCCCCCCGGAACCAGAATACGGCCTGAAGCAATCCTGCGCTTTGGCGGCTAGCTCCCAAAAAAGCGAGTTGACAAATGGAGCTCAGGGGCACTGCAACTCACAGACCTGCAGAGTTATAAATGATAACTCTCGTCCACAAATATATTGAGGGAAGGCAACGAGGAGGATTGGAAAGCAAGGCAGAATTGCAGGAAACAGGTTTCAGGAGGCAGACTCGACTCGCCTTGAAAGCACATGAAAAGCGGCAAAGCGTTGACAATGATGCCCTTGGCCAAAAAGGGCGTATGCGTTTTTTCCTGAATATATTCAGGAAAAAACGCATACGCCCTTTTTGGCCAACCAGGCAAGCCGGAAAGGCAAATCAGCGCTACAAAGAAGTCTCGCTTGCCATCGGTCAAAAGGGCCATGCTGAAAAAAGTGTAAAAACCAGAAATGCAGGACAGGCCATGGAGACATGGGAGCCTTGCTACGCTGATGGGCGGGCTGTAAATTGCCAACAGCCACTCTGGAGAAGTGTACGGCGTGTCCTGAAACATGTAATAAGCACAGCTTAGAGAGCATAGGGCACTTCCACTCATGGGCGTATAAATCGGGAAACCTAAAAATCAACAAGACACAGGCACCCCAAAGTTTAGGGCTGCTCTGTTTCCAAGAACCTCCACTTCGGCACACCTTCAATATCCCAGGAAAGCGAAAAATGGATAAAGAAGTTGTGGTACTTAGGCACAAGGGAATATCACTCAGCCATGAAATCAATGTCATAAGGCTAGTAGCAGCAGGATGAGTGGATTTAGGTACGATGACTCTCAGTGAAATAAGTCACAGAGAAAAAGACACTTATCCTAAGATATCACTGAGAGAGGGAATGTCAAAGTCGCTACACTTGAACTGAATTACAAAACAGAACAGAGTCACACATTTAGAAAACACACTATGGCTGCTTAACGGGAAAGGTGAGGTGGTGTGATGCATAAAACAAGGGTTTGAAATTAGCTCAGATACCGTTCCACAAGCCAAATATGTAATAGACAAGACCTACTCCCTGCTCAGTGAACTGGACTCAACAGCCCCTATTCACCGCCCAAGAATACATCTGACTAGTAAGAGTCTTAAAACCTATGTATTGACCTCTCTCTGGAAGTGAATCAAGAGGGTGTAAAGCGGCATAAACACAGCAGTGAAAAGCAGCTAAACCCCATTATAAAAATAGATTACTTAAAAAAAAAACCCCATAAAACAAAGACAGTGAAAGAGAGAGAAATTCTTACAAAATCCCTTCAGGGGCTCTGATGCAACCTGGATTGACCATATCTAGACCCACAGCTGGATGAGACATAAGGCTGGACACTCTTGGGGCTGAGAGGATTGGTGAGCTTGGGTGAGCAAACGCAGACCCTTTAAAGTCATACTGCGTGGTACCCATGCCGTGGGTCCCAAATCTCCAGGTTCAAGGGCATCTTCCTACATCGAAAACATGCGTGGGAAACCCAGAAGATGGTACACCGTGTGACCGGGAAAGGTTTCTCAAACGCACCTCATTTCTCCTCTCCTTGTGCTCGGGTTCGCCATTCCAGCCGCTCGACTAACCATCTCCCTACTTGGAGAATCAGCACCTTTAACCTCCTGTTTCGGACAGGTCGCAATTTGGCCTGAGGATGAACGGGAAGAGGGGGAACCAATGAGAGACTAGCTCTAGGTGTTGGGACAGGCACAGGTCACTCTATTTTCCCATCAGGAAGAAGAATGAACCACAGGCTCAGCCTGCCCCCCGGAACCAGAATACGGCCTGAAGCAATCCTGCGCTTTGGCGGCCAGCTCCCAAAAAAGCGAGTTGACAAATGGAGCTCAGGGGCACTGCAACTCACAAACCTGCAGAGTTATAAATGATAACTCTCGTTCACAAATATATTGAGGGAAGGCAACGAGGAGGATTGAAAAGCAAGGCAGAATTGCAGGAAACAGGTTTCAGGAGGCAGACTCGACTCGCCTTGAAAGCACATGAAAAGCGGCAAAGCGTTGACAATGATGCCCTTGGCCAAAAAGGGCGTATGCGTTTTTTCCTGAATATATTCAGGAAAAAACGCATACGCCCTTTTTGGCCAACCAGGCAAGCCGGAAAGGCAAATCAGCGCTACAAAGAAGTCTCGCTTGCCATCGGTCAAAAGGGCCATGCTGAAAAAAGTGTAAAAACCAGAAATGCAGGACAGGCCATGGAGACATGGGAGCCTTGCTACGCTGATGGGCGGGCTGTAAATTGCCAACAGCCACTCTGGAGAAGTGTACGGCGTGTCCTGAAACATGTAATAAGCACAGCTTAGAGAGCATAGGGCACTTCCACTCATGGGCGTATAAATCGGGAAACCTAAAAATCAACAAGACACAGGCACCCCAAAGTTTAGGGCTGCTCTGTTTCCAAGAACCTCCACTTCGGTACACCTTCAATATCCCAGGAAAGCGAAAAATGGATAAAGAAGTTGTGGTACTTAGGCACAAGGGAATATCACTCAGCCATGAAATCAATGTCATAAGGCTAGTAGCAGCAGGATGAGTGGATTTAGGTACGATGACTCTCAGTGAAATAAGTCACAGAGAAAAAGACACTTATCCTAAGATATCTCTGAGAGAGGGAATGTCAAAATCGCTACACTTGAACTGAATTACAAAACAGAACAGAGTCACACATTTAGAAAACACACTATGGCTGCTTAACGGGAAAGGTGAGGTGGGGTGATGCATAAAACAAGGGTTTGAAATTAGCTCAGATACCGTTCCACAAGCCAAATATGTAATAGACAAGACCTACTCCCTGCTCAGTGAACTGGACTCAACAGCCCCTATTCACCGCCCAAGAATACATCTGACTAGTAAGAGTCTTAAAACCTATGTATTGACCTCTCTCTGGAAGTGAATCAAGAGGGTGTAAAGCGGCATAAACACAGCAGTGAAAAGCAGCTAAACCCCATTATAAAAATAGATTACTTAAAAAAAAAACCCATAAAACAAAGACAGTGAAAGAGAGAGAAATTCTTACAAAATCCGTTCAGGGGCTCTGATGCAACCTGGATGAACCATATCTAGACCCACAGCTGGATGAGACATAAGGCTGGACACTCTTGGGGCTGAGAGGATTGGTGAGCTTGGGTGAGCAAACGCAGACCCTTTAAAGTCATACTGCGTGGTACCCATGCCGTGGGTCCCAAATCTCCAGGTTCAAGGGCATCTTCCTACATCGAAAACATGCGTGGGAAACCCAGAAGATGGTACACCGTGTGACCGGGAAAGGTTTCTCAAACGCACCTCATTTCTCCTCTCCTTGTGCTCGGGTTCGCCATTCCAGCCGCTCGACTAACCATCTCCCTACTTGGAGAATCAGCACCTTTAACCTCCTGTTTCGGACAGGTCGCAATTTGGCCTGAGGATGAACGGGAAGAGGGGGAACCAATGAGAGACCAGCTCTAGGTGTTGGGACAGGCACAGGTCACTCTATTTTCCCATCAGGAAGAAGAATGAACCACAGGCTCAGCCTGCCCCCCGGAACCAGAATACGGCCTGAAGCAATCCTGCGCTTTGGCGGCCAGCTCCCAAAAAAGCGAGTTGACAAATGGAGCTCAGGGGCACTGCAACTCACAAACCTGCAGAGTTATAAATGATAACTCTCGTCCACAAATATATTGAGGGAAGGCAACGAGGAGGATTGGAAAGCAAGGCAGAATTGCAGGAAACAGGTGTCAGGAGGCAGACCCGACTCGCCTTGAAAGCACATGAAAAGCGGCAAAGTGTTGACAATGATGCCCTTGGCCAAAAAGGGCGTATGCGTTTTTTCCTGAATATATTCAGGAAAAAACGCATACGCCCTTTTTGGCCAACCAGGCAAGCCGGAAAGGCAAATCAGCGCTACAAAGAAGTCTCGCTTGCCATCGGTCAAAAGGGCCATGCTGAAAAAAGTGTAAAAACCAGAAATGCAGGACAGGCCATGGAGACATGGGAGCCTTGCTACGCTGATGGGCGGGCTGTAAATTGCCAACAGCCACTCTGGAGAAGTGTACGGCGTGTCCTGAAACATGTAATAAGCACAGCTTAGAGAGCATAGGGCACTTCCACTCATGGGCGTCTAAATCGGGAAACCTAAAAATCAACAAGACACAGGCACCCCAAAGTTTAGGGCTGCTCTGTTTCCAAGAACCTCCACTTCGGTACACCTTCAATATCCCAGGAAAGCGAAAAATGGATAAAGAAGTTGTGGTACTTAGGCACAAGGGAATATCACTCAGCCATGAAATCAATGTCATAAGGCTAGTAGCAGCAGGATGAGTGGATTTAGGTACGATGACTCTCAGTGAAATAAGTCACAGAGAAAAAGACACTTATCCTAAGATATCACTGAGAGAGGGAATGTCAAAGTCGCTACACTTGAACTGAATTACAAAACAGAACAGAGTCACACATTTAGAAAACACACTATGGCTGCTTAACGGGAAAGGTGAGGTGGGGTGATGCATAAAACAAGGGTTTGAAATTAGCTCAGATACCGTTCCACAAGCCAAATATGTAATAGACAAGACCTACTCCCTGCTCAGTGAACTGGACTCAACAGCCCCTATTCACCGCCCAAGAATATATCTGACTAGTAAGAGTCTTAAAACCTATGTATTGACCTCTCTCTGGAAGTGAATCAAGAGGGTGTAAAGCGGCATAAACACAGCAGTGAAAAGCAGGTAAACCCCATTATAAAAATTGATTACTTAAAAAAAAAACCCCATAAAACAAAGACAGTGAAAGAGAGAGAAATTCTTACAAAATCCCTTCAGGGGCTCTGATGCAACCTGGATTGACCACATCTAGACCCACAGCTGGATGAGACATAAGGCTGGACACTCTTGGGGCTGAGAGGATTGGTGAGCTTGGGTGAGCAAACGCAGACCCTTTAAAGTCATACTGCGTGGTACCCATGCCGTGGGTCCCAAATCTCCAGGTTCAAGGGCATCTTCCTACATCGAAAACATGCGTGGGAAACCCAGAAGATGGTACACCGTGTGACCGGGAAAGGTTTCTCAAACGCACCTCATTTCTCCTCTCCTTGTGCTCGGGTTCGCCATTCCAGCCGCTCGACTAACCATCTCCCTACTTGGAGAATCAGCACCTTTAACCTCCTGTTTCGGACAGGTCGCAATTTGGCCTGAGGATGAACGGGAAGAGGGGGAACCAATGAGAGACTAGCTCTAGGTGTTGGGACAGGCACAGGTCACTCTATTTTCCCATCAGGAAGAAGAATGAACCACAGGCTCAGCCTGCCCCCCGGAACCAGAATACGGCCTGAAGCAATCCTGCGCTTTGGCGGCCAGCTCCCAAAAAAGCCAGTTGACAAATGGAGCTCAGGGGCACTGCAACTCACAAACCTGCAGAGTTATAAATGATAACTCTCGTCCACAAATATATTGAGGGAAGGCAACGAGGAGGATTGGAAAGCAAGGCAGAATTGCAGGAAACAGGTGTCAGGAGGCAGACTCGACTCGCCTTGAAAGCACATGAAAAGCGGCAAAGCGTTGACAATGATGCCCTTGGCCAAAAAGGGCGTATGCGTTTTTTCCTGAATATATTCAGGAAAAAACGCATACGCCCTTTTTGGCCAACCAGGCAAGCCGGAAAGGCAAATCAGCGCTACAAAGAAGTCTCGCTTGCCATCGGTCAAAAGGGCCATGCTGAAAAAAGTGTAAAAACCAGAAATGCAGGACAGGCCATGGAGACATGGGAGCCTTGCTACGCTGATGGGCGGGCTGTAAATTGCCAACAGCCACTCTGGAGAAGTGTACGGCGTGTCCTGAAACATGTAATAAGCACAGCTTAGAGAGCATAGGGCACTTCCACTCATGGGCGTAGAAATCGGGAAACCTAAAAATCAACAAGACACAGGCACCCCAAAGTTTAGGGCTGCTCTGTTTCCAAGAACCTCCACTTCGGTACACCTTCAATATCCCAGGAAAGCGAAAAATGGATAAAGAAGTTGTGGTACTTAGGCACAAGGGAATATCACTCAGCCATGAAATCAATGTCATAAGGCTAGTAGCAGCAGGATGAGTGGATTTAGGTACGATGACTCTCAGTGAAATAAGTCACAGAGAAAAAGACACTTATCCTAAGATATCACTGAGAGAGGGAATGTCAAAGTCGCTACACTTGAACTGAATTACAAAACAGAACAGAGTCACACATTTAGAAAACACACTATGGCTGCTTAACGGGAAAGGTGAGGTGGGGTGATGCATAAAACAAGGGTTTGAAATTAGCTCAGATACCGTTCCACAAGCCAAATATGTAATAGACAAGACCTACTCCCTGCTCAGTGAACTGGACTCAACAGCCCCTATTCACCGCCCAAGAATATATCTGACTAGTAAGAGTCTTAAAACCTATGTATTGACCTTTCTCTGGAAGTGAATCAAGAGGGTGTAAAGCGGCATAAACACAGCAGTGAAAAGCAGGTAAACCCCATTATAAAAATTGATTACTTAAAAAAAAAAACCCCATAAAACAAAGACAGTGAAAGAGAGAGAAATTCTTACAAAATCCGTTCAGGGGCTCTGATGCAACCTGGATTGACCATATCTAGACCCACAGCTGGATGAGACATAAGGCTGGACACTCTTGGGGCTGAGAGGATTGGTGAGCTTGGGTGAGCAAACGCAGACCCTTTAAAGTCATACTGCGTGGTACCCATGCCGTGGGTCCCAAATCTCCAGGTTCAAGGGCATCTTCCTACATCGAAAACATGCGTGCGAAAGCCAGAAGATGGTACACCGTGTGACCGGGAAAGGTTTCTCAAACGCACCTCATTTCTCCTCTCCGTGTGCTCGGGTTCGCCATTCCAGCCGCTCGACTAACCATCTCCCTACTTGGAGAATCAGCACCTTTAACCTCCTGTTTCGGACAGGTCGCAATTTGGCCTGAGGATGAACGGGAAGAGGGGGAACCAATGAGAGACTAGCTCTAGGTGTTGGGACAGGCACAGGTCACTCTATTTTCCCATCAGGAAGAAGAATGAACCACAGGCTCAGCCTGCCCCCCGGAACCAGAATACGGCCTGAAGCAATCCTGCGCTTTGGCGGCCAGCTCCCAAAAAAGCGAGTTGACAAATGGAGCTCAGGGGCACTGCAACTCACAAACCTGCAGAGTTATAAATGATAACTCTCGTCCACAAATATATTG